>NC_067401.1:460445719-460745719 GCF_016432865.1 Antechinus flavipes
GGACATAGTTTGTTTATTAAAAAATAGAATGAAGAATTACATTAAATATTAACAAGTTATGCTCATACGAGGAAATCTGGGGACCAAAGTGGGGCCCTTTGGAGACTAAACAGAAGTTATATAGTCACCAGACTCTACTACAGACCATCCAGACAGAAGGAAGAAATAGCAGTTGTGTGGAAATAGACTACCAGAGTGCCATGGAGAGACAGACAATTTCATTTATTCAAATAGTGCTAGGTAAGCCATTTTACTTTTATCTCCCCATCAGATTGTCAGTTCCTTAAAGGAGGGGATGAAGAGTTTAGGGATATATTTCTAACTCATAGTGCACTATGGGATATACAGTAAGTGTTTTATTAATTCTTAATGATTGCTTGAATAGAGAACTCTCAGTGTCTTTCCCCAGAGTGGAACAGCTGATAATCTCTTGTCTTGATGATAATCTCTTGCTTCAGTGATCAAGAAAGCGGAAGGGGAGCTGCTATTCTGGGGTTGATTTTGAAAAGAGAGGAGAAAGTCTGCTGAAGAGAAATAGAGAAACTGGCTGTTGAAAAGGGGAAGTCAAGGGATGGTGTTCAGCTGCTAATTGGGGAGAACAGATTCCTGTGAGTGCAGAGCATGAATCTGCAGGATTCTGTGGGATGGCAAGTGGAAAATGCAATGGAAAAGTCAACCCGGAAGGGTTGGAAATTCTGAAGGCACCCAGCAATGCCAATCCAATGAAGAGTCATCCAAACAGATGGAGCTTGGACAAGTCATTTACCTCTGTTGTGCCTCGGTTCCCTCCTTTGTTAAAAAAAAGGGGGGGAGGGGGGAATTCTGAACTTGCTTGTCTCTGAGGTCGCTACTGCCCTAAATCTATGATGCTCTCTTGTCATCTTTTAGCAGTGTGTCTGACACTTTTTGTGACTGAGGATTCCTTCTCTTTCCTGCCTACCCAAGGTGGTGATGAGCCCTCTGGCCTTGTTCTTAAGGCCGGGATCGCCAGCTCTGCTCCAGAAATCTTTTCAGCTTGGTGGGAGCTGATACAATGCTTACTCTGCTGGCTCAGACTCTGAGAAGTCAGCCAGGATCTCCTCTGCGTCCCGGAGAGACATCACGTCAGGACTTGAATTTTGCACGTTATAGACACAAAAACTGAGCTTCACAGACATGAAGTGACTCATTCAAATACATGGTGACTACAACTCCCCCCCTCAGTTCTCCTTTAGCTGAGGAGCCAGCCATTACCCACAGCTTCAGTCTCTGGCCGGTTCTTTCTCCCACTCTAGAAATTCTGTGGCTCCCTTTCCATCTACCTGACATTTAAATCCCAGTGCAGCCTGACTCACCCTCCCCTTCTCATCTTACTATACATGCACCTGGAAGTACGCCGGGACACATAAACCTGCTTGTGAGGGAGCCTGTTGTTAAATTTTCAATGCAAGCATTGAAATTGGCAAAAGCTCCACACCAGGACTTGATTTATTGCTTTGTTGATTGATTAGACTCAAGAAAGTGAAGGAGAACTTTGATAATGCAGATTAAACTTAAAAGCTGTCCTATGTACTTTTCCCCAGACAGCCAGTTAAATATTGACTAGTGCCCCCCAACTTCTCTCCATGGTCCAGTCCACTGGCCTTGCTTCATTCCTCACACCCAACACTACATTCGCCTTTTCCATTTCCTCTGGGGGGGACCCCACTGCAGGCTGACTATGGAGGTGCTGTAAGTTTCAAGGGAAGCTCCAGAGACAGGTTTGGGGTTTTCTTGGACCAAGACCACCCAGGGCAGGACCCCTGGTCCTTTCCATTCAAGAGTTGGCCGAGGGAATCCTGGGAGAATCCGGCCCCACCCCTCCAAATGCTTGGGACGCAACTAATGTTCTCTGCAGGCTATGGAAGCATCATACCACAGCTGCTGCTGCTTGTGTGTGGCAAGGGATGCTATGGGAGGGAGTAAAGAGCAATGTATGGGCTTGGCTGGTGAGCAGGTGCTTTCTTAGCGCTCCATCTAGTGTCAGGTCTTGGGAAATACGTCCGTTCAAAACCTGAGGAGATTAATGCTGACATACTGCAAGAGTGAAAGAGGGAGGGAGGGAGGGAAGAAGAGAGACAGAGAGAGAGAGGAGAGAGACGGGGGGGGGAAGAGTGGGAGAGAGAAACAAGGACAGACAGAGAGAGACAGAGACACAGAGAGAGAAGAGACAGAAAGAGAGAGACAGAGACAGAGAGAGGAGAGAGAGAGACAGAGACAGAGAGAGACACAGAGAGAGAAGAGACAGAAAGATAGAAGAGACAGAAAGAGAGAGAGAGAGACAGAGAGAGGAGAGAGAGAGACAGCGACAGAGGAGAGAGAGACAGAGACAGAGAGAGACAGAGAGAGAAGAGAGAGACAGACAGACAGACACACACACACAGAGACAGAGAGAGACAGACAGACGGGGGGAGGCACAGAGAGAGGGAAGGAGAAAAGGAGTACAAATTTTGCCTTAGATACTCGCTATGTGAATCTGGGAAATTCACTTAACCTTTCTTAATCTCATTTCCTTATTTGAAAAATAGTGGAACTAATAGCATCTATCACAAGACTATTGTAGGAATCAAAAGAAAAAAAACCATAAAGCATTTTGCAAACATTAACATGCTCTATAGATGTTTTTTAATATTATCATCATCCTTATCTCTATAATACATATTCATTGCACATTTAAGGAAGAGAGAGACAGCTTAGCATTTTGCTAAAAAAAAATAAACAACTAAATAATAAAGTCAGTCATATCTTAAGCAATTAAGCAAACCCTGGATACAGTTAATGGAACAAGCTATGGACCTGCATGTTAAGGAAGATCGCCTGAAAAGGAATGGCTCTTGAGAAGCAGGAAGGGGTTTTCTCTCTTTTCCCCCTGAATTTGCCATGTCACTTTGAAGGACTCAAGGTTAGAAGGCCCTTCGAGGAGCAGGGCATCTTGGAGAAGAGTGCTAACTATGGATTCAAGATAAAGTTGAATCTGGCAATCAAAGAGTTAAGTTGTGGGAAAAGGCAGACTGGCAGACAGGGAGCAACTTCTGATTAGACATTTTGCACCTGAGTGGAAGATAAGTGGATTCCTGAGGATTCCATCAGAAAAAATATATTGGAACCTAGAAAAACTTTAGCAGGTTGGCAGATATTTTTAAAATAATAAAATAAAATATTGCCGATGAATCAGTTACATGTGAATTATCTTGGCCACGTGTTCCTTTCATGTGTCCTCTTTATTACCATTGTAGTCTAAGTTTGCTCATGTACTTCCTGCAGACTCTGCATTTGGGTCCTAAGTTTAGAAGGGGAATATCTTGTAGCTGTGATTCTCACGACAACATTTCAACAATAAATGTCTCTGCTAGATTATTTTGATATATTTTGCCGACCATTTTGTCTACCAGATGACTATTAGTGGGAACATATTGATGGGGGCTCATGTTTGTAGTATTAGGGGACTACACACACACAGATTATATAGAACAAGGGAGTCCCCGTCATTCTCTGGATCCTTAAGCATGAGTAGAAGTTGGGCGTCCTCCACTAGGAATCACAAAAGCAATAGAGTCCCTCCCTTCAAGGAAATTATGTCTTACAGGATGATACAACATGTAAACAGACAAGTAAATACAGAATGTGGACAAGGTAAATGCATAGTGATGGTGGGGATGTTACCAACTGAGGAATCAGGACAGACCTTTGGAAGGACATGGAAACTGAGCTCAGTTTTGAAGGAAGTCAGTCATTTCAAGAGGTAGGATGAGGAGGGAAGGCAAGCGAGGTAGGATGAGGAGGGAGGGCAAGCCAAATGGAGCTATGGAGGCAGGAAAAAGGAAATGGGGCCGATCAAGGAGCCCAGACTGGCTGGCATGAAGAGTACAAGAAGGACAGTACAATATAGGATGGAAGGGCTCGAGATCTCAAACAGAAGAGTTTGGATTTACTCCTTAAGACAACGAAGAAGAAACTATTGAAACTTCTCGAAAGGAGGGTCATGGTTGAACTTGTGCTTTAGAGCTATTGATTGGGTAATTATGGCTTTGATGAATTGGAGAAGAGGGGAGCAATTAGGATTTAAGTGATGTTGGCTAAGCGGGACTAACAAGACTTGGCAATTGATTGGATATGGTGATTGAGGGACATGAAGGATGAGAATAACTCTTAGGCTGAGAACCTGGTGGCTTGCACATGGATGCTATTTTCAAGAGAAATAAAAGAATTACGAAGTGACTTAAGAGAAAAGATAGTGGATTAGGTTCTATTTTGGACAGAATGACTATGAGATGCCTATGGGACAGCTGGGTGGGGATTTCCTTCAGGAAAATTAAGAGTTAAGGGCTAGATACATAATTTAGGAATTATCCTCACTGAGAGAATAAGAAGTTACCAGCAGAGAAAAGAGGAGGGTTCAGGATTGAATCCTATGGTCAAGCGAGTTGAAGTAAGCTGGGCCAACTGGCTTGTGAGAATTAATTGTTAAATTTTCATTGTGAGCACTTACACCTCAGAAATCAAGGCTCATTTTATTGTTTTATTGATTGCCTAGACTTCATGGAGTGATGGAGAAAATATTAATAATAGCGATTAAACTTAAAAGTGTGCTGTGTAAAGATCTTTTGTTAAGGAGACCTAGTTGTTAAATATTTACCAGCACACCTGTATCCACGCGATACCCAAGCACGGGGAGTAAACATGGAGGTTAGTCTTTTAAATGGGATGAAGAAGTATAAATTTTACTAGTAAGATAAGAATCACTACAAAACAACGTCAGCAAATTTCTCTCCCAGGGACATAGAGAAGGAAGGATGTGGTCGGTGATTATAAATTCTGCAGAGAGATAAAAAAAAGATGAGGACTGAGAAAAGGCCATTTGATTTATCAATCAAGAAATTGTCTTTGACCTTGGAGAGAGCAATTTTAGTTGTGTATATGGAAGCCCATTTATAAGCTCTGGGGCAATAAACAAATGCCCAAAGGATATGAATTAGCAGTTCTAAAAGGAGGAAATAAATTAATAACCACCTGGAAATGGCTCAACATCTCCACTAATCAATTAAATGCAAATTAAAATAACACAGCTCAACATCTCTACCAATCAATTGAATACAAATTAAAATAACACTCAGGTGTCACCTTACTTGCCCCATCATACTGACAAACAAAGTAAAAAAAAATGCAATGCTGGTAGAAGTGTAGGAAAACGGGTACATTCATTCATGAGTTGTGGAGTCATGATTTGGTATGCTCTTTTGAGAAAGCAATACAGAAGTATAAATGAGTTACAAAACTTCACGAAGAAGGAGTCTGCTACTAGGACAATGTTGTTTCAAAAGAGAAGCAAAAGGAGCAAATTGTACAAAAATATTCATAATGGAAAAACCCTAGAAATGTTCCATAGAATTAGTGATTGGGAGAAGTGACTGAATTGATGGTGATATAGCTTACAATAAATCTCATTGAACCAAAATAACTTCCCAAAGTGAATTCCTCCCTGAGCTTCGTCTTTTCCATGGGCATCAGGAGGAATTGAGGCATCAGGAATAAGAGCCCTTCTAAATGCTGGAGGAAGAGCGCTTGTCTGGAGTTTCTACGACTTTGATTAAAAGAAAATAAACCATCCCTAGTGTGGGGGTGGGAGGAACGCCCAAATAGTCACAGACTCTAGAAATCGCTTTGTGAGCAAAAGTTTTACAAGCTGGGGAGTGTGGGACGATAAGCCAGACCAAGAACTGGCCTTTATCCATGGGGGAAGCAGGTGGGAGTGGGGTATAACATGCATGTGTGTGATGTGTGTTATTCAACATTCACCGCGGTCTGCGTGGAGCCACACGAAGTCCGCCAGGATTGGACTTGGGGTTTGTTTCTCACTCGCTATTTGGGAAATGATTTCTTAAATTCCACTGTGGCATAAGTCAGTGCTGAGGCTCTGTAATCATTCTTGCCGATAATATGATAATTGGACGTTTTTATCAGATTTGGGCTGATTTAGATGTCTGCTAAGATCCCTTCTGAATCTCAGATTCCACAATTTGGTGACTCTTGCATTTTCTAGCCCATTTGTCTCCATCTTTTCCATAAGAATGGCAGGAGATATTTAATAGCTGCTTTGCTAAAATCTATGAAAACCAGATCTCTGAGAGAGTAGAACCGAGTGGGCAGAATAACAGGAAGCAGGATAATGAGTTTCACCCCTGAATTCCTCCAAACTCATCTAGAAAATGGATTAGATTTAAACATAATGGGAAAATCCGAGAAATAGTCACAGACTTTTCCCCCCAGCCAAGATTAACATAAGGATATAGTCAGAAAGGTTTCTGGGTGTGGGGGACTGGGTCTGACTAGGACGGGTCCATTCCAACACAGGGGAAAGCTGTATGCCATGTTTATATGTATTTTGTCTCTCTTTTCCAATTCGAGGTCGGGGAGGGAGAGACAGGAGTGTTTACTGGTTTAAAAAACATAAAATTTAATTTAAAAATCCCCCTCTCTCGGGCATTCCCTTGATCTACCCTCAGATCCCATAAAAAAAAAAAAAAAAAAGGAAAATCAGGTAAAAGTTTGTCATGGCCTGTTTCTGATGACTCCATGGCTGGCTCTTTGCAGCCACTGTTTTCTTTTTTAGAAGTTCTCTCAAATCTGGGTCACTTAATTGGGGGCTCTTGGAGGCAGAGGTGTGCAGAAAGAGAATTTCAGTCATGGGATGGATATCCTGCTTGGATTTGTATTTGGTCCCTGACACTTTCTAACTACGTGATGATAGACACTTCCTAGACTCCGTTTCCACATCTGTAACTAAATGCCAACCTGCCACATGGTGGATAGAGTGACAGTCTAGAGCTATGAAGGCTCATCTTCCTGAATTCAAATCTGGTTTCAGACACTGTGTCTGTGTGAGCCTTTGTGACTCTGGGCAATCCGTGTAACCCTGGGAAAACCATTCAATCTCCTAGCCTCAGTTTCTCCATCTGTAAAATATGAACGATAAACCTACCACATGCATCTCCTTACAGTTAAACTCCAGCCTGACACTTACTAATTGTAGGACCCTTTTGCCTCAGTTTCCTCATTTGTAAAGCACTTATAGTAAAACATTCTGCTAAGGAACAAATGACATAACAAATGAATAGTGCGCTTTGCCGATCTTTAGGGATTATACAAATGTTAGCTATTATTACAACTAAAATCCAAATTTAAATGTACGCTCCTAGGAATTTGGCTGTAGTTCAGTAATCCTTGTTTTGGCCTTTCCTTTTCATTTCTCATTGGCCAAATATCTTGGGTTTTGAAATTCTAGAACCTAAAATTACCGGCTATTGATGTTAGCTCAAGGGAGGGACTGGGAATAAAGGAAGTTTAACTTTTGCTTTCTTATCTTCTCAGCCTATTCTGTTTCTCGGCACCTCTATTCAAAGATCACATGTTCCTCTTTTTTCTGGCTTGGGTTGTTGGACAGGAACACTAGGAGGTGAGCCAGGTCATGCCCCAAAAAAGCAAGCCATAGGAGAAAAGTCTATTTTCCTAATGCGTTTTTGGCCATCCCGAACTAGACAAAACATGCTTAAAACAGGGCAAAGCCCAAATGAATGGGTGGTTTGCGTCTACTTCCAAAGAACAGCAAGGAGGTGAAGATCAAAATGGCTCTAATTTGTTTGAAGAATGGCTTGCCTCATTAATCAAATCCCTACACCAAATTAGAGTCCAATCCTAAAGTAATTTTCCCTTGGGATTCAACATACTACTACCTGTAGACTATTTACTGCCCAATGATCCTTTGGTGGCTGTTTAATTGTTCCATCATGTCCAGCTCTTTGTGACCCCGTGGATTTGTCCTTGGTTTTTTTTGGCAAAGATACTGGAGTGATTTGCCATTTCCTTTTTGAGCATTTTCCCATTATAGAGATGAGGAACTGAAGAAGAGAGGACAGTAAGTGTTCGAGGTCAGATTTGAATTCATGAAGGGCAATCTTCCTAATGCCAGACCTGGCACTCTATCCACTGATATCTATACATATGTGTGTGTGTATCATGTATATACATACATGTGTATGTGTATATGTGTGTGTGTGTGTATTTTTTTATTTTTATTTTTATTTTTTTGCTGAGGCAATTGGTGTTAAGTGACTTGCCCAGTGTCACACAACTAGGAACACCCACAATATATTTAACTATCCCTAAACTGGTGGACACCATTTTTTTTCAATTCTTTGCTACTTTAATAATAATAATTAACAACAATAATTAATAATAATAATAAACAACAATAATAATAGTACTTCTTGGACTCTGTTGAAGAACTTCTTTAAATCTTTGAACTACTTGGGGTCTTTGCCTACCAGTGGGAATCTCTAAGTCAAAGGGCATCCACACTTTAGTTGGTTTCTTAGCAAAATTCCAAATCATTTTTCAAAGTTGATGTTTTAGAAAGATTTTCTGTGAGTGTTGGAAGAGAACGCGGTTTTCTAAGCAACGGAGAAAACTTTTTTCATGAGAGCCCCCTGAATCCCCTCGGCATTCCAGTCTACCCAGACTTTTCCATCAAGCTGCTTGTTTTCCGGTTTCCAACACTAAACCCTCCTCTTGTGACCTCTGGCCCTTGACAAATAATTTTATAAGTGATTGCCTTTATGGCATGACTCAGATGTACCGAGATATTTTGAGATAGACAAAAGATACTGAAATAAAAGTCGGCTCTTATCGGGAGAGAGAGAAATGTCTGAAAATGAAGATAAAAGAAGATCTGGAGGGCATCGAGTGATTAAATTGTAGGAAAGGGGCCAATAAGCATTGAAATAATGGACAAGGCAGCCAAAATTCTTGATGCTGAAATAGCCGTGAGAGGTCATTGGTGGAGAGCTGGAAGGGGCCTCAGAAGCACTGTCACTTTACAGATACAGACAGAAGGGTGTACAGGGTCACAAAGCTCTTAAATGTTTGAAGCAGGATTTGAACTCAGATCTTCTCCACTCCATGCTTAGGGCTTTCTTCACCCAGTCACATAGCTGTATCATCAGAAATCATCAGCACAATTGATTAATCTATAGGCAAGATTTCAAAGTTGTATTTGGTAATCAGTCAGAAATATTGATTAACTGTACATATCTCCTTTGATCCACAAGTGTTTCTACTGGGCCTGTATCCCAAAGAGATCTTAAAGGAGGGAAAGGGACTCACATGTGCAGAAATATCTGTGGCAGCCCCTTTTGTAGTGGCAAGAAACTGGAATCTGAGGGGATGCCCATCCATTGGAGAATGGCTGGGTAAATTGTGGTATATGAATGTTATGGAATATTATTGTTCTGTAAGGAATGAGCAACAGGAGGATTTCAGAGGGGCCTGGAGAGACTGACAGGAACTGATGCTGAGGGAAGTGAGCAGAACAAGGAGATCATTATACACAGCAACAAGAAGATTATACAATGATCACATCTGCTGAACATGACTCTTTCCCACAATGAGATGATCCAGGACAGTTCCAAAAGTCTTGTGATTAAGAGGCTTGTGGGAACTGAACATGGTTCACGACATAGCACTTTTACTCTTTCTGTTGTTGTTTGCTTGCATTTTATTTTGCTTCTTATTTTAAAACTGGTTTGATGTGATTTTTCTTGTGCAGCACAATAATTGTATAAATATGTATGCATATATTAAATTTAACATATATTCTACTATGTTTAATGTGAAAAAAAGAAATATTGATTGATTTTATGTTATAAAATAGTAAAAGCTTTCAGAAGCAATAGCCAAATGTCAATTCATTGTGTTAAATGAGGTGGGGAAAAATAATGAACATTTTTACAGATAATTCCATTTCATATCCAATTTCTCCTTTGACTAGAGCAGTGGATCCTCTCATCCTAATCCCCTTTCCCATGTCCATCAGTTTGTTTTTCCCTACCTGCTCTAATTTAAAAAGTTTCCATTAAACTTCTCATATAAGAGAATCACTAGACTGGAATTAGGTATTAGGGATACAGAGAAAACGTGGGAAATATTTACTGCCCTCAAGAAGCCTGAATTCTACAAAGAGCTTCAATCCACATGGAAGGTCCTTCTAATTGGGACAGAGGCTTGAGGAGGTGCTTAATCAGCACCAAATGAATGAATAAGGATCGTCTCTGAGGGATGAAGTATAGTTATGAGTGAAACAAGGCTAAAGGCCAATCTAGTGAGGCAATCAAAAGCAAAATTGAGAGAGAGAGACAGAGCGTGGAGGGGGGGGAGACAGAGAGAAAGAGAGAGGGAGGAAAGGAGAGAGAGAGACAGGAAGGAAAGGAGAGAGAGAAAGAGGGACAGAGGGAAGGAGAGAGAAAGAGAGAGAGAGAGGGATGGAGGGAAGGAGAGAGAGAGAGGGATGGAGGGAAGGAGAGAAAGAGAGAGAGGGATGGAGGGAAGGAGAGAAAGAGGGACGGAGGGAAGGAGAGAGAAAGAGAGAGAGAGAGGGATGGAGGAAGGAGAGAGAGAGAGAGAAAGAGAGAGAGAGAGAGAGAGGGATGGAGGGAAGGAGAGAGAGAGAGGGAGAGAGAGAGAAGGCCCAAACCAGGTATCACACAGGACATTAGTAACAATAGGACTGGAAAATAAGATGGCAGCCCCTAGACTTACAAGTGATTAGACAGAAATAGAATTCTCCTGTTTCCAACACTGACCCCTCTGCTTGTAACCTCTGGCCCTGACAGTGGATAGACAGAGTTGGATTGATGATTTCCTTGAGGCGGGAGCTCCCAGATTAGGAAGCACCCTCCATCATCACAGATAGGTTTTGTCTTTCCAACTCAATAGTCTTCAAAAGAGTCGCCTAGAGCAAAGCTTCTTAAACTTTGGGTCATGACCCCCTGTGGGGCCATGTGGCTGAATGTGGGGGTTATGATTGATTATCAATAAATGAGTCGTGTGCCTTTTTTCATACCTACAGACCCTGGGTCGCATAAGCAGCTCTTGGGCACAAAGCGGTCCCAAGTGGAAAGTTTAGGGAGCTCTGTCCTAGAGCCCTTGGCCCCCGGGAGGACAAAGTTGTTATGGGACAGAGGCAGACGTGGGGTCTTTCTGCTTCAGCTTTTGCTCCACTCGGCCACAAGCCCTCTTCCTTACACGTCCCGTTTAGAGACAGGACTACGGGCAGCCCCTGTGATTTCCTAAATAAATCCCCTCTGCCAGGCTGACAATCTTTTCTGCAGTTTGTAATCTTAAAGCAGCACCGAGGGGCCGGTGTCTTGGCCAGGGTCACCCAACCGTTATGGGACAGACAATGACACGTTGTCATATCATTTTATCCTCCCGGCCCTTCGCACTTAGTGTCCCCTCCTTCCCACCGTTTGTCGATGGCATTGTCACGTCAGATAGGATGGGATCCTAACTGGGCTTGGCAAGCAGCCCGGCTTTGATCCTGAGTGCTTCAGATGTTGCCGAGTTTCAGTATGAAGAGACCTTAAAGAAGAACTTAATATTTGTTGTTTTCTTGCTAACTTCAGGTTTCTCAGGGTACTCTTTCCCCTACTCCATTGGATATTCCCATATCATAGAGAAAAAAAGACCAAACAATCAGTGGACATGGTTTCAGCCACCACCAAAAAGGGGTTTTTATCCTAATTTCCCACTGCTCAGAGGAAAGGCAGGTCTGTGCTTGTCCCTCTCTCCTCTAGAGCTAAGACTGGGGATATAACCAGCCAGAGTCTCTGCCTCGTGTGAGTGTGTCATCTTCTTCTCCTTGTTCTGCTCATTTTACTTGACACAATTTTAAGTCTTCCCAGCTTTCTCTGAGTTATTCGCACCTGTCATTGCTTAAGTACGATATTATCTTATTGCTCAGTCAGCTTTGTGACCCCATTCGGGGTTTCCTTGGCAGATAGACTGGAATGTTTGCCATTTCCCTCTCTCTGGCTCATCTTACAGACGAGGAAACTGAGGCACGTGGGGTGAAGTGACTTGTCCAGAATCACCCAGCCAGTCCCTCAGGCCGGATTTGGACTCGGGAAGACGAGGACTGGTCCAATACCAGCCGTGGTGCTCCCCGGCTGCCCTCAATAATATTGTTGCTATTAATAAGTGACAGGCCAGGATTTGTCCCCATTGGCTTAGTCACCTTCCCAATTCCTCACTGCAAAGAGAAGGCCTTCTCTGGGAGGCGAGGCTCGAAGGGGCCGGGTTGGCCGAGGGAAAACCCGTCACCGATGCTCAGTCCCACGGCAGCCCCTGGGACAAGGGAGCAGGACGCGAAGAAAAGGAGGAACCCGGAGGGAGGAGTTCTGGACTCCAGAGGGCCAGCGGAGGGAGCACCCTGGCGCTCTGTGCGGGAGGACCGTGCTGCCCTCGTCTCAGCATCCGCCACATGGTCATTAAATAACTGCTGACTGGTGACTTAAGCTGCAGCAGGGGCTGAGCTGGCGCTCACTGTTAGCATCGTGATCTACTTAGAGCCGGGAGGGACCGTCAAGCTCATGTGAGGCTCTGGGAGCTGCAGGGAAGATGGGATGGGGGTGGGGGCTGGGCACAGTGAGGAGGGGGCTCCTGTATGTGGCCACAGGGGGTGGTGGAGATGGGGAACGCAAGAGAAACTCGCCTCCCCTGCCTCTGAGGGAGCCGAGGGACAGGGCCGAGGGGCGGGGCCGAGGGGTGGAGCCGAGGGATGGAGCCGAGGGGCGGAGCCAAGGGATGGAGCCGAGGGACGGAGCCGAGGGATGGAGCCGAGGGGCGGAGCCGAGGGACGGAGCCAAGGGATGGAGCCGAGGGGCGGAGCTAAGGGATGGAGCCAAGGGGCGGAGCTAAGGGATGGAGCCGAGGGGCGGAGCTAAGGGATGGAGCCGAGGGGCGGAGCCAAGGGACGGAGCCAAGGGATGGAGCCGAGGGGCGGAGCCAAGGGATGGAGCCGAGGGGCGGGGCCAAGGGATGGAGCCGAGGGGCGGGGCTAAGGGATGGAGCCGAGGGGCGGGGCTAAGGGATGGAGCCGAGGGGCGGAGCTAAGGGATGGAGCTGAGGGACAGGGCCGAGGGGCGGGGCCTAGGGGCGGAGCCAAGGGATGGAGCCGAGGGGCGGAGCCGAGGGATGGAGCCGAGGGGCGGAGCCGAGGGATGGAGCCGAGGGGCGGAGCCGAGGGATGGAGCCGAGGGGAGGAGCCGAGGGATGGAGCCGAGGGGCGGAGCCGAGGGATGGAGCCAAGGGGCAGAGCCGAGGGGCGGGGCCAAGGGATGGAGCCGAGGGGCGGAGCTAAGGGATGGAGCCGAGGGGCGGGGCTAAGGGATGGAGCCGAGGGGCGGAGCTAAGGGATGGAGCCGAGGGGCGGAGCTAAGGGATGGAGCTGAGGGACAGGGCCTGGGCCGATTACAGCTCTGAGTCTGAGAGAGAGAGAAGGGCCGCGGGGGATCTGCATGTAAGCACACGTGTATACATGTATGTATATAGCTATGTCTGTGTATGTTTATAAATAGGCAGATATGGCTGTGTATACACACACACAAATGGACATGTGCAAACACACACAAATCTCATTCCTCGGGGTGAGAAGGGCTCTCCGTTCTTCCAGCCGGCTGTGACCCTAAGGGAACACAGGGCACCTGCAAACCTACCTGTCCAGGACAATGGGCCCACATGGCCCTTTTAATTCTTGACTTTTTTTTGCTGAGACAATTGGGGTCAAGTGACTTGGAAAAGCCCAGGAAACATTCGGTATCTGAGGGCCCTCACCACTTGACTTGATGCTTAATTCTTAGTTTGGTCCCAGAAAGTGGGTGACAGACAAGGAAGAACTCTTGGGCTCCCATAGACAGAGCAGGTCAGGCTCGTGGCCCACAAGGTCCCTCGCCGGTCTCCGTCTGTGCACAGACACGGTCCAGGAGGCGACGACTGATACAGCCTCAGCAGATGGAAGCTAACGGCCAGGCAGGAAGCACCGGGTCTCCCTTCGCTCCGTCCTTCTGTCTCCTCCTCGGCTTCTCCTTCTCAGCTTCCCCATCCCAGCTAGTTTTGAGTTAAGCCTGCCCGGGCCAGGCGCTGTGCTAAGCCCTCTGCTAAGGTCTGATCCTCACAACAACCCTGAGGTGTAGGTACTGTTACATCCCCGTTTTACAAAGCAGGAAACTGAGGCTGGCAGGGTAACTTGCCCAGCCGGTAAGGGACTAAGCCGGACTTGAATTCAGGTCTTCCTGACCCCACACCCAGCACTGGATCCTCGGTGGCCTCTAGACGCCCAAGCTGTACTTGATGAAAGACTGACGGTTTTGTCCTGGGGTTTCTTTTGAGAAGCGGGAGCACAGAGTGGGAAGAGCGCCGGACCCGAGGGGGAATGCCGGCCAAGCTCGAGATCTGTGTGTCTACGTGCAGAAATGGCCCTTTGTGTCGTGGTTAGAAACTGGAGACTGAGGGATGCCCATCAGTGGGGACTGGTTAAATAAGTTCTGTCTATGAATGTTGGGGAATATTATTGTTCTGTAAGACACGATCAGCGGGAAGATTTCAGGGAGGCCTGGAGAGACAGGAGCTGGTGCTGAGGGAAGTGAGCTGCAGCAGGAGATCATTATACAACGAAATTATACAATGATCAATCCTGATGGGCTGGCTCTCCCCAACAATGAGATGATCCAGGCCAGTTCCACTTGTTCAGTGATGAAGAGAGGTGGGGATGAACATCATGGTCCAAAGTGACAAGCCTGTGATTCCTCCTCCCGCCCCCGGCTTCAGAAGAGGAAGGAAGGAGACAAGCTGTTCCGAGGGGCCAGGCCCTGTGCTAGGGGACGGGCCAGGCCCACCTTTGTAGACCAGAGCTAAAGCTTCGCCCATCACCAGGGAAATTGCGTCTGGCCGTGGCTGCCATGGCTGCCTCCTGTTGGCGGGGATGATGTCTCTGGGCGTCCCTCTCCGGGACCCTCCCCAGTATGGAGGCACAGGAGAAGGAGGCTGGGACGGAGAAAAGCTCCTCCCGTGTTCCAAGGCCCCAGGGGTGAAGGGATGGTTCCAGGGGGAGGAGACCCCAGGGGCCAGGAGAAACTCCAGAGTGAGAGGCAGCTGAGGGATGGCAACATCCAAAAGGGGTGGAATGAAAAGGGCCCAAAGTCAGGGACAAGAAGAAAACGGACAGCAGGACCTTGGTTAAGAAAGAGAGAAAATCAGACCACCTGGGATGGTGACCATCCCCACGACAGCCACAAGATGGCGAAGGCAGAGTTTTCTGAGATCCGATCATTGTCTAAAATATATGTGTGTTATATATGTGTTGTATTCACACACATGTACATGCCTACATGTACATGTACATAAGTGTGGACATGTGTGTGTGTGTGTTATTTGTATGTCGTGTGTTTATGGACGTGCACAAAATCTCCCAGACCCTGCATTACTTACTTAGGAAGCTCTGCCCTAAGCAAACCTCCCATCAGCCGGAGGTGGTGGATGCGATTCCCTGCGGAGCCTCCAAGCTTCCCCCTTTTGCATCCTTGCTGGTCAGCAGCTGCCATGGGCCCCTGCGTGTCTGGAGCTCCAATCCAGCCTTTGCTCCTTCCTTCCCCAGGGCCTGGACTCCTGGTTCCAGACCAGGCCCTTCCCTGGCTGGTTCACAGGCGGGGCGGTAAGCCTGCCCGCTTTGCCGTTTCTGCACCTTTACCCCAGCTTGTGCTTTCTCTGGCCACCTTCCACCTCTAGCCGTGGGGGCCTGGGATGATGGCAATCTCAGTGTTGCCAGGTCCAGCCTAACGGAGACGGAGAGTGGCTGGGACCGTGGGAACCTCCGGACCTGGGCCTGGTCCCTGACCGCCCGGCAGGACTGCCTCGCCTCCCTTATCTCCCCTCCCCTCCTGCCCATCCCTGCTCTGGGTTCTCACTAGCAGGCTGATTCCACCTTCCCCTGGGCCCTTGGGGTGACCTTCCCTGAAGCCTTCCCCATCACACTCTTTACCCAGAAAGGGCAAAGCTCCTCTTTTCTCCCATTTGGACGAGTCCCTCGGACCTCTGGCAGACCTTCCCAAAATAAGTAGGAAGAAAGAATGGTCCCTCGCCAACTTCTTCCTTATCTCCAACTTGCCCGCCCCATCGCTCACCACCTCTGAGACGCGCTCGTCAGGGACCGCCGACTTATCAGACAGACAATCCTGGACCTGATTATCGTGAGGTGAAGAGGAGATAACATGGACCAGAAAATCCAGTCCTGGCCGTAGCTTGTAATGGAGAGAGCGATTCCCTGCTCTCGGAAGAGCCGAGAGAAAATCCCCGGGCGATTCTGGGTTAAATGGCTGGCCTTGTGGCAGATGTGACACAGAGGGACAGACGCAGACAGGGAGGGGCCATCGTCAAACCCCATCGCTTTACGGAGGAGAAAACGGAGACCCGGGCCATTCACTGATCTCTTCCAGGTATTTCACATAAGCCACAGAGCCCGTGCCCTTTGCACTGCGCCATATTGTGGCTCCGTTCCTGGAGCCCAGAAGGGGTTGAGCTACCTCAGTGTGGCACAGTGGCAAGACTCTTGGCTTTGGGGTCAGGTGACCTGGCTGTCAATCATAACTCTCCACTTTGGACAAGCAACCACTTCTCAGGTCCTCATTATTCTCAACTGTTAAATTAGGGGGCAGGAAGATGGACAAGTGATCTCTAGAAGCCATGATCCTATGAATTTCTCACAACAGATCTTTATTAAGTATCATTTCCCATGCAAGGACATCTCATCTTTATATATGAGATAATGACGAATATAATGAATAACAGATAACGAATAATTACATGAATTGTAGTGGTTGCAAAGCACTTTATGTTTGCTACTTCATTTGAGCTTCTGAAGGGTGGATCCTACAAATATCACAAACCCCATTTTACAGAGGTGGAAAGTGAGGCTGAGACTTGATCCTGATTAACCACTTATAAATGACAATATTTGATTTTACCACGCATCTTACTCTATGTTCATCCTACACTCTATCTATCACACGATGCTCTTTCTCCTTTGTAGGAGTAGAGTTATCAGAATCCCCCCAAATATGCCTAACAATTACATGATACACAGGATTCTAGATTCACAAACCCAGAGACTGTCTACTCTGCCCTTCTCCCCTCATCGTCAAATAAGCAAACTAAGGCTCATAGGGATTTAAATGACTCGTTCTAGAACATAGTGGCGGAGGCAGGATTTGAAACCATGTCCTCTGATTTCTGAATCAGTGGTTTGAAATCCAGCATCTTAAACTGGTTTATAGCCCCATCTGGGGTCATGAAATTACAATTTATCATCAGTAAATGTTTCATCTATATACCTATTTTATATACCTGTATACCTGGGGTCATGTAAAAATTTCTCGGGCAAAAAAGGGTTGCCAGTAGAAAAGATTTAAGAAGCCCTGCCTTAGAAGATTAAAAAGAAAAGAAATGGAAGGCCATTACCACTGAACTGAGATCATCACTCACACAATTCCAAAACTCCTTGTCTTCCCACAAATGTTTGCCTAAGTAATTTTTGCTCTGGGTCAAGTTTTAAGTATTTTTGTTTCATTGCTGGTCACTGACCCACAAGAAAAGGCTCCAGGCTTTCTTAAGTTACTGTCTTTTGGGGAGAAACAAAAATAAATGAATCTCTTTTTAAATAGCCATTTTCCCCTTTTATAGTACACAGAGGGAAAGTGTTCCCTTCATCTTTTTTTTTTTCCCTTTTGATTTAAAACAAGAAGCCGGACTGTTCGGGAGACCTTCAGCCTCCAAAATCAATCTTTGCGCTTCCTTGGCTCATGGTGGGGAGGTGACCCAAGGTTCTCCCAAGGCTCTGCTAGAGGAACACAAGCTCTGGCAAGTCTTACCCACCTGGAAGGACGCCAAGCACGTCCCTGGTGACAGAATGTGTTAGCGATCTCAGAGCCAGCCAGAAAAATAAGGAGGTGCTTATCTGCACAAGGTTGGATACTAGGCAACCCAAGAAATAGAAATAAATACAAATTCAACCTTTCCCCCATCTTCCCCATGATAATGGACTGGCATTCTGAGAGGCAGAAGGGGGTCCAAGTACAACATGGCTTCTATCACCAATCACCGCCTTGGACTTTATTTGGTCTTCTCAGCCATAAAGTGAGGGGACTGGACTCAATGGTCTCCAAGGTCCCTTCTGGCTCTGGAATTTCTCCTGCACCTATGAACATTGACTGAATTATTGCTGTACTTCAGGGGGGTCCCGTAACCAACAATGCCATGTCAGTGAAGGACTTGACCCCCATCCAAATTGACTGAGCAGTGTGGTGGACCTAGTGGATGCTGGTCTCTGTTTCCTCATCTCCAAAATGAGAAGTTGGAGTAGATGTCCTTCAAGGTCCAGATCCAAATCTGTGACTGTAGGGTCTTGTGACTTTCTCACAAAAATCATGGGAAATCAGAAAACATACAGAGTTTATAGGATCATACTCAGTAGTTTTTGCATTTGGGATAGTTTATGACATCAAACATGGTTGTAAATCTGTTTTTTAAAGACATTCAATACAAGGGAAATGCGAGTTTATCAGGAATCAGTCCCTAGGAAGGCTGTGTCAAGAAGACCAAAAGATGTGGGCTCTTTTCATGAAGGTGCTTGGAGGAACTGGGCTATATAAACAACTGAGCCCCTACGGTCATCTCCCTGAGCAGGGCTTCTGATAAGGATAAGCAGGAAAATAACAACTTTATATGGCACAATCATGGAGAATGAAGAAGATCAATTAAAAACTTGACAGACCCTTCAATTCAGTCAACCCTGGATAACATGCACAATATTCCTGCAAACCTTGAAGTGATGATGCAAATGCAATTGTTACTATTGTTATTACCATATTCAATCCAGGAGTAAGTGGAAGTGGGCTAAGACAGAAAAGATGGACCTGAGGTAGGAACATGTTATAAAATAAGACTCAAAATCATAAATGAGCAAAGGGAAAATGGACAATGAAATCAGCAGAGGCGCAGGGAACCGGAGGGCAGAGCATTCTGTGTGTTGTTAGTTATCGTTGTATGAATTGTTTCTGAGCTTGTTTTCTTTATTAGGAGAAGTTCAGTTCCCACCAGGATGGAAATGAGCATGGGGGAAAAGTATCCAGAAATAAGTGTGATATAAAGACACCAGCCAAAGTTGCTTTTAAATAAAGAAATGAAAAAGCGGACAGTTTGTAAAACTGACCTACAGCTTTATCTTCTCTTTTACTAAAGCGAATCAGACTGTTCTGGGCACAATCAGAACCACAAGTGACACTACCAAAGAGGAAAGTTTGATGATGGATGAAGAAACTGCAAATTTTTCTGTTTGTGGGGGAAACCTGGAGACCTAGAAATGTACTGACCTACTCTGCCATCTTGTCAGAATCCTCCCTCATCAACAGAGCTTAACTTTGAAGAAATGTTTAAAATCAAGAAAAAGGCTGGAGAAATGAGCCAAAAAGAAAAGAAAAGAAAGGAAATAACTCTACCATAAAAAGCTATTATGGTGTTAGAGAAGCTCAAGGCACAAATTCAGAAGTGGATAATGAAGTCAAAACAGCTATAAGCAAAGCCTCAGAAAAAAATGTTAATTGCATATAAACCCAACAAAAATTTCTGAGAGAGCTAAAATGATTTCCAAAATCAAAGAAGAAAAAATAGGTAAAGAAAGAGAAATGAAGAAAATTATGAAAAGACATTTAACAGCTTGGCACCAAAGAGGCACCAAAAATATCAAAGAAAATGATATTGACCAAGTGGAAAAATGCTGCTGATGAAAATAATTTTTTAAAGATTACACTTGGGCAAGTGGAAGTAATGACTCCAAAAGACATCAAGGCACAATAAAACAAAGTCAAAAGCATGAAAAAAAACAAGAAAATGTGAAATATCTTGTGGTAAAATAACTGACCTGGAAGAGAGATCAAGGAAAGAACATTTAAGAATTATTGGACTACCCGAAAGTCACTACTTGGAAGATCCTCAACATCATTATTTCAAGAAATTATCAAGAAAAACTATTCCAATATCCTAGAACCAGAAAGTAAAATAGAAATCAAAAGAATCAGTCATACCTGAAAGATATCACAAAATGAAGACTCTCAAGAATATTGTTGCCATATCCCACAGCTCTCTAGTCAGAGAGAAAATACTTCAAGCAGCCAGAAGAAAATAATTTAAATATTATGAAGCCACAGTTCGGATCACACAAGATTTAGGAGCTACATTAAAGCATCAGAGGGCTTAAAGTGTGATATATCAGAAGGCAAAAGAGATGGATTTACCAATCAAAAATAATTGACCCAGCAAAACTAAATATAATCTCTTCAAGGGGAAAAAATGAAGGGGGCAGGAATTTTACATTTCTAAAGGCTTTTTTAAAGAATATAGACATCAAACAAAATCAAGAGTAGATTAATGATTTGGACACAACTTTTAAAAAATCCTATAAAAAGAACAAAATGTAAATCTCCAATTAAACACCAAAAAGAAATCCTGAAAAATCAAAGGAGAGCTTAATAAAATTGACGGTAAAACAACACTACAACAACCACTGAATTAAAAAATAAAATCAGGAGTTAGTTTTTTTGGGGAACCAAAACAATAAAAGACAGGAGAAAATCAAAATACTAATATCAAAAAGAAAGAAATACAACAGCAATGAAGATGAAAATAAAGCAATTATTAGTGCTCAATTATATGCCAACAAAACTGAAAATCTAAATAAAATGGATGAATAATATATATATATATATATATACTGTTCCAGATTAACAGAAGAGGAAATAGATCATTCAAATGCCATCTTACAAAAAGAAATTGAACAATGAATGATTTCCCTAAGAAAAAAAATCTTCAAAGTCAAATGAATTTACAAGTGAATTCTGTCAAACATTTAGAAACAATTAATCCCAATAGTGTATAAACTATTTGAATAAAATAGGCAAATGAGTCCTAAGAAATTTCTTTTAAGACATGAATATGTTTTTGATGCTTATACCAAGGAGAGCAAAAGCAGAGAAAGAAAATTTAGATCAATTTCTTTTATGAATATTGATGCATTTTTTTTCCTAAATGCCAGCAAGAGATAGCAAATATACCACACAAAGATAATACACTGTGACTATGTGGAATTTTATCAGGAAAGTAAGGCTGATTTATTATTAGGAAAACTATTAGCATACTTGTCCATAGTAATAACAAAAATAAGAAAAATATATATCAATAGATGAGAAAAAGCCTTTGACAAAATACAAATACTGATTCTTATTTTAAAACATAAGGAAAACACGAATCAATGGAGCCTTTCTTAAAATGGGAAGTGATATCTGTCTCAAACCATCAGCAAGCATTATATATAATGCAGATAAGCTAAAAACCTTTACAAAAACATTAGGGATGAAAGAAAGGGAGGCCATTATCACCACTATTATTAAATATTGTACTAGAAATGTTAGCTATAGCAATAAGGCAAGATAAAGAAATTATAAACTAGTCAGCAAGGAAATAAAACTGTCATTCTTTACAGATAATATGATGTTATACTTAGAGAATTTTAAGAGAACTAATTTAAAAATTAGTTGAAACAAAAAAAAATGAATAGCTTCATCAGAGTTGCAAGCTATAAAATAAACACACCTAAATCATCACCATTCCTATATAGTACCAACAAAACCTCGACTTAGAAAAATTCCACCTAAAATAATAGCAGATACTATAAAATACTTTGTAGTTTACTTCTTAGACACCGTCAGGGAGCAAATGAAAAAAAAAATGCAAAACGCTTTTTTACACAAAGATAGCTGGATATACAATTGGAGAAATATCCATTGCTTATGGGTAAAGCCAATATAAAAAATGAATATTTTACCTAAATTACTTTATTCGGTGTATACCAATTAAACTACCAATGAATTATTTTTATAATGGTAGGAAAAATAATAATAAAACAATAACAAAACAAAAATTTATTTGGAAGAATAAAAGGTCAAGAATATAAAGATTTCAAAAAAAGGTTAAGAATCATGGCCTAGCAGTTCCAGATTTCAAATTATATTACAAAGCAATTATCACCCAAAACAATCTAGTGCTGGTTAAGAAATCCCTAATACACAATAGTAAATGATGATAAACTGAAAGACTCGAGATTTTTGTGTAAGGACTCAAGTTTTTACAAAAATTGGCGGGAAAATTGAAAACAAGTTTGGCAGAAACTAAGCATAGACTATCTCACACAGCATACCAAGATAAAGTCAAAATGGATATATGATTTAAACATAAAGGATGATATTATAAATAAATTAGAGAGCCATGGAAAAATGTTCTTATCAAATCTCTGGATAAGAAAAGGATTTATGACCAAACGAGAGAGAAAATATCACAAAATGAATGGAACCAAAATTAAGAAGGAAAACAGGAAAATGAAATAAAGTTTACAGCAAGTTTTGTTGATAAAAGTGACATTTCTCAAATACAGAGAGAAATGGGTCATATTTCTAAAAATAGAAACCATTTCCCACCAATAAAAACTATTTCTAGTTTTTAGAGAAAAGAGAAATGCAAATTAAGACAATTCTGAGCTACCACTACATACCTCTCAGATTGGCTAAAATGACAGGAAAAGACAAGGACAAAAGTTGGAGGGGATGTGGGGAAACTGGGACACTGATGCACTGTTGGTGGAGTTGTGAATGGATCCAACCATTCTGGAGAGCAATTCAGAATTATGCCTAAAGGGCCATCAAACTGTGCATTCCCTTTGACCCAGCAATGTTTCTATTAAAGAGATCTTAGAGGAAGGAAAGGGACCCATGTGTGCACAAATATTTGTGACAGCCCTTTTTGTAGTGGCCAGAAATTGGAAACTGAGTGGATGCCCATCCGATGGGGAATGGCTGAATAAGTTATGGTCTATGAGTATTATGGATTATTATTGTTCTGTAAGAAATGACCAGCAGGATGATTTCAGAGAGGCTTGGAGAGACTTACAGGAACTGATGCTGAGGGAAGTGTGAAGAACCAGGAGATCATTGTACACGGCAACATCAATATTATATGACAATTCTGATGGACATGGCTCTTTTCAACAATGAGGTGATTGAAGCGAATTCCAATGATTTTGTGATGAAGAGAGCCATCTACACCCAAAGAGAGGTTGTGGGAACTGAGTGTGGACCACAACATAACATTCTCACTCTTTTTGTTGTTGTTCACTTATATTTTGTTTTCTTACTCATTTACTTTCTTTTTTTTTTTTGAACTTATTTTTTCTTGTGCAGCAAGAGAATTGTATAAATATGTTTATACATATTGGATTAAACATATATTTTAACATGTTTAACATATATTGGATTCCTTGCCATCTAGGAGAAGGGATGGGGGAAAAGAGTGGAAAATCTGAAACACAGCTATGCAAGGTTCAGTGTTGTCAAATTATCCACACATATGTTTTGAAATCAAAAGCTTTATATAAAAAAAGAAAATGCTCTTTGGCAAGCAGAGATCATCAGTAATAATTGTAGGATGCCATGTCCATTTCTGGGTCTCCCAGTTTTTGTATATCCTGGAGGTTTGATATTCAAAGGTTTGAAGAACTCAATATAATATCATCCACAGGCAGAAATGAGCATGTGGAAGATTCAAGTTTCTTGGACATTGTAGAGTCTCCTAAATGAGATCCCTACCACTAAAAATGGCTAGGCCCAATTATGACTATAGGAAAAAAAAAGAAAAATCTATTATGAAAGTGGATGGATGGTCTCTGGAGCTTAACAGGGAGTACGTGTATCTTGGCTCTCCATGTTACCTGGACAATGGACAAGATCCTCAGTGGAGGAATGGAGTGGACTGAATGGGCTTTGAGAAATTACATAGTTTTTTTTTAATGATCCCAAAGAAAGACCCATAAATCAATATTCCTCAGGTGTCATTGGATGGTCTCAAATCATGGAATGCCATAGTACTGAGAACTGCTCAGAGGCCAAAGGAGAGGTTCGTAGTGGCCATGGGCAAACACTTATTGTAAATGATGAATTAACAAAGAAGACTTAGAAAGAGGTTCATCCCACTTTCTCCATCTCTCATTAATGGAAGCATGGGAAAGAGGTAGAGAAGTCTGTATATACATATGGAAGGGAGGGGAGTATCAGGTTATAGAACATTGCATTTATTTTTAGATTTCTCAGTGAGTGAATAAAACATTTAAATTCTGCTTCAAACAGTAGTAGTGTGATCCTGAGCAAGTTACTTTAATCTCTCAGCCTCAATTTCCTCCTCTCTAGCATGGAGATAATAAGCATATCTATCTCCTAGGATTGTAAGGATCAAAGGAGATAATATATGTAAGGCGTTTTTCAAATTTTTAAGACCTTTATAAATTATAGCTATTATCATTTTGTTGATTTATTGATTGGTACGCCTGGATTTTTCTCTCTTCTCTTTTTTCTTTAAAAAACTTCTTTATTAGAAGGGAAAGGGACCTGTATGTGCCAAAATGTTTGTGGCAGCCCTGTTTGCAGTGGCTAGAAGCTGGAACATGAATGGATGCCCATCAATTGGAGAATGGTTGAGTAAATTGTGGTATATGAATGTGGAATATGAATATGGAATATTATTGTTCTGTAAGGAATGACCAACAGGATGAATACAGAGAGGCTGGCGAGACTTACAGGAACTGATGCTAAGTGAAATGAGCAGAACCAGGAGATCATTATATACCTCAACAATGATACTATATGAGGATGTATTCTGATGGAAGTGGATTTCTGGATCTAACTCAGTTTCAATTGATCAAGGATGGACAGAAGCAGCTACATCCAAAGAAAGAACACTGGGAAATGAATGTAAACTGTTTGCATTTTTGTTTTTCTTCCCGGGTTATTTATATCTTCTGAATCCAATTCTCCCTGTGAAACAAGAAAACTGTTCAGTTCTGCACACATATATTGCATCTAGGATATACTGTAATCTATTTAACATGTAAAGGACTGCTTGCCATCTGGGGGAGAGGATGGAGGGAGGGAGGGGAAAAGTCAGAACAAAACCGAGTGCAAGGGATAATGCTGTAAAAAATTACCCTGGCATGGGTTCTGTCAATAAAAAGTTATTTTTAAAAAACTCTTTATTATATGAGAGAATGAGGAAGAGGGAGGGAAAAAGGATAAGGGAAGGAAACTCTAGGTTATGTAAAAACCACAGATAAGAATTAAAAAGTGCATTTGACAGGGAAAAAAGATGAGCTAGCCATGTAAAATGGTCAGTAAAAATTGAGGGTTATGGTCAGCCAGCCTTGTTGTATGTTGGTATCTACTCATCATCTGCAAGATATGAGAAAGATTAGAATTTATGGGAGGAAAGACATGAAAACTGGCTGGAAGAAAGTTGCATGGACTGGGCAAGCATGGATGGAAGCAATTTCATCATTGCAGGAAATACCCACATCCATGAGACCACTGATCAGTGGAATACTGGAACACCTCAGACACCTTGAAACTTGAAAGAAGATAAGAATTTGGAGAAGTAGGCAGGAAAAGGGAATGAATGTTAATCATGGGCCAATGCACCGAGCGGGACATGGGATGTTGAGGCTGGTGAAAAGCTAGTCATCCAACAGAAAGAAGAAAAACATGACATAAATCTGGAAAGGTAGATGAGTGTTGGATTATAACCTTGAATGCCAGGCTGAGGAATTTTTATTTTTCTCTGAAAGCAAGAGGAACAGTAGGAAACCACCAAAATAGTGGGGAATACAACAACCAGTTGCTCAATGATCTGGAGCTCTCCAGAGCTCCCATAGCATTGATTAACTTGACTTATGACCCACTTAAATGCTTCATTATGTTATATCCATCTAATTTTGGTTCAATCTCAAAAATTATGAAGGACACTTCCTTGTTGGCTTGAGTAGCAGTTCTCAACTTTTTGGCATATAGAACTCTTTACACTCTCATGAAGGAACTTAAAAATTATTGAAGAGATCTTATATTTTATCTCTGGCTATTTATTATTTTAGAAATTTAGATTTCTTCTTATTATGAAATTATTTTAGCCTTGCAGAACTCTGGAAAGGATCTCAAGGATGTCCAGGGGTTATGGGACCTTATGTTGAGAACTACTGAATGGTGAAAGGTCTTGGACCAGGCTTTGGGATCATTGATTAGAAAAACTGAGCCTGTTTGGCCTTGAGAAACGAAAACTTTCGGGCAACATGATGATTGTCCTTCAAATACTTGAATGGTTGTCTTAAAGAGGAGAAATTTCACTTGGTTTGATTGGTTTCAGAGGGTAAAATTAGGGATAATGAGGATAAGTTGCATGATAGAGAGATAAAGACTTTGGGTCACGTGGAAGACTGGACTATTTTCTGACTTTCATGATCCCCCCAAAATAGAAATTATATATAAGATACAAAGCAATCTTCAGCTGTTGCCGTGGCTTAGGGCTCCATGAGCCCAAATGAAGTAATCACTCACTCAGCATCCATTTCCCTTTCATCCATCATGTTCCCAACAGCAAGGCTGCACAAGCCCACCCCAGGAGCTTCCAACAGAAATGGAATCCCTGACCTTCCTACCCACTCCAGACTTCCACCTGGGCCCATGGAGATCCAAATTCCAAATGGCAGAAACTTGCCCAAGATTCCATATGCAATAGAACAGAGGGGGCAGGATATGTACATGACTAATAGGAAGAGTCCGGGGTCTTTCTGCTCCTGCTCTCCCCACTCAGAAACATCTGAGGTAAAGACCAAGGCTCGGGAACCATAAATTGCAGAGAGTAGAAGGTGGCTGACAATGTGAGAAAACCACCTTTAGAGAGGAGAGTCAGAAAGGGAGCAACAGGGGAAATTAAAGAAAAAGACTGAAATTACTAAAGATTTCAGGAAGAAGAAAATTATAAACCATGAGCACAATCAAACCAGACAAATACGGATGTGTGTGTGTGTACAATAACACAAATGAAAATTAATCAACACCCAGACAGAAGATTCTGTCGATTCACAGGAAAGAATGCCATCACACAGGATTCATCTGAATGGTTTAAAAAGAAAAAGGAACTGAAAAAGAGGAATTTGTGGAAAAAAAAGCTCACTTTACACTCAGAAATAATTGGCAGGATACAAGACTTAGAATCCACAGAAGAAGTGTTACCACGAAAAAAGAGGGAATAACTGATAATTAAAATATGCTGGAGAGAAGGACACTCTTGAAAAGTAGATATTCCTTTTAAAGTTCATTTTAAGGCAAAATGTCCTAATGATTAGAACAGTAGAAGAGAAGAATAGATTTTTTTTTTGCTGGAGCAAAGGTTCATAAGTAAGGGGGATTTCAGAGGGGAGTATTGTTCTTAAAAATGTGGGGCTTGAATTGAGATTCTATCATTCTGTAATTCTGATGCCAAATTTAACACTAATTAAAATAAAAGACCTTGATATTTATGCAGTATTTGACAAATATCACATCTGAGCCTCGAATAATATGATTGACAATTTAAATATGATGATCTCCATTTTACACACAGGGAAACCGAGGCTCAGTAATTAAATAATTTGTCAATGGTCACACAGTTAATAGGAATCTGAGACAAGATCTGAACCCTGATCTCCCTGGCTCTGAGCCCAACACGCTATCAATTAGTGTATGTTGAAAGCAATTTATAATACCTTTTGAAAGAAACTGCTGCCTCCATATTATTTCTAATATTTTCATTGCATAAGTTAAGGCTACCTGTGTAACTTACCTTCTTTTGCTGAGAGATTTGAGTATCCTCTTATTATGTTTGATATATCCCACCTTCCTATTTTTCATTACTTCAAACATCTTAACAAAATACTTCCTTCTTACCTCCTTTTCTCTGAAGTATTGATCCATCCTCCTTAAAATGGCTCATTGTATCTATGTGGTCTTGATAAAGAGCCATCCATGGACCTGTACTTGAGCCCCAACTTTGCTTAGATATTCCTTGTCCTTCTTAGGGCTGACCATCTTCCACTTTGTTAGTAAATCAGATGGCCATGGGCCATGGCTAAGTCCATCCCTGTTACCTTTGGAGGAGAAATACAACTCTTCCTTCAGTTAAAAATGATGACCACTATCACCCTGTGATGTCATAAGCAATAGCCATTGCTGTGACAACATCCTGTGGTAAATCACACAGCTGGACTCAGGGAATAACATCTGTCATGCCCTTCCCATAATAGAGCATTTTTTTTTTCATTTTACTGAAATCATTTTTCATTTTATCGGGTAGAGAGCTGTTCTTTTATAAAATGACCTGGCTGATTTAGGAAACTATAACTCGCTATCAGAAAACTGTAATTTCTCTGCCCAGACTTGTAATATTTTGGCCAAAATTTCTATCTGATCCTACTCTAAGAAAGGCACAATGATCAGAACATAAGAGATGTCTTCTGCTCTGGATGGACCACACCTAGAGTACGGTGCTCGGTTCTTGCGTTGTGTTCTGGGAATGGTGAGTAAGCCAATATGTCTGAACTTGTAGCATATAGAGGAGAATAATATGTAAGAAAAGAAAGATAATGACCCTTCACGTGTGTTGGAAGCTTTAAAAACAAAAGAGTTTACATCTTTGATCCTTACCTTAATAAGAATTTATTAAAAGGTATGTATGTGTATATGTGACAGACAGACGTGATTAGATCCACGGTTCTGTCATTCCTCTGATTCCATGATACTGAAATATTCTCTTTTCTACAAGTCTTGAGGCCTCATTCCATCTCCAAAAGAGATTGTAAAGTGTTTCAGGGTATGGTCTATCTCTTGTATCCTATCTTTGCATCCCCATCATTTAGCACAGCATCTTGCACATAGTAAGTACTTGATAGATATGTCGGTTCGATTTGAGATAAATAGGAATGGGAATAGGAATGCCAGTAAGTCCCCATGAATTTTTATTCTCATACTCTTGGTGCTTTAATGTGTTGAGTAAGATCAGACTTGAATTTAGATCAGAATAAGATTTTTCTTTTTAAGAAAAATAAATTGAAGGAATTAGAGTAGGTAATGAAGAAGTAAAACTATCACTCTTTGCAGATGATATGATGATATACTTAGAGAATCCTCGAGAATCAACTATAAAGTTGCAGGATATAAAATAAACTCACATACATTTTGGTATTTCTGTATGTTACTAACATAGTTCAGCAAGAGATAGAAAGAGAAATCCCATTTAAAAATAACTATGGACAACATAAAATATCTGGGAATCTACCTACCAAGACAAAGCCAGACCTATATGAACACAATAACAAACTACTTTTCACACAAAGTTACATCTGAACGATTGGGAAAATATCTATTGCTCATGAGTAGACCAAGCTAATATAATAAAAATGGCAATTCTCCCTAATTTAATCTATTATTTGGTGCCAATTAAATTGCCAAAAATATTTTATGAAGCTAAAAATAAAATAACAAAATACATCTGGGAGAAGAAAAGTTCAAAAATATCAAAGAAATTAATGCAAAAATGCAAACGAAGGTGGCCTAGCTGTACCAGACTTAAAACAATATTATAAAGTGGCAGTCATCAAAACTATTTGGTAATAGTTAAGAAATAAGAGTAGTGGATAAGTGGAATAGTTTAGGTACACAAGACACAATAGTTGATGATTACAACTTCTGCGATAAAACTTTACTATTTGACAAAAATTGTTGGAAAAATTGTAAAATAGTATGGCAAAAACTAGGTATTGACCAAATTTTAGACACCCCATACATAGATAAGGTCAAAATAGGTTCATGATTTAGATATAAAGATATCTATAAAGATAGATAGTAAACGGGTCAAATCAGTAAAGAAGGGAGGAAGTTATGGCCAAAGAAGAACTAGA
This sequence comes from Antechinus flavipes, assembly GCF_016432865.1. Lineage (NCBI taxonomy): Eukaryota > Metazoa > Chordata > Mammalia > Dasyuromorphia > Dasyuridae > Antechinus > Antechinus flavipes. The sequence continues at coordinate 460,475,478 of NC_067401.1, forward strand.
AAACATTAATGAAATGCAAAATGGATAATTTTGATTACATTAAATTAAAAAAAGGTTTTGCACAAACAAAACTAGTGCAACCAAGATTAGAAGAGAAGCAGAAACAATTTTTACAGCCGGTTTCTGTGATAAAGGCCTCATTTCTAAAACATAGAAAAGTGAGCCAAATTTATAAGAATAAAAGTCATTCTACAATTCATAAATAGACAAAAATATGAACAGAGAGTTTTTAAATGAAGAAATTAAAGTCATTTCTAGTCATATCAAAAATGGTCAGAATCATTTTGGATTAGAAAAATACAAATTAAGACAACTCCGAGATATTATCTCATACTAACATGACAGAAAAAAGTAATGATTAATGTTGGAGGGGATATGGGAAAAGTAGAACACTAATTCATTGTTAGTGGAATTGTGAAATGATCCAACTATTCTGGAGAGCAATTTGGAACTATGTCATCTAAAGTGCTATATAATTGTGCATACACTTTGATCCAGTGGTGTTACTACTGGGTCTGTATCTCAAAGAGATCATAAAAAAGAAAAAGACCCAAATGTGCAAAAATGTTTGTAGTAGCTCTTTTTGTAGTGGCAAGGAACTGGAAATGGAATAGATGCCCATCAGTTGGAAAATGGCTGAATAAGTTATGGATGTAATGCTCTCTCCAAAAGAGTAGGTGAGGAAATGAATTGCATTTATCGAGCACCTACTACATATATTCCATAGATGTTATCTCATTTGTTGAGAGTCATTATTAACAATGATCTCTTAATTGTTGAATCTAATGACCTTCTCACCTTCAATTCTTATTGTCCTTGATGACACTGTCAACCTGCCTCCACTTCTTAAATACTTTCTTCTCTCTAGGTTTCCATCAAACTATTTTGTTCTGGTCTTTCCCTCCATGTGTCTAACTACTAAGTGTTCTTTGATGGATCCTTATTCAGGTCACACCAAAATTGGGTCCTTGGTTCTCTTCTCTCTGTATACTGTTTCACTTGGTGATCTCATTAGTTTCCATGGAGTTGTTATCATCTTTCCATAGAGTTATCATCTCTATATTGATTATTTTGTTCTTGCTGAATCCTTTCTGCTATGTCCAACTCTTTGTGATCCCATTTTGGGGTTTTCTTGGCAATGATTCTGGAGAGGTTTACCATTTCCTTCTCCAGTTCATTCTGCAGGTGAGAAACTGGGTCAAGCAGCGATAAGTGCCTTGTCCAGGGTCACACAGCCAGTAACTGTCTGAGGCTGGATTTGCACTCAGGAAGATGAATGAGTGTTTCTGATTCTGAACTCAGGGCTTTATCCACTGAGTCAAATGATTTGCAAATCTACTGACATAGTCCTAACCCTTTTCTGAACCCCCAGAGTTGAATCTCCAATTGTCAGTTAGACAATAAATATATTAATTCTGTATACCTTTTAAAAGTAAGGTCACATAGAACTTAATTTACATAAAAATCCCATTAGGTGACAAGAATGCTAGGTGTTCCTGTCTCCCTAAAAGATAAATTAGAAGGTCTTTAACCAATATACTATGATCTTGAACATAGAATTTCTTTACAAAAAAGAAGAAAAACACAGAGCAAAAATTTTGGCTCTTTAGAACCTTGGGGGATGAACCTTTTTGTTCATATAAGTAAGGTTTTCCTTAAACATCCAAACTTTTACATAATCAAGTTTTGTTCATATAAGGTGTTCCTTAAACATCCAAACTTTTAGATAATTAAGTTTTGTTCATTTAACTAAGATGTTCTTTAAACATTCACATTTTTAGATAATCATTAAGATAGTTCCTTAAACATTCAAACATTTTATTTTGATTAGTTTAGATAGTTGATGTTCTAAAATGCTTTACTACTTAAGTTCTTTTCTTTTTTGCATTTTGCATATATTTGAAATTCAATATCCGAAACCAAACTGGTCATCTTTCCTCCCGAATCCTCCCCTCTTCCTAAATCCCCTATTGCAATTACAAAGCCTCCCATTCTCCCAATGACCTGAGTGCCAAACCTACCTATTACCATTGACTTCCTACTTTCTCTCTAATCTCCACCCACAAGCCATATTCTGCCAGTTTTCCTTTCTCTCATGTCCCATATGCACTTTCTTTTTTCCTCTGATCATCCTGATTTAACTCCTCATTTTTGGATTCTTACAATAGTTATTGGTTGCTCTTCCAGCTCAAGTTTCTGCCAAATTCACTCTCTCCTCCACTTAGCTATCAGTGATCTTCCTAAAATGCAGATGTAACTTTGTCATCCCCCTACTCAAACTCCTGTGGCTCCCTATCACCTCTAAGATTGAATATAAAATCTTCTGTTTGGCATTCAAATCTGACCCTCTCCAACCTTTCCAGTCTTCTTACATCTTCAATCTTTCTGTGTATTCTTTGATTTAATGACAATGTCGTCCTTGCTATTTCATGAACAAGACATCTCTTGTTATTAGAACATTTTCTTTGACCGCCTGTCCCTGTCTGGTATTTTCTCTCTCCTCGTCTCCAGCTCCTGGCTTCCTTCAAGTTCCAGCCAAAAATCTTACCTTCTACAAGAAACCTTCTCTGATTGTCTTTATTGTTTATAAATAACAACAACAATAACAACAATGGCTAGCATTTACATGGTACCTACTCTGTGCTGGGTGTTATACTAAGCACTTTACAAATACTATATCATTTCGTCCTCATGACAATGTATGAGGTCGGTCTTACTATCCCCATTTTACATTGAGAAATCAGAGGCATGTAGCGGTGAAGTGACTTGCCTAGTGTCACGTCTGAGGCCGGATTTGGACTGAGGTCGGGCCAGGGTTCTATCTACAGCATCATCTGCCTGCTTCTGAGGAGAGCATTCTAAGCACAAGCATCAGCTAGGATCAAGGTAAGGAGATAGGAGAGGAAAGAACAGAAAATCAGCCAATTAACTGAAACACAAGATGGGGAAGGGGATTATGTGCAAATAGGCTGGAAAGTTGGGAAGGAATCAATGTAAAGAGCTTCCAGTGTCAAACAGAGGAGTTTCTTTTTTAATCCCAATGAAGGGCCTCAATGAGACAAGAGGAGAGGGAGATATACTCCAATTTGTCCAGTTTCTCATTTTAGTAACCAAGGACAATGGGGACCAGAGAGGGAGTTCTTTTCCTACTCAAGCAAGTTATTTGCTGAGCCGAATCAGGATCCAGGTATCCTGATTACCAGCTCACTACTCCTTGGGTCCTATAGCTAAAGATTTTCTTCAAAGATCAGGTTGTTCCAACCTAAATTTCTCCTTTTTCCAGTAATCCAAAATGAAAAAAAAAAAGTGTGGTAATCTCCAATTTCCAAAAGTGTGTCACTGACCTTTCTCTGACATGAGCAATGACATGAGCAATGAGCATCTGTTTTCCCACCAACAACAGAGACGTGATTTACTTATTTATTTTTGGTTTCTCCACTTTTATTATGAGTTATATTGTTAAAATGTTATAGCTCAGGTTACATAACACTATGATGTCAATGCTTACTTAATTTCTCCTTTGTTAAATATCTCTAGAAGAGTCATCTTGTTCCTTTCTTCTGATATATCTGAGTAAAAAACAATCCCTGAAATTAGAGTTGAAAATGACCATCTAGATCAACTCATGGCACAAAGGAAAAAGAAACCCCTATGATACTCTACATAACAAGTGGATCTGAAGACCAAACATTGATGTCTTTGGCTTCTTGTTTTAGTGGTTGCCACCATAAGTTCCATACAGATGTGATACAGAAAAACAGCAGATAAAATTTCTCTTCGAGTATAGGCTGCCTACATAGAGTAGAAAGGGAGATTTGAGATCAGTTTGTCCAACCCCATCATTGTACAGGTAAGCTCCTATAGGTCGACACTGAAGGCAGGTTGTAAATTGGCTTTGAGGTGATGTAGGAAGCACTAGGGGGATCTGAAACATGCAATGTCAGGAGAATACTAGGAGGCGTCAATGTTAAAATGTAATTGGGGCTGTCGTTGTTAATGAAAATAGATCAGTGTAGGGAAATGGAGGATAATCCAAAGAGTGATAGGGAGGGACGTGGTCAGAGTATCTGGTAGGGAGCAAGAAGCTATCAAGCAAAAATCCGCATCTGTGGTGTCTCTGAGCTGGAAGGGACTTGGACGGTGCCTTGTTAGGGAATTGCTGACCCTTAGGCGCTAACCTGCTTTCAGAAAGCCTTGTTTCTTCCAAGCTGGAAGCCCTCTCCTTCTAATCTCCCCACATCAGCCCTATTTCTGGCATTTGGATCACCCCTGGAATTAGTCTCATCCATCTTTCATCTGACATACCTTCATACATTTGACGGTAGCCATCCATCATTGCCCCCATTTTCTCCCCCAAGTCTCCTCCTGTTTAGACCAAATCCAAGTTACTCAGTCATTTCTTATACAACGTCACATAGTTTCTAACCCTCTCTTCCTCCTTCAGAGTCTCTGCTCTCTCAATGAACCTTAAAGAAGAATGGACTGGACCAAATGCTTCTGCTGTCATGGGTCTAATATGAAGTACAGTGGGACAATTAGCTCTTTGATTTCAAACATGACTTCCACTAATGCAACTAGCACATCATTAACATTTTAAATGAATTAGACTACTCTCTTGGCTCATTTTGAGCTTGTGATTAATTAAAACCTCAAGGCCTTTTTGACATGAATTGCTCCTATATGAGGACTTCCCTATTCTATTCTTACATAATTAACTTAAAAAGAAACATGCAAACAGGATTAATATTTATCTTTGTTAAATTTCAACTTCTTTTGCTTATTTCTAAATTGCCAAGATCATTTAGAATTCTGACTGCTATCTAGCAAAATATTTATTCTTCCTAGCTTTATCTCAGGTCTTAATTTAATAAACATGCCCTCACCATCATCATCTGATTCACTGATTTGATTGAAAAAAAAAAAAGTTGAATGGGGTGAGACCAAGGACAGAGCTCAACTTCTTTCCACTAGATACCTCCCTCTGGGATCACAGTAATCTGTAGCCAATATTCACTGGGTAGAGCTGCTTAACGAGTTACAAATTCGCTTGGTTGTGCTGCCCTGAAGAGTCAACTGAGATATCATGAGGGACTTTTCCAGATTGCACACTGAAATCATGAAACCAAACATCCGGGGAATACTTCTAATTTACCAGTCCATTTACCATACAAAAAAAAAAAATGAGGGTTTTTTTCCCTTTTGATCTGATTTTTTTGTGTGTGCAGCATGATAAATGTGGAAATAAATGTAAAAGAATTGCATGTGTTTAAACTATATTAGATTACTTACTGTCTGAGGGGGAAGGAAAGGGAAAATTTTGGAAGACAAGATTTTGCAAGGGTGAGTATTGAAAATTATCTTTGCGTGTATTTTTTGGGGAAAAAAGCTATTATTATGAAAAGTAAAAATAAAAATGAAATTAACAGGTGGGAAAAAATATGGCTAGATGCCTTCCCTTCCTCCCTCCCTTTTTGTCTCCCCTGCTTCCTTCTTCCCTCTCTTCCTTCCTTCCGTTTCCCCCTCCCTCCCTCCTTTCTTCCGTTCCTTCCTTTTGCTCCAGGCTGTAAGTACCTCCATTCCCCTGATGACTTAGTACATTCAGTTAGCTTTAGCCCTACTGCAACTCAGAACTCCCTTTCTCGAGCAGAATTAAGCCTTCATCTTCCACACCACACTTTAAAGGGCTTTCTCACTCTTTTTCTAGGTCCCCTTTAAGTGTTATGTTCGCCTATTAAATGGTAAGCTGCTTGAGGGCAGGGACAGTCCTAATTTATCCTTATATCTCCAATGTTTAGCATAATGCTTGTCATCATTTCTCTTTCTTTAGAAATTCTCTCTTTCCTTGTCTCTGTCTCTCTCTGAGTCTGTCTACCTCTGCTCTCTGTGTCTGTGTGTGTCTCTATTTGTCCTTCTGTCTCTGCCTATCTTTGTCTCTATCTCTGTCTCTCTGTGTCTCTGTCTCTATCTCTGTATCTCTGTCTCTCTCCTCTCTGTCTCTATCTCTATGTCTTTCTCTATTTCTGAATCTCTGTCTCTGTCTGTCTCTGTGTCCCTGTCTGCCTGTGTCTATCTCTCTATCTCTCTCTATTTCTCTCTGTATGTCTGTCTCTCTGTTGCTTTCTCTCCCCCACCCCCATCTGTCCCCATCCTCCCTCTTCTTCTCCTCACCCCAATCTCTTCCCCTCTCCCTCCTCTTTCCTGTTTTCTTCCTGCCTACATATGGTACATTTACCAAGTATACAGTAGGTGCATACACATATATACATATGGGTTCGTTGTGAAGAAAGTATTTTGTAACCTTTAAAGTATTAGTTCATGAGATAGAGAGAATTTGAAAAGAAAAATTCAGTAGCCCCTCATAGGTCCCCCAGGGTGGCCCTGGTCACCCCCTTCCCTTTCTGCCCTCTGGACTCAGTTGCTGTCTCCCCCAGATTAAACAACAGGAGCCAGGCATCCGAGGCTGGAGTTTGATTAACACGGGGCTGGAGGGAAGGGAGCTAAACAGAGGAATGGCTATAATCATCTTGGAGATGTGAGAAAGGAAGGGTCACAGGACAAGAGCTGGAGGGAATCCGACCATTCTCTCGTTTTTCAGAAAAAGGAACGGAGGCCCAGGGAAGTTAAATGGTTTTTCTAAGATAACATTTCATTGTACAAAAGAGGAAACTGAGTGACCTGTTCAAACATAGACACTCATAGAACTGAGAGCTGGAGAAATGAGGACATTTGCCCAGAGTCACCCAGCCAGTTCAAAGAAGAACTGGCTGAACAATTCCAGCTTTGGGACAGTGTTTCTGCCACTGAAGCCAGTGTGATCTGGCAGCTTTGGGCAGCCCTTGGGGGCACTCTTGAGCAAGGGTGGTCTGGGAGCCCAAACTGCTAATGAAAGGAAGTATTCTGGAAATGATCCCATCTCTCCTTTTCTGTTACTCTGCTTCCTTCAGGACTCAGTTCAAATCCCATCTTGTGCAGGAAGCTTTTCCTGCCCTCCCATGAAGCTGCTTGCCCGTCCATCTGTGTGTCCATCTGTCTGTCCACCCACCCATCCACCCATCTATCCATCCATCCATCCACCCATCCATCCATCCATCCACCTACCCATCCATCTATCCATCTATCCACCCATCCATTCATCCATCCACCCATTTACCCATCCATCTATCCATCCATCCATCTACCCATGCATCCACCCACCCACCCATCTACCCATCCATCCATCCATCCTTTTACCTATCCATCCACTCACCCATCTACCCATCCATCCAATCATCCATCCACCCATCCTTTTACCCACCCACCCATCCATCCACCCATCTATCCGAGTATCCATTCATGTATGTCTTGTCTATCCATGTCTTACCTGGCTGCCTTGTTCATCCACCTATTTTATCTATCTCTCAGCCCGTTTCTCTTGCTGTGTCTCTTCCTGTCACCTCCCTGAGTGGAGGACTTTTCGGTTTTTTAAACCTTTCTCTGCAGCCTCAGCTTTTAGCCTACTGTCTGACACACAGAAAAATCCTAATCAATATTTTTTGATTAAAAATAAAATTGTTGCCCACACCACATTCGTCCACTAGATGGCGGCCGGAAACCACAGGTAGCCTGGAAACCCCAGGCCAGTTTAGAAAAGCGGGGCCCAAAGATGAAGAACAATGGACTCACATTCTGCCTTCAGATTTGCAAGCGGCTCTCTCCAAAATCAAGTCCCGATTTGTGGCATTTTGCTGATTTCTGTAGATGCTCATTTGTATGAGCTTATAGGAGTCAGCTCTAGCATATTACTGCATTTATTAAGCACCTTTGGTGTGCACTGTGCCTGATACTGGAAGTATCACAGGAGTTATTATATTATTATATATTAAATTATATATTCCATAGGAAGAGAAGGATGCGCAGAAGCCGGCCTGGTCCAGGTCAGGATCTGTAACTCCATCAGCGCCTCAGAGCGCAGGGGCCGGCCCAGCCGGTCACTACTCGCTCCTTTCTAGGTCCTCGCTGACCAGACGGAGCTGAGGGGATGAGTTGAGGGCCACTGGGCGCCTTCCTCAGCCCTCCCCTCCCACCTGCCCCCGGACGTCTGACCAGCTGTGTTTGGGTAGCACGGAGCTCCCTCTGTTAAAGCTCAGGAACGTGGGAGGGCCTTCGGGCCCGGCTATCTCATGGAACCGAGGACAGGAACCATCAGCTTTGCTCTTAAGCTAAACTTCCGAGTTCTTACCTCCCAGCAAGCCCCGTTTAGGAAAGGACCTCGCACTCGGAGATTAGGCCCTGGGCCTTACGGGATGGCCCGGCCCTGGTCTCTACAGCTTGGAGGCCAGTTCTGTCTGCTGGGAAAGTTCAGGCGCAGAGAGTAAGGGCTGGCTGTCGGCTGGGCCTGCGGAGGGAGCTTGGGGGAGAGCAGGCCCTGCTTGGAACTTTCCCCAGGCTTTAGAGAGGGGATGAGAGCACCTGTAATCTCGCTCCAAAGCCCCTGCGGCCTCCTCGCCTTCCCTTTGCTGCCATTTCCTCCGGGGGCTCCTTAAGGTGAGGCTGGGAATGGGCCCCCTTCTCCTCCTCTGTGTGTGTGTGAGAGTGTGAGGGAGAATCCACTAATAATTCGTGGGGAAAAGAAAGGCTTCCCACAGGAGGCGGCGCATGAGCTGAGCCGTGGAGGAAGCTGGGGACTGTCAGAACCCCGAACAAGGAGGGCCGGACGCCGGGAGGGTGACACAATATGCAAAGGCAAGGAGATGGAAAATAGCCTGGGAGCTGAGGGGACTTGTTTTCCCTGGCCACCTCCGGGCCCCTATTTCGGGACATGTTCTGGGGGACAGCCCCATCACCCCCAGCCTTTTCTCCCATTCTCCCTCCCAAGTGCCGATGAGATGAGCCTCCTGGGAGCTTGCATTGAGTTAATGTGGGGCCCCCATCAGGTAACAGACTTTCATTTGAATATAATTTTTTCAAAGAAAACGATTAATCCAAAGAAACGACAAACGAGGGGGATTTCAGAGAGGCTGTTGGAAGGAGGGAGCCTTCAATCAACACAAAGTGTTCCCGCCATGTCTAGGAATGAGCCTTGATTAATACCCTTTACAGGGGTATACTGAGATATGTTTAACCACTGGCTCCCCAGAGGGAAAATATATATAGGGGCAAACTTTTATGTTGTATCTCTATTGCTGACATTTCTCCTTCACTTAAGTCTAAAAATCAACATAACCATAAATCGAGCCCTGATCAGCCAATTCCGCAGGTGCAACGGCTCACAATGAAAAGGGAACAGTTGGCTGTGATTAAACTGGCTCCAGCGCACCCAAGGTCCTGGTTTGGACCTTGACCTAGAAGCATATTGCAGCAAGGGAAAGAACCCAGAACTTGGAGCCCATCCGCTTACTCCTGAGGGGACCTTAGCCACTTTATCCCCCAGTCCCATTTTCCCAACTGAAATCCATGATCCTTGCCTCATCCCCCCAGGGTTATAGGGAAGTGATTGTCCATGCTTTGGGGTTCTATAAGTGTGGGGGATTATTAGTTCTTAGGCTTAGCCCAGACAATCCCTAGTGGGGTTCCTGGCCCCAGCATCGGTGGCTCACCAGCCCAAGGCAGCCAGGACTTTCATGGAACAGCCAGCAGAGGGAACGGCTGCTGCTCCAGCAGGAGTGGACCCCAGCCACGCGCTTTCCCTATTTTATCCCATCCCCTAGAACTGTGTGCATGTGTGTGCATGTGTGCACAGGCTAAAAATTCTAGCTCCTGACGCAGCCCAGCTTCTGCTTTAGATTCCCTTGGCTCCTGAGTTGAACCCTGCTCCTCTTTCCCCATGGGGAGATTTCCTCTGACCCCATGGATTTCCTCATTACAGCACTCAGTGCCCCTTTGGATAACAGGGCAGTCCGGTATGTACCCTTCAGTCCAGCAAAGGAGGATTTCCCAAGAGAGGCAGTCCATTGTTTACTCTATTTGCCAGAACTTGTTTGGGAGAAGTGGACGTCTTGTCTTCACTAGAAACACTCGCTTCCTCCAGTCTAAGGAATGGCTGTGTCACGGGCAGGACTGCAATGTACTATTGCACTGGACTGCTAAAATAATAATAATAATAATAATAAACCACTGTCTTGGGTGGGGGAGGTTAGGAAGAAAAAATTGAAACACAAAATGTTAAAGAAATGAATGTTGAAAATTATTTTTGGAAAAATAAACTACTACTGAGAAAAAAATAATAGGCTACATAAATAAGCTAAATTTTACAAAGTTCTTACCTTACAACAACCACAGCAAGGAGGTTCTAAATTTGGGGAGAATAAAATATTACTCAAAAAAATATAACAGGTTATATAAATAAGCTAAATTTTGCAAAGTTCTTAACTCACAAAACTACAGCAAGGAGGTTCTAGTTTTGGGGAGAGTAAAATACTACTGAGAAAAAAAAAACAGGAGCTAAATTTTACAAAATTCCTACCTCACAACAACCACCGTGGGAGGTTCTAGATTGTGTATTCTAATGCACTCTAGATTGAGATTGTGTGTTCTAATGCACTCCAGACCGAGGCCTCCCAACTCTGAAGCAGGCTCTCTGGCTCCCACATCACCTGCCCCATGTCCATGTAGCTGGGGAGGCAAGGAGTCTGGGAGAGAAGGGTGGAGAGAGGCCGGCACCCAGTTCTCAAGGACTTTGCCATGGACCACTAGGCTGTGCAGGGTCACTCCCTCATCCCTTCAGGGCCTCAGTTCCCTCATCTGTAAAGTGAAGGGATTAGACTAGATGCTCACTCAAGTCTGTTCGCTTGTGAAATTCTGTGATTTTTGTATAACGGATGGGGAAGGAGAAAGAGCTCACGAATGATAACGGCCAGAACCAAAGAGTTGCTCATTCTAATTCTGGACAGGGCTGGCTTCTTTTTGTATGAGGATCTACCTTGCTATAGCATCTATCTGTTGGGATTAGTTCACCCTCTGAGACTATTCAGTCTAGTTCCCCTACGAGGGACATCTCAAGAGATAGTTAAAGACAACTGCAATTCCCTCCCCAAGGCTGCCCCGGATAAACACACCCAATTTTTTCAAATGCTCCTCAGAGTTAGTTTTCCTGACTACTTGGTCCTGCTTCCTTAACACACACTCCAACAACTACTTGGGCCCTGTATTCTAGGGGAAGACTCTCTGGGGTATGCATTGAGGGAAAAATATAAAGAGCATTTCTAATCCCTTATAATAAATTAATCACTGCAATAAAGAGCATGAATTTGAACCATTGAAGTTGAAATTAAACATAAATTGAAAACACTGGTTCTTAAAAAAAAAAAAAAATAGAGGGCCTGCCCGCCATTCTCCAAGCAAGTCCCACAAGGAGGGAAAGGGAAAGGTGTAAAGTGTCTTTGTCAGACCTCACTGGACATTGTAGTTGAAAAAGGACATTGCTAAACTGGCAAGCGTCCAAAGGGAAGCAACCAAATTAGTGGATGTCCTTGAGCCCCGGTCATGAGGGATGCTTAGCCTGAAGAAGAGATATTCTATTTGGGGGGAAAGGAATAGGAATATAAATGTGCTTGGCACACAGTAGGTGCTTAATAAATGCTTATTGTCCTCAAGTATTTGAAGGGCTGTCATGTGGGAGAAGAGTTGGTCTGGTTCAGTTTGGTCCAAGGTGCCAGGATTGGAGCAACAACAGGAAGGTGAGAACATACAAAAGAAGTTTGTTTTCATGGAAAAAGTTTCCTAACATTTAGAGTCAGCTCCAGGGAGAATAGACGGCTATTGAGGCTGGATGTCCCCAGATGCCATCTGGGATTCCCCAAGTCTTGAGCATCTGGCCGACTTCCTGTAACCTTGGTTTTCTTGCATTAAAAAAGAGGAGACTGCACAAAGCCTGGGTGGGCACCCGTGGCTCAGAGGGAGGTTGGAGGGTCTCATGGCAGGGGTCTCTCTGCCCTGATTCCTCTCATTTACAAGCAGAGGGGCCTCCAGAGTGAAAGTGGTCCAGGAGAGGGACGAGTGACGCTCAGAAGGACCTCACCACACCAACAGCCCTCTTAGAATTAAAATCAAGACAATCCTCAGGTGTCTCCTCGGACTGGGAAACAGTCAAATATGAGAAAACACTGGAACGGAACTGGGAGCGAAAACCACAAACGAAACTAAACACGGCATCATCATAACACGCAGCCTTAGACCTGGAGAAACGGTTCAGGAAACTCACCTCCCCGCCTTCTCTGAGAAGTGGGGACACGGCTTTGGGGCGGGGGCTATGCTGTCAGACAATGTGCTCTTTGGTTTTGTTGGACTTTTTCCTTTTTTCTCGGTTACAAGGAGGGCCTAGTTGGATGGTGGATAAAAATATATATATTTGGAAATCAATATGATATAAAAACAAAAGATTTCAATAAAATGTTTTAAAATAACAATTATCACCTTTAATTAAAAAAAAAAAAAAGAAAGCATCCTGGGGAAAGCCTGAGTGGGCTTCAGAGAGCTTCTAGGTCAATCTCTTTTAAAGGAGAGGGACTGATAATCCAGGAGGGCTTCTGGACCTGCTCATGGTTCTGGACCCAGGTGGCAAAAGACCCACTATGTGCTCCCAGACCCTCAGACTGGGTGTTCTGGGCTTTTGTCCCTGCCTTGCTCTTCTGAGGAAAGGAATTAAGGAGCAGATCTGGGTCCTGTCTCTGCTGCAAAGAGCTGCTTTCAAAAAGCCACCATGAGGAGTCGCTCAAGGGCCTGAACTTCATGTTCGAATGAAAGGTGGTTTTCTTTCCCAAAACTAAGTTCTTGTGAAGTGAATAAAGAGATTGGATTAAAAAAAAATCCTCGTGTGGTCCAGTAAGTCAGCTCTCAGCATCATTCTACAATCAGTGGGGAAGAATAAGCACAAATAACACCCCCCAGGGGGCAGCTAGTTGGTGCAGTGGTTAGAGCACCAGCCATGAAGTCAGAAGACCTGAGTTCAAAACTGCTCTCAGACACTTAACACTTCCTGGCTGTGTGACCCTGGGCAAATCACTTAACCCCAATTGCCGCAGCAAAAATGAATGGATGGATGGATGGATCAATAAATTAATAGAAATAAACAACACTCTCCCTTTACCCTGCTCTCTTCCCCCCCCCCCCACTTTCTACTATATGCTGAGCATTGTGCGAGGTCCTGGGATTACAAATAGAATAAATGAAACAGCACCTAATTAAGCACCTACTGTGTGCCAGGCACCGTGTTAGGAGCCAGGGGGATATACAAATTCACGAATGAAACAGTGTCAACCCTAAAGGAGCGATCATCTCCATTCTACCATGCCGGGTTCAGGACAGATTCACAGTGTGGTCAAAAGTTATCCAAGGGGGAAGGCGGTTCTGGAATGGCTACAACTATCTAGGAGAACTGGACTGCTCCTTTCTCAGCTGAACCTTGATGGAGGGTGAAGAGAACTCTGCGTGTAAGAGAGAGACAGAAACACACACACGCAGAGACAGAAACTGAGAGAGACAGAGATACAGAGAGAGGGAGGGAGGGAGAGGGAGAGAGAGGATGTAAGGACATGCTTAAGCCTGGAGGAAGGAAGCTGTTGGCAAAACAAAGGGTGACTTTGGCGTCTAAACAAACCGAGAAGAAACGTGTTCCAGGCACGTCCCGGCTCGCTCAGAGACCAGCCCTCAGCCTCTCTGACTCTGTCGGGGGCCACAGGCCAGGAGAGTCTCTGTCTCTCCTCTCTCTGTTCTCTCTCTCTGTGTTCTCTCTCTCTCTCTCTCTCTCTCTCTCTCTCTCTCTCTCTCTCTCTCGGCCCTCTAGATCACTGCGCCCACAGGTGGGTAGTGACCTGTCTGAGGCCCAGGGTCTCTGATCCCCAACCACTGGGTCACACTGCCTCTTCAGAATGATCTCGGTTGATCCTCAAGGCATTTTCCAAGTGCAGTGGAAAGAGCCTTGGGTTCAAATCCTGGCTCTGGGACCCCGAGTCACTCCCCTGCCGCATCCGCTCCAGGTCTCTTCCAGCCCTCGCTCCAAACTGTTCTGCGACAGCTCGGACTCGGGGGCCAGGGGACGCAGCTGGAGCCCAGTCCCGGGCCTTTCGCCTCCTGGCTGAGTGGCTTTGGGAAACTACCGCAGCCTCTCTGAGCCTGGTTACCTCCTCTCTAACCGTGGCCGGGAGTGTTTGTGATGGGGCCCTCGCGGTTATTGGCCCAATGGTGAGGCTAGCACAAACCACCGGCGAATTCACACTGAAAATCGTGGGGACGGGGGACTTTCCAGGTGGCCGAGACCAACGGGACCGGGCTCCCCAACTACTAAACACAAGGCCCTGGAGCGCGTCTGGGCTGAGGAGGGGGGGAGTCCGAAGTCCGGCTCTGGTTCCCTGAGCACGGGGAAGCTGCTTGCCCTTTCTGAGCCTCAGTTTCCTTATCTGTAAAACGAGACCACTTCTTGTTCTGCATCCTACTTAATGGCACTATTACTTCCCGGAGAGAAGACAGGAAAGAAGAACCAAGAAGGGATAGATTGTCCAGGCCCGAACAACCTGCCGATTTCCACTTAAAGCCTGAAACGCCCCTTCGGAGGTACACGGAGATGCTCTCCCTGCGGACCACGCGCAGGGACCCAGTGGACACAACTGAGAGCGCTGGAGCTTCGGGGGACCCGCTAGGCCGTACATTATAGCCCTGCGCACCGGAGCAGCACCCAGACTGTAAATACTGTTTTCCGATTTCCAACAAACCCTGCGCTAGTAAAATGTGGCGATTGATGCTAGGTTCGGTGTTGAGTGAAAAGTGTCTTTAAAAATCCAGAAAGCCCCTCAAAAAAGCCCAAAGAGCCCTGCCTTTTTCTTAATCCCAGCTATGATTACGTCCTGATTCACTGGGATTTCCTGATTCTTTACACAATAGTAAACAAGTATAATACTAACACCGAAGAGCTGCTTTCTGGGAAAATAACATTAATTCTTTCACTTTTTACAACCGGTTTTAAAGTTGCCAGAAAATTAAGAACGAGCATCTTACACGCCGATAGTATAGTTATCAAGATTTTCTTCCCCACTGAAAGGATTATTGCTAGGCCAAAATACAGGTTTTTATTCATTAGTGCGTCTGATAAACTTGCAGTTATATTATATGATTTTTTTTTTGCCAGACGCACAATGAAAGGCTTATAGAAAGAGCAGAAATAGCACATAAATGCACGTCCAATTTTGATAGGTTTCTTGGTACAAAATGTCTAAACCAACTGAAAAATGGCTACTTTGTATAGGATTTTCTAAGTACACTAATGCTAACTTCCATAGAAACAGATGCTCAACAAACAAGCCATTTGCGGACAACCCAAGGGGAAGGGATGCTGTATAAAAGAGGCTATTTAGTTTGTTCCAAACCCACTGTACCTAAGAAAGTATCATATTTCTATATCTGTATTTCAACTTAATTTTATTTGATTGAAACAATAAAAAATTTGACATTAAAAAAAAATGAGACAGTCATCCTGGCTGACCTCTAAAAGTCTTTCCACATCTGTTTCTATGACCTAAATCCTGGGTGTGCCAGGATTAGGATAATCATCCATATGGAACTGGACTCCCTGATGGCTCCAGGTCTTTTTCCTTTCAACTCAATCAATTCTACATTTATTAAGGAACGTGTCAGATTCTGGGGAAACAATGGCGGAGGGGGATCCAGCAGCTGTCCTCAAGGGGTTTATGTTCTACCTCAGAGAAAGAGTATGTATATGTATATGTATATATAATAAAATAAACAATATGTATATATACACACACACACACACACACACACACACACACACACACACACACACAAAAGATATACGTGAGAACCCTTAAGAGTCAGGGTATTTGGGAAGAGAGTCTAAAATATATGTATAAATATTTTACATATGTATATATAATAAAATAAAGTATCTATATGTACATGTATATATAATAAGAGAACCCTTAAGAACTGGGGTATTTGGGAAGAGAGTCTAGAACCTCTGCAGGGAGCCTTGAGGAATACACAGGAGCATAGTTACCCTAGATCTGGGCGCCTTGGTGTACGATTCCGCATTGTGTAGCACTGTGTCCTGCTTGTTTCACAGCTGGTTTTCCCAGATTAATACATTCATTCTTACCCTGAGCAGATATTTATCACTCCCTTATTTGTACAGGGTAGTGAAGCTTCACCATGATCCTAATTACCCAACACTGCGCTAGCTTCCTAGTAGATGGCCAATGATTGCTTACTAGTCAAAGAATGCATCTACATGTTCATTAAAAAAACAAAAAAAACAAAAAAACTCATTTGACAAATGTGTTTTGAGTTCTGGATTCAAATCTTGACCTCCCCAAAAAGCTTGATTCAGAAATGAAAATCTCTAACGTTTACATGGTACTCGAGGATCTCTTGAACATTTTACACATGTTGTCTTTTGATCGACCCTTATAACAACTCTCTGAAGTAGGGGCTATTATTAATTCCCTTTGCCAGATGAGGAAAGGGAAGCAGAGAGTGGATAAGTCAGAGAGCTTTGTGTTCAAATTCAGACTTAAATATTTACTCTGTTTTAATTTCCTCATCTATAAAACGGGGACAATAATAGCATCTATTATTGTGGTATTTATTTATTTGTTTATTATTGGGAGATAATTATTATTACCTCCCAATATTGCGGTGGGGATTGAATGAATCAGATTTGTAAAATGTTTTGAAAACCTTCAAGTGTTATATAAGCATTAAATCTATGAAGGATTATGATTATTGCCATTGCTATTTTTCTGCCTCCATTTCCACCTCTCTACCTCCAAGGAAATGATGTTTCCATTGTCTTTACTCTCTCTTTGCCCATTGAAACCCTACCCAGGGCTCAGAGACAAATCAGATGTGCCTTTTGGAAGGATCCCAGATGCCCAATGGATGACAAGGCCTCAATCTACCCTAAGCCTTTTATAGACCCTCTTTTGTTCCTCTTAAGGTATTTTCCTGTTATTATCTGAGGGGCCACGAGACCCTCCATAGAGCGTAAGCTGAAAGAGAGGCGGGAATCCTGGCTTGTCTCAGCTTTGTACCTCCCCCACTAGTGGGGCCGACTAGTGGGGGGCTCTGGATGCAGAACACGCTGAAGAAATGTTCCTGGCTGCTACTGGAGGGTCCTTCATCTCAGGTGGAGAAGGCAGCGACTCTCCAGAGGCACTCCTTGTCCTCCTCATGCGTGCTTGGGTAATAAGCACAATGGCACCTCCTGGCTTTTTGTAAAATCTGCTTGAAGTGCAGCTGGGTGAGGCGGTGCCCAGGCTCAGAGCAGGCAAAGAGAGGTCAAAGAGGAAAATCGGGTGTGGGGCCAGCAGTCCTAGTTCAAGGTCTCTGCTGGTAGACTCGACAACGGGAGCCCTCCGAGCCCACAGAGGAGGCAACTCTCCCCACGAGACCCAAAGGCGCTGACTCACCAGCCCAGAACCCAGTCCAGCTTAACCCATACTTGCTAGTTCATTGATAGGCATCTTATATCTGGGTGGCCCAGTGCGCAGAGTGCCAGAGATAGGGAACACTCAACTTCTTGAGTTCAAATCTGATCTCAGATACTTACCAGCTTGGGCCAGTCACTTCACTCGGTTTGCCTTAGTTTCCCTATCTGTAAAATGAGCTAGAGAAGGAAATGGCAAACCATCCCAGTGTCTTTGCCAGGAAAACCCTCAATAGATCAGGAAAACAAACACAAAAACCAATATCTTATATCAATTTAGTTTAGATTTTTTTTTTGAGGCAATCAGGGTTAAGTGATCCACCCAGCTGGGAAATATTAAGTGTCTGAGGCCAGTTTTGAACTCAGGTCTTGTGCTCTATCCACTGTGCCATCTGGCTGCCCCTTTGTTATTCACATGTTGTCTTCCCCATTCGAATGTAAGCTCCTTTTGGGCAGGGTCCACAAGGTCCATTTTTAACAGCTGGCATAGTAGGTCACGTAGTAGGTCCTTAATAATGCTTGTTCATTCATTCATTGATATTTTTTTCAATTTTTCATTATAATGAAAATAAACTTTTTTTCCATTTCTGATTATAATGAGAAACTTGAAGAATGAAAAGTTGGGAAACTCAAACAGTGGGAGGGAGGCAGTTCATTCCCACAAGCATGAGCAGCTGTGGGGTCTGTGCACTAAAACATGGCCACAACCTGGCCCTGGCAGATCAACAACTGCAGCAAAAACTGCTGATGTTGTGGGGGTTGTCAGAAGTCTGGCTTTGCATTTGTTGATGCTGAAAGGGAAAGCACCTCAGAGCCCATGATCAACAATTCAACAAAGTTTAGCGTAATCTTTATAACGTCCAGTCATCACGGTATGGGATTAGATTATATCCCTTCTATCAAAAGGTGTCTCAGATCCCTTCTAGTTCTCAACCTTTGATCCCATGATACTCAATAATTACTACATCCTAGCCATTGAGATCGAAAAGGCAAAATCAAAATGTCCCTGTTCTCGAGGAACTTACATGCTAATGGAACTCTTCTAGAATTCTGCTCACAACCTTAAAGCTTCAATATTTCCTACAGCATCCACGATGGAAAAGTTATCTGCTTTCTTCTGCCTGAATACTTCCAATGATGGAAACTTGAGACCAAGATTCTGTTCTGTGTTGGCCGCCATTTTGCTCTTTTGGCTTAGAATGAGCAGAAAGATCTTTTTCAAATAAATTACCATCTAGCCATTTAAGCAGGATTTATAAAATTGATTTAAAAAACAAACAAACAAAACACTCAAAGGTAGGATTTTAAGTAGGCTATTAGGGAACTTGGTCCAACATTGTGTCCCCTCTGATCTTTTATTTTTTTATTTTTTGGATATTAACTCTATTATCTATGTTTTAACTATTCCTCTCCATTTCCTATTTGCTATAAATTTGGTTAGTGTGCCATGCCATCTGTGGTTTTGTGCTAGTCATGATTAAGAATAGGGACTGAAACTGATTTTAATGGGTTAGGAACCTCCCTCTACCAATGTCTGTTGGTACCTTCTCTGCAATTATAGACACAGTTACTCAAAGAAGGGAAGTGACTTGCCGGCGGTCACACAGCCAGTATTGATAAGCACATAAGCCATCACTCACTATTGCTCAAAGCAGCTCATTCCATTGTGGAAAAGCTTAAAATTTGGAAGAACACAGCAGGTCTTTAATTTTTGTTGCATTGGAATCAATTTGTTGGATGGAATCGATTTATTCAGCAACTCACCAAAGTTATTTCTTAATTTTCAATCCCAAGGACGAGAAAAACCAGTCGGGAAGCCTGGCCGACCAGCTTGCCATTGTCTGTCCCCAGATTGCCTGGAGATGAATACCTTTTCAAGTGAAGTCATGATCATTGTATTGCTGCCAGACCCGTCAATGGGATCACCACGTGTGTCCCACGTCACGCTACCGGGGTCTCACCCTCGCCTCAGACAGCAGACATACCCACACAGAAACATGCACGCGGGTGCTTTTAAGGTCAGGCTCCCTCTCTGGAGCAGAGGGGCCAAAGCCATCCAGGGCCTGGACACAAAGGAGATCAGGGGCTTTCTAGAGACCTTTGCTTTGTTGAAATCTGTTGTTCTCTTAAAATCTTAAAATCTGAGTTTTTAAATCTGAGTCTCTTAACATCTTAAATTTCTTAAAATCCGAGTTTCCAGGAACAGAGAAACTTTCTTTGACCCTGAATGCTTGCCTTGGTCATGAGCTGATGGTGTTTTAGCTTTTGGAACTGACCGGAGGTGCCTTTTAGCCACCAGCTGGGAAGTCAAGCCAGCAAGCATTTATTAAGTGTTTAGTATGTACCGGACACTACACTAAGTCCTGGGGAAACCAGCAGGGATGAAGCTTGTTGGCCCCCAACTCTGGACGTAATAAATGGGAAGGAGAGGAGATGTTGGTGTCCAAAACAACAAAAACAACAAAGAGAATCAACAAACATCCAGTTAGAAAGGACCATAGATTGTACACAGCAACAGCAAGATTATGGGATGATCAATTCTGATAGACACGGATTTTTTTAATAATAAGGTGATTCAGGCCAGTCCCAATGATCTTGTGATGGAGAGAGGCATCTGCACCCAGAGAGAGGACTATGGGAACTGAGTGTGGATCACAACAGAGTATTTTCACCTTTTTGTTGCTGTTTGCTTGCTTTTTTATTCTCTCATTTTTTTCCTTTCTTGATTTGATTTTTCTTGTGCAGCACAATAATTGTGGAAATATATATATATATAGAAGAATTAATATATTTAACCTATATTGAATTACTTTCCATCTACAGGAAGTGCGGGGAAAGGGAGGGAGAAAAACATTTGGAACACAAGGTTTTGCAAGGGTGAATGCTGAAAATTATCTATGCGTGTATTTTGAAAATAAAAAAAGCTTTAATTAAAAAAGGGACCTTATAGATCATTTTTTTTGTTTGTCTTTAAAGTAGACATTTTTAAATGTCTCCTTCATTAATTAAAATGTAATTTTAAAATTAACTTTTTTCTTTCCACATTCCCCCCATACATACATACATACACACACACACACACACACACACACACACACACACACACAGAAAAGAAAAAAAAAAAAAAGGAGAAAAAGCCAATACTTAAAACAGCCATCCATGGTCAATCAGAACAAATCTCCACGCTGGCCAGTTGGCCCTGCGGGTCTCCTGCCTCTTCCATCTGTCATCGCCTCTCCCGCAGCAAGGCGGCAGCACCCCTTAGCCCTGGTCCTCTCCATTAATGTTAGGACAGCAGCATGATGCGGACCAGAGCCCTCACTTCACAGTGAAAACAGCAGAGCGGAAAGGGGATGGGAATGAGTCACTGGGAAGTCACAGAACACAAATTTGAATCCAAGTTGGCAAAGGGCATTTATTAAATGCCTACTGTGGGCCTGGCACTGGTCTAAACACTGAGGATAAAGAAAACTTCTGATCCCGGGCAGTGGGATCAGAAAGCAGAAATGAGACATTCTCTGACCTCCGGGAGTTTATATTCTCCTGGAGAGCTGAAAAGATCCAGGTTGAAAACAAGGACCTATATTATTTTTAAAGCATACAATTAAGTAATTAGAATGGAAAACTTAACTTGTTAAGTGCATTAGATGGGCACTTAGGTGATGCAATGGCTGGGCCTGAAGGAAACACGGACCCTAGCTGTATGATCACTTCATTTCTGTCTGCCCCAATTTCTTCATCTGTCAAATGGGTTTAATAACCTTCCAGGGTGGTTGTGAG
The DNA here is from genome assembly GCF_016432865.1 of Antechinus flavipes. NCBI lineage: Eukaryota > Metazoa > Chordata > Mammalia > Dasyuromorphia > Dasyuridae > Antechinus > Antechinus flavipes. Next base: position 460,496,671 of record NC_067401.1, read on the forward strand.
GATCAAATGAGATTATATCTGCATGACACTTAGCCCTCGTGTTTGGCTTATAGTCGGTGCTTAATAAATGCTTTTTTTACAGAAGGGGAAAGACTGTTAGCTGTTGGATCATTTAGGGCAGGCTTCCAGGAGGCTTTTGGCTTTGGTTTTAAGGGCTGGGTAGAAAATTAATAGCTCTAGAAAGGGGAAAAGGGGGAAAACGGAGGTGGGCAACCATAGGTGTATTCAGGATCAGAAGGAAGTCCAGTGGGACTGAACACGGAGGGTGCGGATGGAGGGGAAGGTTTCAGATCATAAACAAGCTTGAATATGGGGATCCAAATAAAAAAGTGCCCATGATGTGCCAGGCACTGCAGGGGCACAAAGAGCCCCTGCCCTCAGAAGACCGCCATGCTACTGGATGTCAGATCAAAAACTTTTATCTTCAGCTGAGAAACCACCAGGACTCATCCTTTGCCCCCAGATCCTCCCCTCTTCTTCCCTCGGCCATTTCCACCATCCTCCCAGGCCCCCGAGTCCTGAACGTGAGTCATCCTTGTCTCCTCACTCACACTCAACCCCCACAGTCAGCCTTTGCCAGATCCTGTCATTTCTCATTTCACAATCGTCTACGTCCTCTCCTTGGCTCTCGGAACATCCCCAGCACAGCCCCCGGGACCTTCTACTCATCTTCTTGGCTTGGATCCTCCCGCCCCAGCCCATCTCTACTCTGCTTCCTCAAAGGGTCCCACACGGGCAGCCCCAGGGATTCTCGGGTATTTACAGGATCAAATACAAAATCCCCTGTTTGGGACGTAAAGCCCTCCACAGCCTGTGTGGTCCTCCCTTTTCTCCACACACACACACTTCAGATGCAACAGCTCTTCTCCCAAGCTGCAGCATCTCCCATCTCCAGACATTGGCTGTTCTGTATACTGAGCATGCTCTGACCCGAGCTGAGTCCCTTGAGTGCAGTGACAGTATTTTGCCTGCAAACACTAAACGTTTGTTAGTTGACCCAATGATCGACTCTTAGAATATCTAGCTTCACTCTTGGTGCAGTTCACTCCTATTCAACCATCCTGCAGAGCAATGTGGAATTATGGCCGAAGGGCTATAAAAACATGCAAACTTAGGTCTGGATCTGTATCCCAAAAGAGATTAAAAAAAAAAAAAAGCAAAACAAGGAAAAGGATCTATATATAAATATATATATATATATTGATGGCAGTTCTTTTCTAGAGGCAGGGAGTTGAAAATTGGGAGGATGCCCATCAACTGGGGAATGGTTGAACAAGTTGTGGTAAACTATTAGGCTGGAAGAAACGATGAGCAGGATGCTCTTAGAAAAACCTGGAAAGACTTCCAGGAGCTGATGTAAAGAGAAATATAGTGTGGACAAAATAATAGTAATATTGTAAGATCGGCGGTGAATGACTTGGCTCTTCTCAGCAATACAATTATTCAAGACAACTCTGAAAACCTTATGATAAAAAAGCTATCCATTCTGGAGAAACAAGTAATTGTGTTTGAATATGGATTGAATCATAATTTTGTTTTCTTGAGGATTTTTTTGGTGTAAAGAACTAATAGCGTTGAATATGGATTGAATCATACTTTTACTTTCTTCATTTTTTCTTGAGGATTTTTTTTTTTTGGTCTAGAGAACTACTGATATTATATATGGATTGAAACATACTTTTTATTTCCTTCATTTTTCTTGAGGGCTTTTTTTTTTTTTTGGTCTATGTTTTCTTTCACAACATGACTGTTATGGAAATGTTTTGCACGACTCCACTTGTGTAATCTATATCAAATTGCTTGCCTTCTCAATGAGAGGTGTGGAGAGAGAGGAAGGGAGAAAATCTGGAACTCCGAGTTTTAAAAACAAACACTTAAAATTGTTTTTACAGGTAACTGAGGAAAAATAAAATAGTAAATATAAAAAAGAATACCTAGTTTTCTTAAGACTCAGCTCAAGATCTACCCTCTGTGGGATGCCTTTTATGGAGCCTGGTACTTTCCTTGGTGAAAGTATCTACTTTATTTTAAATGCATGGATTTATGCATATGTTGAATCCCTCATAAGGAGGTAAACTCTCAGGAGGCAGGTTTTTTTTTTTTTTCTCCTTTTTCTTTGATCCTTGGCCTTTAACATGTTGCCTGGATGAAAATAATAGAACTGTGACTTGTGCTGTGCATATTGAGGTGAACTTATCACCAGAAAAAAAAAAAAGGAGTAAAAAGTAGCTTCAAATAAATATTTACAAAGGAATTCATTCAGGGCTGGGGGAGAGACAACTGATGAAACACAGTGGCCCAAGAGCTCACGTAGGCTGCTGTCCTTCCTTCTCAAAGAGACCCATGATAATAGGGAGATGACACCATGACCTGCAAGTGAATAGGATTTAAGTGAGGGAGGACTGGGCAAGATCACCGGTCTCACTCCTCCAGAGATATCTGGGTCAGTGGCCAGATCTGGATCAGGATGACTGGAGATGGCCCTGGATGCAATGGGAGAACTTGCCCTTTTTAAGCTAAGGTCTCCAATAGGTCTCTGACTGAAACGACCCCCATTCACTAATTAGGACTAGGTAAGAAATGAGGCAAAAAATGGACTCTTACATATCAAAAAAAAAAAGCAATAAAACAAAACAAAACAAAATTCATTCTAGAAGGGGAAGACCCTCTGTGTTTCTGCCATTTACATTCACTCTGAATCCAAACAATAATTAACTAACTGGGGCTTGGTCTGGGATCTCTTGTTGACCAATCAACAGAGCCCGAGTGGTTTGGGTTTAAGGCCTGGTCCTTCAGAAAGAAATCTAACCTATGAACTCTACAACATCTTGGGAAATTCCAGAGATAAAAAAATTGACATTTCTTTGGGCATTGCACCCACAGGAATAGAATACAATAAGTGAGATACCCTATGAGGACTGAGAGAAAGGAAGGGAAAGTAGAAAGCGTTGGGAGAGGAGGGGGAGGATCACAGAGATAAAGAGGAGGTCAAATTATCTCTCCAGTCAGAGACAGGTTTTCCATTTAGATAGATAAGGCTCAGTATGTCAGTTTAACTTTACCTCCATATAAATAGGATTATCATTGTTTTTATTTCTTCTCTTAGAAACAAAGGGATAGAGTAGATTGAACAACAAAATTGGAATTAGTCCAAATTTTACCTCAGCCATTTCTTAGTTGGGGGACCTTGGGCACTCGCTTTACTTTCTCCTGCCTCAGTTTCCTCATCTGTTAAATAACGTTAGGAACACCACCTATCTCTCACATGGTTGGTTGTGAGGGTCAAATGAGAGTATATGTGAATTGCTTGGCAAACCTTAAAGCATAATATAAATAGTAATTATTATTATTGTTATTAATTTATTCATCCCTCAAACCAGATAGCAAAGCCTTGGAATTGTATATAAAGTGCTTTGTAAGTAGTAAACATTAATGAATGCTGGCTATTATTATCTTGAGACTGCTTATTATTTTATTATTATATTGATGATATCATCATAATATCAATATAATATAATCAACAATATATATTATATAAAGTTATATATAATATAATCTATAATAACATGTGTTATATATTATATTATCATTATTTTGTTGTTTTATTTTAATACAATTATTTTTATTTTTGTTATCTCTGCTTATTAACTATTGGGAAGGAACAGATTGGGAGCTAGAGAAAATCAGTCACTGATTAGATTCAGGGTGGGAAAGGGCATTATTCTTCCCTTATGGAGAGGCACAAAGGGGAGGTCAGCGCCAGAGGTGCTCTCCCTCCAAGATCCACACTCATCCCCGAGGCCTCCAGCCCTGTGATGGGATCATGGCTCTGGATCTGGAAGGGCTTCGGGTCATCTGATCCAATCTCCTCACTACCGGGACGGAGGAAAAGGAGGCTCAGAGTGGTCATTGGTCATTGATCGCAGACCCAACCTCAGAGAGCATCAGGTCCTGATGCTGGGCCCGGCCCATAAGTACCCCCGGAGCACCCACATGCCGTTGGATGCCAGGCCGAAGCCTTTTACCTTTAACTGAGACACAGAATTTCCTCCCCCCCCAACTTCTCCTTTCTGCCATTTCTACTTTCCTCCCCACGACCCAAGTCCTGAAGGTGATTCATCCGTGTCTTCTCACCCACACTCAACCCACACAGTCAATCCTTTGCCAACTCTGCTCTTTTCTAACTCCAAAGCCTGGAACCTTAAGAAATACTGGTTATTATTATTCTGAGACCTTCCCTTTACTTTGCAAAGAAGAAAACAAGGGCCAGGAAGGAAAGTGAACGGCCACAGACATTCAGCATGAATGAACCGAGCCCAAACATGTGCCAGTACTGTACTCTAACAGATATTTCATTCATGTTTATTAAGCACCCACTATGTGCCCAGAACCATACACTCAAGGTGATCTGGCTGTAAAACAACCAAACAAAAACAAACCAATGTTCTTTTTTGCCAAGGGGCAACAGTTAGACCTCCTAGCGTTTGTTAACTTTTTTGATTCTCACCAAATTCCATTTTGCATTCTATCTCCTTACCCCTGCAGTGTAAGCTCCTTGTCAGAAAGGAACAATTCTCATTTATAGACCTCTCAGAGTCTAGCACAAATTCTTGCGCATAGTAGGCAGTTTATCATATTTATTGCCTGAATATATGAATGAAAAATGAAGAAAGCATTCCCTGTTCTTACGGCACATTGGAATGAGAAATGGAGATGGAGGCTTCAGGATGCGAGTTTAAGGTGCTGCCTTCCCACTTAATCAGAAGGGAAGGACCTTCCTGATCCTGATCCAGTGGCTCCCCTGATTTGAGGGTTTACTCCCCAGTAAAGTGTCTCGCTGACATTAGCGGTCTCATGTGGCTTTAGGATCCCGTGTAACGCCCACAGAGCCCTTCCTGAGACACGAACACTACCCTCACACTCACAGCTGGCTGCCTTCCAAGCCAAGGGGCAGGAATCTGGACCCCGGCACTCCATGAAACCCTCCATTATCCCAAGAACGAGGCGTGCTGCAGCCCGAGACGTGACAGCTCAAGGGAGAGCCCCACCTCATCTCCTGCTGCAGGTACAACCCGCTCAGTACAGGAAGTCTCGGGGGAGGTGGCTGCCTTTGCCCGGGGGCAGCCCCCCTTGGCAGGCCAGAGCTGACAGACAGGCCCTAGGAGTGGTTTATTGAACATACCAAGGGACAGGGCTGGAAGCCTGAGAGAGCAGGAAGGACCCAGGGAACAGGGCACACAGTTCCCCTCAGTCTGAGTTAAAGCATGAACCTTCCCCCTTCCCACAAACCCAGAGAGGGGGTTGTAGGAAAAATCTTACAAATGCTGCTTTAGCAGAAGGCACTACTTTTTGGTTCTAAGTGGCTACGGGGATGAGTCTCTTACATGGAGCGGGGCACTCTGGGAGAAGTCAACCTGCCTTTTTGTCATTCCCCAAACCAGGGTCAGAACCCAGAACTTGAGAATTTTAAAGGGTCTCCTACGTGAATGAGCATCACTCCCCATCCTGACACGCCAGACAAATGGCTGTCCAGTCTCTGCTTGATTTGGGCACCGGGGAAAGAATCAATGAGGGCAGACTGGCTTCTGCCAAGGTCTCCGGGGAAATGAGCTAATTAACGTGGGCAGGATGGCAGCACGACTTCTGCCAACTCCATTTAGCAGCAAAGCAGTCTGGAGTTGGGGAGAGGACAGGGGGATTCTGGGCTAGAACAGTCACAGACTATCCTCTGGTCCCATGGTCTCCCTCTCTGCTTGCCTGGTTTCTCCAAAACTTCCATGTGGGCTCAGGCAAACAGTGTCTCCATCACTTTTTATTTATAGGACAATTCTTACTTATAGACTCCCTTGGAGTCTAATGCAAATTCTTGCACATAGTAGGCAGTTTATCATGTTTATTGCCTGGCTATATGGATAAAAAAATGAATAAAGCATTCCCTGTTCTTATGGCATATTAGAATGAGAAATGGGGAAGGATCCCCCTTTCAAGTCTCTTGAGAATATAAATAAGCTCCTTAGTGGAAGGAGCTGTCTTTCTGCCTGCTTGTATCTATTCCTAGTTCTGGCACACAGTAAGCACTTAATAAATGCTTACTGATCTGATTTGACTTGATAGAATCACAAAATTAGATTTGGAAGGGACCTCAAGGTCCATGCAAAAATGGAATTCCTCCTCTGAGGAGTGAAAATGGACTTGGCCAGGGTCATGGAGCTGACATCAAGCTCTGTCTGGGAAGACACCTACCTGCCTGTGGCATAAGAATAAAAAACAAATACCAGGTAGCCTTGGAAGGTCAAACAGAACAATTCTAATGCTGCTTTTGTTTGAAAGCTCATCGATCTAGACTGGAATGGACCCCAGAGGACATCTAGCCTCACGTCCTGAATTTACAGACAGAGAAACTGAGACTCAGAGGCTTAAGTGCCATGCCCTTGGCCACAGCTAGGAAGTCCAGGAGATGGAATTCTACTCAGGTTTATAGCGGCAGCAAGTCCCTTTCACTTATTTATTATCATCTCACAAACAGCTGATGCTCCCTTTCTAGATCTGTGCTCCAGTCAGCAGGCTGCTTGAAAATGAAGGATGAGTTTGTTTGGGTCTTTGTGCCAGGGGCAAGGGACAGGCTGGATTGTACTGTCATGTGTCCTGACCCTTTCCCTAGCCTCCCCCGGAGAGGCTGAAGAGTCAGCTTCTGCTGTCACAAGTCGAGAAGAACAAGGTGTATTTGACAGAAAGATTTCCTTTCTCATTGCACTTCAGAACATCCTGACCTCCCAGAAGAACCAGTCAGTGATGTGAAGCTAAAACAAGCTTTATTTGGTCCCGGTGATTTCAGCCCACGCTCCAATCCCACAATATTTTCTGATCGGCACAGAAGGAAACACAGCATTTAGAACATCGATAGTGACTGAATCATAGAATCTCAGAAACGGAATCAATCAATCCCCAAACATTTATGAAGTGGTTATTATATACCAGGGATTTAACCCTGGGGAGACAGAGACAGAAGGAAATAATCTCTCTTTCAAATAGCTCCATTCTGAAGGAGGAAACAAGAAGAAGAGAGAGAAAGAAAGAGATAAAGAGATGGATGGGGGGAAAAGGAAGAGGGGAAAGAGAGAGAGGGAGGAAGGGAAGGAGAGAGAGAGAGAGAAGAAGAAATGGATAGGTGATGGATGGATGAATGGATGGATAGACAGTCAGATGGAGATATATTTATAGATAGATGGATGAATTATTGATAAATGACAGATAATAGAAAGATGATAGATGATCAATTGATAGATAAATGGCATGATAAAGTAGAGACATAGATGTATGATTGATAGAGCAATGATAGATGATAGAACATTTATGTTGTATTTACCATATGTCAAGCACTGGACTATAATTACACTCAATATAATTTTTGTATGATATATAATACAGATAAACATATATAATATATAAATATATACAATATAAAAATAAATTGAATATATACAAAGACATATAAAGCAATTAAGTACAAGGTGGCTGGGAGAGGAGGACGCTAGCATTCTTAAGAAAGGCTTCCTGAGGAAGATGCTGCTTGAGCTGCATCTCAGAGGCAGAAGGGAGAAGTTACTTCAGGCGTGGTGGGGAAGGGATGGCCAAAGGCAAGGCACAGAGATGGAATAAAGACTTTGTGCAGCTGAGAGAGGCTGGTTTGATTGTATTGGAGCATGTGGGGGGTGAATATTCCTCGAGGCTTGAAAGGTAGACAGAGGCTGCCTTGTGAAGGATTTAAAAGCTAGACAGAAAAGCTTATTTGTGGTTCTAGAGGCATTCGGGAACTCCCAGAATTCACTGAGTAGAGGAGTCTTATGATCAGATCTACTCTCAAGGAAAATCACTTTGCAATATTGTGTAGGTTGGGCTAGGGTAGGGAGAAAATGGAAGCAGTGAGACTAATTAGGAATCTGTTGCAATAATTTCCACGAGTGTTGATGAGAGCCTGATTTAAGGTGGCAGCTGTGGATGCACATAAGGGATCCTATGTAAGAAATGTGGTAAAGGGAGATGTGGGGTGAAAGATCATGGGAGTACAGGATAATGCCCCAAAGACTGGCGGAATGGTGGGGTCCCCCATGGTAGGAGAGAATTTTGAAGGGGAAGAACGATGAGTTTGTATTTGGATATATTCACTTTAAGATGCTCTGGAACATCCATTCTGACATATCCAACAGACAATTGGTGAGAGGGGATTAAAACATAGGGGTAGAGATTGACTGGATCTCCATATCTGGGAATATCTGCATGCATCACAGGAGCTAATGAGGCTACCAAGAGTATAGAGAAAAAAGGAAAGAGGAGGTCAGAACTGGGGGCGACACCTGCAGCTATGGGAACCGATATGAATGATGATTTAACAGGAGAATCCAGGAAGCATGAATCAGACAGGAAGGAGATTCAAGAAGGAGAAGTCTCAAAAAAACCCGGAGAGGAACCCATCCAAGAAGAAGAAATTCTGAGCAATGATGTCAAATACAGCAGGGAGGTCTTGAAGGATTAAGTGGTAGATCTAAGGAAAGACCATTAGATTTGGAAATGAAAACTCTTTGGTCACTTTCAAGGGTATTTCTGTTGAAGGATGAGATCAGGAGCCATATGGAGTGAGCACAAGGGCTCAAAGTGGAGGCGATGAAGGGAGCTTTCTTTTTTGGGGTGTTTGGCTGAGGAGACATATCAAACAATGGCTTGAGAGGATGGTAGGCTGTAGCAAAAGTTATATATTATATAGGTGGGGAAAGATTTTAAGTGTGGGAGGAGGATTGATTGTGGTTACAGTCTACTGGAGAGTATGGGATTAAGTGTGCTAAGAGATGTAAGATCTCATTGTCAGATACTGGAGAAGAGAATGGAAAAAGCTGTCAAGATTGGAGATGTGAGATAAGAAGAAGAAAGACTCCTGATGAATGATCTCAGTTCTCAGGAAAGTAAAGTCCTCAGCTAAGATGGAAGAATAGTCTTGGGGGCCTTGAGAAGGGAAGAAAGGTTTGGAATGGTTCTTGTGGTGAGAAAGGGAATCATTAGGGAGGAATAAAAGGATTATTTTAGCCAATCAGGCCAGCCCCTACCTGAACAACAATCTCCCTTCCAATGTATCCAATGGGCAGCCATCCAGACTTTTCTTAAAGATCACCAGGGAGTCACTTGAAGACTTTGCCAGAAAATCACAGCGCAGTCAACACAGAATTTCATAGTTAAGAAATTTCTCTTCACATTCCAGATAAATCTGCCTCTTTTCAACCTGCACCATTTTAGTTGCAGAGGCAACATGGCAGAGTGAATAGCTGAGCTTGGAGCCAGGAAAATTTGAGTTTAAAAACTCCCTCAGGCACTTTCCCTCTCACAGCCTCAGTTTCCTCATCTGTAAAATCTTTCTTATAATAGCACCTACCTCCCTGGATCAAATGAAATAATATATTAATTGATTAATCATTTGGCTAATTAACACATGGGGAATCAAGTGTTTTATAATACTTAAAATCTGCAAAACAGTTAATCATGATCATTATTTATTAATGTTGTTGCTGTTATTGTTAATTGCTATGGCACTGCCCTCTGGGGACAAACAGAACAGATCCAATCCCTCTTCCATATGATAATCCCTAGAATCCGTGATAAATTTTCACCTTTTCTGCAGATTAAACTTGCCCAGTTCTTTAGAACAGCCTCCAATCCTACTTTTTTTCTGAGTACTCTCTCAGCAGTCTTCCTAAGATGAGGCAGCTGAGAATGAGCCCCAGCTGCATCCATCATGGCACCCTGTAGCAGACCCACCCCTTTCCTAGTCTCAGACACTCTGTAGAGTGATAACAGTTTAAGATTTAAGACTTGTAGTTAATGTGGCCATTGGAGGAACTGATCGGTAGAACAGAGCCAAAGGCAATTGAAAATGATACGATAGTGTCTGATAAATCTAAAGGTCTCCGAAGATAAGGTCTCATAATTCAGCAGAAATTCTAGGATAATTGGAAATCAGTCGACAAAAATTACATCACAGGCTATGGATTTTGAGCTGGACAAGATGGTAGCCACCATATGCCATGATTTTATAGATGTGGAAACAAAGGTTTAGATTGATATCTCACACAATAAGCTATTGCTTATTGGTTGCATGACCTTCATTTTAAAGATCATAAACAAGGGAGTTAGGAAGGTGATATCTTTCACAACTGTGGATGGAGAGGGGGAGGGAATGAATGTTTATATGGCACCTATTATGTGGCAGTCACTGTGCTAAGCACTTTACAAATATCTCATCGATCCTCCCAACAACCTGCAAGAGTTTATTACCCGACAAAAGAAAAGAGAGCATAATGGGAAATAAAATGTTTGAATGATCAAAATTGAAAACTTTTAAAAACAAAAAATATTAGTTAAAATTAGATAGAGAAAACTTAATGGAGAGGAAAATCTTTGCCACAAATTTTTCTGGGAAAAATTTGATATCTAAGATATGGGGTCTCCCAAAAGTGTTAGTGACATTTAAAACAATTTGCATTTCGACTAGGACTAGTGAGCTGCCCTGTATTAGGAAACTGACCCAAATATAAGAGAACAAAAACCATTTTCCACCTGATAAATGGTTAAAGAACATAAATTAGCAGTTATCAGGAAATCTAAATCATCTACCATCTACGTGCCTCGTTCCTTTTTTGTCTATATTTGTTCATTTGTTTCTAAGTTCGCTTCTACATGAGACCCTCCATTCACTGCTTTCTTGCTTCTGTCCTAATTACCTTGTGTGTCTGTGTGTGAGCATGTGCACACAAACATATGTGTATGTCTATACACACTTATAAATATAGATGTGACCAGTAAAGAGATCTAGATCTAGACTCTATGTATACTTGTATATTCACACGCTGTCTCTTCTGTTGGAAGACTTGTATCCTCAGCCCCCAGGACATTGGCTGGCAAGGAGTGATAAATTGGGTGGGAAAGCCCAACCCCCGAATCTTTCACCTGGCCCCTCATCTAAGAGAGCGACACACAGGGAGAGCCCGTTAGAGCTTCAGGAGGACACCTGTTACTTGTAGGCAACGGGACAGCTCAGCTTCTTTCATCTTCCAGAGGTTGAGAAGGGAAGGAAAATAATAAAAACAACATTTCCTCAGGGAACTCAGCTGAGATCGGCAGCTGCTTCTGGGAGGGAGTCTCCAGCCCATTTGGGTACACTCGCTTGCCCCAGCTAGAAAGAAGAAGGGGAAGGAGGTCCCCACTGTCCCCCACGTCACCCCGCTGTTCCGGTGTGCTGATACTCCTGATGAAGCAGCTGTTAGACAGAAATGGGTCACTTGGGGGGAGGAGCTGAGCCAAGAACCAGATCCCAGGGACTGAAAGGGAATCACAAACACCGGCGGATTTCTGGGGAAACTCGGGGGAGGGTTCGGGTGGGAGGCAGAACTGAAGTTGATGCTTCATGAGGAAATTGGAGGTGGATTTAGACAGGGAGACGACCTGAATTCAAAAGCTGGACATCTCAGCATTAGTCACCTAACAACAGAAATGACTAAAATATTAATAATAATAATAAGGGATAGGGACAACTGACTGACATTTGTATGGTCATATATAATGACCAATATCATATATAGTCATATAACTATATACTTTATAGCAAATCTTTAGACAGAGCTTACTAGTGCCAAGTGTTATGCTAACTAAGCCATCATTATTCATTATTCTGATCCTCACAGAGACCTTGATAGGTATAGCCTATTTTAATCCACATTTTATAGGCAAGGAAACTGAGACAGATAGAAAAGACACACAGCTATTAAATGTATGAGGCCAGAGTTGAATAGCTACTCAGCTCTATACACACAGAGCTTTAGAATTTCTGTAGTGTTTTATACATATAATTGAGAACAATTAGGGGAGTCCCCCAATGGACTGGCCTGGGGCCATTTGATTCTTACAATATCCATGCTAGCATGCTAGGTAAGTGCTGCATATATTATTATCCCCATTTCATAAATGAGAAAGTGAGATTGAGAGAGCTTCTGTGGCTTGTCAGTGGTCAGCCAAGGTACAAAGGTTTATTTTTTTTATTTAATAGTATTTTATTTTTCCAAATATATGAAAAGAAATAAATACAAGATAATTTTCTAAGAAAAGATACTAGTACCTAGAATGAGAAAAGGAGGACAGAGAAGAGAGACACATGGAGATAGACATGGAAAGAGACAGAGATGAAGACAGAGACAAATAGAGACAAAAAGAGAAAAACAGAAAGCTACACACAGAGGGAGGCACACACAGAGATAGAGAGACAGAGAGAGAGAGAGACAGAGAGACATAGAGAAAGCGAGAAAAAGACAAAGAGATAGAGACAGAGAGATAGAGAGACACACATGAAGAAAGACATCTATACAGACACACATAGTGCCCCCCCCAAACAGAAAGACAGAAAATGAATGCATGTACTTCAGTCTTTTGACAAGCAATCATTGGCAGCCTTGCCCTTCCAAAGACCCCTGGAAATGGCCTGGTTTTATGTCAAATCAGAGTAAATGTTGAATTGAATTGAATCTCTGCCTTCACATGCTCTCCACTGAAGTCAAACTGGACTCCTAACTACTCCCTTGACACGCTCTCTCATATTTGTACAGGTAGGCTCCACATGCTCTATGTTCCTTTACATTCACTTTTCAGTATTTTTCTCTTCCATCAAGACTCTGTTCAGGGACCTCCTCCTTCATGAAGCCCTTCCTGGACCCCTAGATCAAAGTGTTCTCTTCCTCTTAAAATTGCCCCAGAGCATTTTATTTGGATCTCTCATTTTTCCCCACTGAGCCCTATCTTTATTATACTGACTCATCTATTTCATTTTCCATCTCTCTACACCCTCAGTAGAATATGAGCTACTTGAGAGCAGGGAGTGCCCCCAGGAAATTATTTGACAGATCTAGAAAAAAATAATAACAAAGTTCATCTGGAAGAACAAAATGTCAAGAATTTCAAGGGAATTAATGAAAAATAATACCATTGAAGGTGGCCTAACTGTGCCAGACCGAACACTGTAGTATAAAGCAGTGGTCATCAAAACCATTTGGTACTGGCTGAGAAATAACTGGTCCATCAGAGGCATAGGTTAGGTTCACAAGAAAAAATAGTCATTGACTACAGTAATCTAGCTTTGACAAACCCAAAGATCCCAGTTTTGGGGATGAGAATTCACTATTTGACAAATCCCCTGCAGCCCCTCCTGGGGATTTCACCTGCAGCCTCTCTAAAAATGCTCCTTCCGGTGAAAATGCTCACGTCTAGACTATAGTAATAGCCTGATGGTGGGTCGGCCTCCCTCTAGACTCTCCCTTTTCCAGTCCATTCTCCATTCAGCCACCAAAGTGATTTTCTTAAAGCCCCAGGTTAATCATGTCAGCTCTTTATTTAAGCAACTCCAAGGGTTCCCCATTATGTCTAGGATCAAATATAAAATCCTCTGTTTGGCATTCAAAGCTTTTTATCACCTGGTCCTTCCTAACTTTTCAGCCTTAGACTCCTCTACCTTCTCTTCAATCCAACAATTCTTTGCTGTTCTTCACACACAAGACACCTGACTTTCTGGAACCAGCAATTTCATTGGCTGTCCCCATGATGGGAATGTTCTCCCTTCCATCTCTTCTATCTCTTGATTTTCCTAACTTTCTTCACATTTCAATTAAATCCTACCCTTTCCAAAAAGCTTCCCCCATTCTCCTTAATGCTAATGTCTTTCTTTTGTTAAATATCTCTAATTTACATGTATATGGACACACACACACAGAGTTTGTATATAACTATAGCTATTTGAATGTTGTCTCTTATTTTAGACTGTGAGCTCTTTGAGAGTGGGCATTGGCACATAGTAGGTGCTTGATAAATATTTGTGGACTGACTGACAGTCTATATAACTTGGCATGGATCATCCATAAATCCCAGAATGCTATGGTTTACTTCAGGGCTCATTTCCATAGTGGGCTAATATAAGAGTATAGTTGAAATAATAGAACATAGTCTTTAAAAACCTTTACTCGGTAAAACTGTCCTCAAGCTATCATCCGTAACCTCTCCTCCCTTCTCTCAGCCAAACTCTACTTTTTGCCTCAACAATTGTTTTTTTTTTAAACTATGTCAAATTTATTTTTTAAAAAAGTCATGAAATGATAAATGATCAAAAGCTATGCTCTGTGTCCAAAGTACCAGAAATTCATGCAAATCCTTTGACCTAACAATACCACTACTAGGCATGAATACCAAAAATAGAAAAAAACAAACAAAAAAAGTAAAATGACTTATATGTACAAAAATTATTCATAGTAGCTCTCTTCTCAGAACAACAACAAGAACAAAAATAGAAATTGAGGGGATGCCCATCAATTGGGGAATGGCTCAATAAATTGTAGTACATGAAATATTATTGCTCTCTGGGAAACGAAGCAGGATGCTCTCAGGAAAACAATAACAACAACAGCTCTAAAAAATCCTCCATGAACAAAGAGAAATATATTATATTCAAAGTAACAGTAATGTTTTGGGGTGACCAGGTGTAAATGACTTTGCTGTTCTTAGTAGTGCACTCATCCACAACTACTCTGAAGGACTTATGATGAAAAATCCATACCCAGAGAAGGAACTGATTGTTCTATTTCCTCTCTACCTCTCTATTTTTAACTTAATTTTTTTTATAACTTTTTATTGACAGAGCCCATGCCAGGGTAATTTTTTTCACATTATCCCTTGCACTCACTTCTGTTCCGACTTTTCCCCTTCCTCCTTTTACCCCCTCCCCCAGATAGCAAGCAGTCCTATACAAGTTAAGTATGTCGCAGTGTATCCTAGATACAATTTATGTGTGCAGAACCAAACAGTTTTCTTGTTGCACCGGGAGAATTGGATTCAGAAGGTAAAAATAACCTGGAAAGAAAGACAAAAATGCAAGCAGTTTACATTCATTTCCCAGTGTTCTTTCTTTGGGTGTAGCTGCTTCTGTCCATCCTTGATCAATTGAAACTGAGTTAGCTCTCTTTATTGAAGAGATCCACTTCCATCAGAATACATCCTCAAACAGTATCATTGTTGAAGTATATAATGATCTCCTGGTTCTGCTCGTTTCACTCAGCATCAGTTCGTATAAGTCTCTCCAAGTCTCTCTGTATTCGTCCTGCTGGTCATTCCTTACAGAGAAATAATATTCCATAACATTCATATACCACAATTTACTCAACCATTCTCCAACTGATGGGCATCCATTCATTTTCCAGCTTCTAGCCACTACAAACAGGGCTGCCACAAACATTTTGGCACATACAGGTCCCTTTCCCTTCTTTAGTATCTCTTTGGGGTATAAGCCCAGTAGAAACACTGCTGGATCAAAGGAGATGCACAGTTTGATAACTTTTTGAGCATAGTTCCAAATTGCTCTCCAGAATGGCTGCATGTGTTCACAATTCCACCAACAATGTATCAGTGTCCCTGTTTTCCCTCATCCCCTCCAACATTCCCCATTATCTTTCCCTGTCATTCTAGCCAATCTGACAGATGTGTAGTGGTATCTAAGAATTGTCTTAATTTGCATTTCTCTGATTAATAATGATTTGGAGCATATTTTCATATGGCTAGAAATAGTTTCAATTTCTTCGTCTGAGAATTGTCTGTTCATATCCTTTGACCATTTATCAATTGGAGAATGGTTTGATTTCTTATAAATTAGAGTCAATTCTCTATATATTTTGGAAATGAGGTCTTTATCAGAACCTTTGACTGTAGAAATGTTTTCCCAGTTTATTGTTTCCCTTCTAATCTTGTCTGCACTGGTTTTGTTTGTACAAAAACTTTTCAATTTGATATAATCAAAATTTTCTATTTTGTGGCCAATAGTGATCTTTTGTTCTTCTTTGGTCATAAATTCCTTCCCCTTCCACAAATCTGAGAGATAAACTATCCTATGCTCTTCCAATTTATTGATAATCGCATTCTTTATGCCTAGGTCATGAACCCATTTTGACCTTATCTTGGTATACAGTGTTAAGAGTGGGTCAATGCCTAGTTTCTGCCATACTAATTTCCAATTTTCCCAGCAATTTTTGTCAAATAATGCATTCTTATCCCAGAAACTGGTGTCTTTGGGTTTGTCAAACACTATATTATTAAAGTTATTGGCTGTTTTGTCCTTTGAACCTAATCTATTCCATTGATCAACTAGTCTATTTCTTAGCCAGTACCAGATGGTTTTTGTAACTGCTACTTTATAATATAATTTTAGATCTGGTACAGCTAGGCCACCTTCATTTGATTTTTTTCATTAATTCCCTTTCTTGACCTTTTGTTTTCCCATATGAACTTTGTTGTTATTTTTTCTAGGTCATTAAAACAGTTTTTTGGGAGTCTGATTGGTATAGCTCTAAATAAATAGATTAGTTTAGGTAGTACTGTCATCTTTATTATATTTGCTTGCCCAATCCAAGAGCATTTAATATTTTTCCAATTGGTTAGATCAGACTTAATTTGTGTGGAAAGTGTTTTGTAGTTTTGCTCATAAAGTTTCTGATTTTCCCTTGGCAGATAGATTCCTAAATATTTTATACAATCAGTAGTTACTTTAAATGGAATTTCTCTTTGTAACTCTAACTGCCTCAACAATTGTTAACAACCTCCTCCTTAATTTCTCTGTCTCTAATCTGTTCATTGTGCAACCTGTCCTCTACAGAAATGCCAAATGAATGTTTTTAAAACACATACTAAGCACTCATTCCTTTAGAAAGAAGCTTCCTCAGTGCCCAAAGGGCCATGAAGCAAACTGTGCATCCCCTTTGTCCCAGCAGTGTCTCTACTGAGCCTGTGTCTCAAAGAGTTCATAAAAGAAGACATAGGGCCCCGTGTGCAAAAAAGTTTGTGGCAGCTCTTTTTATAGTGGAAGAAATTGGAAACGGAGTGGATGCCCATCAGTTAGAGAATGGCTGAATAAATTGTTGTATATGGATGTTATGGAATATTATTGTTCAGTAAGAAACGACCAGCAGGAGGATTTCAGAGAGGCTTGGAGAGACTGACAGGAACTGATGCCGAGTGAAAAAAGCAGAACCAGGAGATCATTGTACACGGCAACAACAAGATTATACAATGATCAATTCTGATGGACGTGGCTCTTTTCAACAATGAGGTGATTCAAGTCAGTTCCAATGGTCTTGTGATGAAGAGAGCCATATGCACCCAGAGAGAGGGTGTGCATCACATCATAGTATTTTCTCTATTTTGTTATTGTTTGCATTTTGTTTTCTTTCTCATTTTTTCCCTTTTCGTCTGATTTTTCTTGTGCAGCATGACATTTATGGAAATAGGTATAGAAGTACTACATGTATTTAACATATATTGGATTACTTACCATGTAGGGGAGGAAAAAAATTCGGAACACAATGTTTAGCAGGGATGAATGTTGAAAATTATCCATGCATATATTTTGAAAATAAAAAAAGCTTTAATTAAAAATAAAAAATAAAGCAAATTTGTGTCTAAAAAAGAGAAAGAAGCTTCCTCAGTTGTTTATTATCTGTAAAAAATATCTACATTCCTCTTTTTGAATTTTAAGTCCTTCTGAATCTGACTCCAAACTCTCTTTCCAGACAGATCTCATCACTCCCCTCATACACTCTAACTTCTAATCAAACTAATCTGTTTACTGTGTCTTATAACTATTCTCTCATCCTCCACATCTGTAACTTGGCAAGGACTGTTCCCCTCATTCCTGGAATGTATTCCCTGTCTCCTAAGTGTTACCTCTTAGAATTCCTACTTTTCTTTATCATTCAGCTCAGCGGGAGCTTTCAACATGAATATAGCCAGTTGCTAACTCCTCCCTTCCTCTATAATTTTGATGTTCAGTCATTTCAGTTGTGTCCTCCTCTTTGTGACCCTATGTGGGACTTTCTTGGCAAAGATACTGAAAGGGTTTTGCCACTTGCTTCTCCAGCTTATTTTATAAATAAGAAAACTGAGGCAAGCAGAATTAAGTGACTTGCCCAGGATCACACAGCTAATATGTTTCTGAGGCCAGATTTCAACTCAGCTCTTTCTTCCCTCTCTCCACAGCATCACCTAGCTGCCTTATAATTATGCTTTATTTATTTATTTTTTCTTTTTTAAATGAAACTTTATATATCCATGTTGTGACTTTCTTTTAAAACCAATTATTTTTAATATCTATTTTTTTAATTGTGAGTTCCAATTTCTCTTTTCCTCTATTTGTCTGTCTCGGTCTCTCTCTCTCTATCTCTGTTCCCTTTCTTTGATTATTGAAAAGGCAAGCAATAGGATACCTGTCATTATGCATGTCAAGTCATTCAAATTTCCATATTAATCACATTGGGAAAAATATAAAAAAATAATCTGAGGTCTACAGACCACTAAGGAGTCCACTAAAACCTTAAATAGGTAGAGGGGAAAAATCCATTCTGCATAATATTTGCCAATATCTGAGGTGTAAATGCTCACACTGAAAATTTAACAATTGCTGGCCATAGGTGCTGGTTCCAGTACATCCCCAAATGGGCAGACTGGCCCAGGATTTCCAGGCGAAGCCCGTGCCATCTTCCAACAAGCCTGAGGAATTCCTTGGCATTGAATTGGTTCAAGCCATAGGCCTCTTTTACCAGGAGGTTACATTGGGTTAGTCATGGGAGCTGATCCTGTTCCTTCTTCCTTGGAAGTCAGTGAGACATGTTTTCCACTTAAACAATGTGACAGGACACATTAAGCCCTAGGCCATGAATAGCACTTGCCTCCATTTTCCTGGGAATTCTGGCTGCCCTCAGAGCCAACTGGCTCACTGGAAGCCTTTATTGTAAAGGGGCCATCATAATCATTGTTTCCTACGCTCTCCCCCAGAGGACGGCTGTTGGTTTGACCTAATATCGTCTTGTCCTCTGGACTCTCCTTCCTGGAAGAGAAGGTTCTGAATCCTTTCCATACATTTGCCTTCAGAAGAGTCTCTGAGGTTCAGGGTTCCATTCCTTGACCCTGAATCTATTCCCTACATCCAAGTTTATTTCCTTTTTAATTTTTTTTAAAATTTTACTATTATAGCTTTTTATTTACAAAACATATGCATAATTTTTCAACATTGACCCTTGCAAAGCCTTCTGTTCCAACTTTTCCCCCTCCTTACCCCCATTCCCTCCCCACATGTCAGGTAGCCCAATACATGTTAAATATGTTAAAGTATATATTAAATCATATATATATATATATATACTTACACAATTATCTTACTGCACAAGAAAAATGGGATCTAGAAAGAAAGAAAAACTGGAGAAAGAAAACAAAAATGCAAGCAAACAATAACAGAAAGAGTGGAAATGTTATGTTGTGGTCCATACTTTGTAACCATGGTTTTCTCTCCAGGTGTAGCCGATTCTCTTTTTTACTGAACAACTGGAACTGGTTTGGATCCTCTCATTGTTGAAGAGAGCCATATCCATCAGGACTGATCATCATATAGTCTTGCTGTTGCCATGTACAATGATCTCCTGGTTCTGCTCATTTCACTTAGCATCAGTTCATGTAAATGTCTCCAGGTCTTTCTGAAATCATCCTGCTGGTCGTTTCTTACAGAACAATAATATTCCACACCCAAGTTTATTTCCAAAGGACAAAGTGAACCTGATTTCTGCTAAACCGAGGTTACAAAACATGGTTAGCCAGATGGTTCTGGACTTGAGAGTCAGGAGGACCTGATTTCAAATCCTGCCTCAAACACTTACTAGTCATCTTTAAACTCAAGTCGGATGTGTCATCCCCCTTTCCTCCCATTCCCATTCAATAAATGTCAATGGCTCCCTATTACTTTCAGAATCAATACAAAATCTACTGGTTGGCATTAAAAACTCTTATTAACTTGATCCCTTCCCAACCTTCCAGGCCTTTCACTGCCCTTCCCCCTCTGCACACGAACACTAAGATGCCACAATTCCAGCCTCCTTCCTGTTTATCGCACAAGCCCCATTTCTAGATGCTGGCCACTTTCCCTGCTCTTTCCCATTTCCTGGAAGATTCTCATCTCCTGTTCCCGACTTCCCTGGCTTCCTTCAAGGTACACACAGACACACACTCACACACGCATACTCTCTCACACACACACTCACATATCCACACACACACACTTCTCCTGCACAAATATTTATGCAGTACTCATTTACACCCAATGAATCCTGGGATCCCTTCCTGCTGGGAGCCTGGGAAGCCGACCTTGAAGCTCATTCAATGGTAGAACAACCTAATGAACACTGACTTGGAACCTGAAGCTGGTGTAACTGTGCTCTCTTGCAGAGAGTAATTAACCCTTTTCCTCCCGAGCCTGGTGAAGGAGTGGGGTGCTTCCAGACCAATTGGCTTGCTGGCTTTAAGACAGCCCATTACTTTTCATGACAACCTATTCTAGTTATGGATAAAGGCAGATAGAATGCAATGAGTCTTTAAGGTGGGGGTTAGTCCCATCTCTCAGCATCACTCTGGGTAAGGAGGAAAGGAGACAAACCATAGCATTTAGCTCAGTCCCCACAATGTAAGTATAAGGATGAAGAATAACTTGTATTTTGGATGAATGTTCTCTGACTCACTCCCTGATAAAGAGGATTCTGGAACTTCCATTTAGGGCTCAACAGTAGACTCATGACCTCTAGGTGAATCTCTTACAGTAGAAGGGGTCAAAGGAGACCCAAAGCATATGTTCATATTATTATATAACCATTATCTATTGTGATTATTTAAGAAGAGGGAGCTGGAGTTCAGAGAGGTTCTGGGATTTACCTGAGATCACAGCACCAGGAAGCGGAAGAGAGCGGGTGAGAGCAGAAGTAGACCAGGAGCTCTTCCCGATGGATCCCAACTTGAGCTCTCTTCCTACAGAAAGAGTATAAATTTAAAGAGAAAACTCTTGAAATGTGGGTGGGAGCCGGCAACGAGCATGTCTCTTCTCAGGTGCGAGCAATGATGGTTATAACTATCAGGTGAAGTTTTAGTAATCACTGGGTTTCTGGGTCTTGAATGTTATTCTCCCTATTTCTCTGCATTGCCAGAGAGTTTGGCTTGTTAGCCATAATAAGATTCATCTTCCTGAGTTTAAATTATTAGATAGTGACCAGCTGGGTAACCCTGAAAGTCACTTAACCCTCATTGCCTCAGTTTCCTTATTTGTAAAATGGGCTGAAAAAGGAAATACCAATCCAATCTAGGATTGCCAAAAAACTTCCAAGTGGGTCATGAACAACAAAGCTGTCCACTGGAGCTTTCTCTTCTCCCCTCCTCACATGATAATCACCTCTCATCTCCCAACCTCTTGACATTTCCCCTTAAAACTAGCTCCTACTTTAGCTCTATGCACTATACACCCTGATCTTGTCCTCTCTTCTCCATAAGACTGACCCATTAACCCATTCTCTCACTTATAGTCAGTCTCTTCCTATTCTCTAGCTTCTTTTCTGTCACCTACAGACACACTCAAGCCCCCCTCAAAAGTAAATAAAGATCCTATAACAGCAGCAGCAACAACAACAACCAAAAAAAAAAAAAAAACTTTCAAGATCCTGCCATCTTCCTTATCACCTGTTATATCCCCTTCCTTTCTTGGCCAAATTTCTTTTAGAAAGTCATGTATCCATTGTCCTTCCCCCTGGTTTTGTTTGAGAACTTGAAATCTGGTTCCTGATTTTGTTCTTAATTAAAACTTCCTTCTCCAAAGTGACCTACAAAGTGACCAATCACCAGATCCAACGAATGGCTCCTTCCCAGTGCTTCTCCTTCATCTCTGCTGCATATGGCACTGCGGGACTCTGCTCTCTCCTGCTTCTCCTCCTACTTGTCTGTTTTTTTCTCAATTTCTTTTTCGGATCCATCCCCTGTGTCACACAGATAAACAGTAGATATGGCCCAAGGCTCTGTCCTCAGTTCTCTTCTCTTTTCCCTCTTTATTCCCTCCCTCCCTCCCACCTTTCTTCTCTTCCTCTTCTTTCTCCTGATCCTGGCCCTCCTTCTAGTCCTCCTCCTCTTTCTTCTGTCTCTCTCTGTCTCTGTATGTGTCTCTGTCTGTCTGTCTGTCTGTCTCTATGTGTCTTTCTCTTCCCCCACTCTCTCTGTGACTCTCCATCTTTCTCTGTCCCTTTCTCACTGTCTCTCTCTGTGTCTATCTCTGTTTCTCTCTGCCTCTTTCTCTTGCTCCCTCTGGGTTTTTCTCTGTCTGTCTCTGTCGCTTTGTTTGTCTATCTGTCGGTTTATCTCTCTCTTTGTCTTTCTCCCCTTCCTCTTTCCTCCTCCTATGCCTCACTCCTCCCACTTTATCTATTCTCATGGATTCACGCAGAAGTTCTCAGAAAGGTCTATTTAGTCCAAGACTTTCTTCCATCCCCGATTATTTATTGAATATTTCACACTTTATATTCCAACAGCCATCTCAAACTCCACATATCTATAACAAAACTTATTATCTCCCACCACCCCCAACTCACCTCCCTATCTCTTCTGAGGGCGCCATCATTCTTCTGATCACTCAGATTCATAGCCTTGATGCCATCCTTGAGTCCTCCCAGCCACCCATTCTCCTAATGAATCAATCACCCCTCTTGTCATTTCTGGCCCACAGCCTTTGCCTCCTCTCAGTTCAGGCTCTCCTTCCCTGTGGCTTCTCCTCCATCCGTGACCTCCTTATTCATTCCCATCCCAAGCCTCTCTACTTCCATTTGTCCACACAGCAGCCCACGTGATCTCCCTAAAATCTAGGTCTGACCCTCTACTCTTCGAATGCAGCAGCAAACTCCAGCACCTCCTTATTACTTCCAATAAATAATTCTTTCTTACTTATTACTTATGTTTCAAAAGTAACAAATCTCTTTGGCCTTTCCATATTTTCATAGCTTGTTCCTTCCTTCTGGGGTGGGTTTGAGGGTTGGGGTTCACAAAGTCAGTCATTCTGCCCCATTGGCTCTAAATCTCTTTCACAGACTACATCTTGATTCATTCAATCATTCAGAAGGATAAAGAAGGCTTGGACATCTCTGTTGAGTTAATAAGCCAGAGGCATGGAAGCTAGATGCTTTGTTTGGGGTTTGAGCGACTTGGAGCTTGACCTACATAAATCAGGTCTTCTCATCAGTGAAGCTCCCATCCGAGCCCCTGAAGATTAATGTGGGGAGAAGAACGGGTCTCAGCCCCTTCACTCCTTCTCATTGACCAGAGGAGATTCTGAACATTGGAGGGTCAAGAGTTGAACTTAGAGTCATCTTGCGTGTGTACCGGGAACAAAAACTAGGCGCATGAGGTAAGGCAGCTCCAGGACAAAGGAAGGAGAGCAGTGAGAAAGCTCCCACAGTCTTAAGGAGAACATCATCAACTCCCCACAAAGGGCTCAAAGAAGCTGGATTCTATATGTCCTTGCGTGACATTGTATCATTAGCTTCTGGGAGATTGATGGAATAATAAAAAATTATACAATCACTCCCCCAAAGTTGGTGATACATAGTCACACAAAGATATATACAAAGTACCCCTCTCTTAAAGGGAGCTACATGGGACCGACTCATTGATCTCAGCTATTAAGCATTGGGAGAAGCACACTGGTGGGGGCTCAAGAGTTCTAAAGTACCAAAAAGGTGTCCACTAAGCAACAAACTGGGAAAACATTTTTACAATTAAAGGTTCTGATAAAAAGCCTCATTTCCAAAATATAGACAGAATTGACTCTAATTTATAAGAAATCAAGCCATTCTCCAATTGATAAATGGTCAAAGGATATGAACAATTTTCAGATGATGGAATTGAAACTATTTCTACTCATATGACAAAGTATTCCGAATCACTATTGATCAGAGAAATGCAAATTAAGGCAATTCTAAGATACTACTACACACCTGTCAGATTGGCTAAGATGACAGGAAAAAATAATGATGAATGTTGGAGGGGATGTGGGAAACCTGGGACACTGATGCATTGTTGGTGGAGTTGTGAACGAATCCAGCCATTCTGGAGAGCGATCTGGAATTATGCCCAAAAAGTTATCAAACTGTGCATCCCCTTTGACCCAGCTGTGTTTCTACTGGACTTATACCCAAAAGAGATACTAAAGAAGGGAAAGGGACCTGTATGTGCCAGAATACTTGTGGCAGCCCTCTTTGTAATGGCCAGAAACTGGAAACTGAGTGGATGCCCATCAATGGGAGAATGGCTGGGTAAATTGTGGTATATGAATGTTTTGGAATATTATTGTTCTGTAAGAAATGACCAGCAGGAGGAATACAGAGAGGCCTGGAGAGACTTACAGGAAGTAATGCTGAGTGAAACTGCAGAACCAGGAGATCATTATATACCTCAACAATGATACTGTTTGAGGATGTATTCTGATGGAAGTGGATCTCTGACAAAGAGAAGATCTAACTCAGTTTCAATTGATCAAGGATGGACAGAAGCAGCTACACCCAAAGAAAGAACACTGGGAAATGAATATAAACTATTTGCATTTTGGGTTTTTTTTTCCCTTATTTCTACCTTCTGAATCCAATTCTCCCTGTGCAACAAGAGAACTGTTCGGTTCTGCACACATATATTGTATCTAGGATATACTATAACTTATTTAACATGTATAAGACTGCTTGCCATCTGGGGGAGGAGGTGGAAGGAGGGAAAGGAAAAATCAGAACAGAAGTGAATGCAAGGGATAATGCTGTAAAAAATTACCCTGGCATGGGTTCTGTCAATAAAAAGTTATAATTAAAAAAAAAAAAAAAGGTGTCCTCTACCCCCAGCCCTCGGGGCTTAGCCACTAGGACACTGAGGGTCAAGTCCCCACTGGGGCATCTGGGAGAGCAGCTTCCCAGCCTTCATAATCTGTTTATTTCTTTCCTTTATTCCCCAGTCCAGTCACACAGGTCCTTTCAGGACGCTGCCATGACTCAGTCCACTGGATGCAAGGTCCTTGAGGTCAGGGACCCTCTTTGATGTTTCTTTGTACCTCCAGTACTTAATGCAGGACCTGGAAGTTAATGGACTTTGACTGATCAGTTGATTGGCTGATTTGCCTTTCTCTTGTGGCGTATGACTTAATTTCCAACCAGAATAGGGCCCAGGCCTGCCAAGCTGCTCAGGAGCCAGTTGACTTTGGCAGCTTCTGCCAGTGAGCTCAGGAAGGATGGTTCTGGCTGAGTTCTTGCTCCTAGAGGTCAGGGGAGGGGAAACTTGAACCACCACCAGCAACAACCACCACCAACAATCAACAACCAGAAAAAGGCTTAGCCTTAAGTTTACCTTTCAGTAACTTCTGGAAAGTAAGAGAACAGCTGCCAGACTGGAGCTTTGGTGTGAGGCAATGTGTTGATGGAAAGCCTCTGGGAGACTTGAAACTCCAGGAAATTCCACCCACCTGAGAGTCCACCTGGGTCTTCTAGGTTTCAACACTCCAACTGGGATCCGGACTCAAAGCTCAAGTCCAGAGCCCCAGGGGTAGAAGGGGAGAGGATCTGGGATCTGGACTCAAAGCTGGAGGTTACCAAGAAGTCCAGAACCCCAGGGGGAGGAGAGGAGAAGAGCTGGGATCTGGACTCAAAGCTGGAGGTTACCAAGAAGTCCAGAACCCCAGGGGGAGGAGAGGAGAAGAGCTGGGATCTGGACTCAAAGCTGGAGGTTACCAAGAAGTCCAGAACCCCAGAGGCAGGTCAGGAGAGGAGCTGGGATCTGGACTCAAAGCTGGAAGTTACCAAGAAGTCCAGAACCCCAGGGGGAGGAGAGGAGAGGAGCTGGGATCTGGACTCAAAGCTGGAGGTTACCAAGAAGTCCAGAACCCCAGGGGCAAGTCAGGAGAGGAAGGTGGGAGGCTCACAGTTGTCTTCCCCAGTGTCACAGTCCACCAGGATCTTTCTAGCATCTGCTAGGATGACAACCTCTGCTTTGACCTGTTACAAAAGTCCTTAATTCTAGTCTTGGTTCTGGCACTAGCTCCCCATGGGACTCCAGACACATCTTCCCTTCCCACTTTTTCTTTTGTACTTATTAGGATTTTTTTTTCCAATTCCATGTAAAGATAGTTTTTTTTTTTTTTTGCACATCTATAAAAATTTTCCCCAACACATGCAAAGATAATTTTCAACATTCATTGCTGCAAAACTTTGTGTTCCAAATTTTCCTCCTCTTCCCCCATCCCTAGACAGCATGCAATCCAATATAGATTAAACATGTGCAATTCTTATAAACATATTTCCAGATTTGTCATGCTGCACAAGAAAATCAGATCAAAAAGGAAAAAATACAAGAAAGAAAAAACTAATGAGCAAACAACAAAAATGGTGAAAATACTAGACTCTGACTCACATTCAGTCTCCAAATGAGGATAGCTATCTCCAAAGTTACTGAAGTGCCTTAAATCACCTCATTGTTGAAAAGAGCCACGTCTATCAGAATTCATCATCGTGTGATCTTGTTGTTTCTGGGTACAATGCTCTGCTCATCCTGCTCATTTCACTCAGCATCAGTTCACAAAAGTCTTTTCTGAAAATCAGTCCCGGCACATCCCTTAACTTTTCTGTCTTTGTATGCGAGAATGAAATGGGCCCAAACAGAACATTTCTAACTACTTTTCTAGGGCATCCAGTGGCGCATTAACTGGAGTACTGGGCCATGGAGTCAGGAAGACCTTCCCTCAGATACTTACTAGTATGACGTTGGGCAAATCACTCAACCTATTCGCCTCATCTGAAAATGAGCTGGAGGAGGAAGTGGCAAAGCATCTCTGCCAAGAAAACCCTAAATGGGGTCACAAAGAGTGGGCCTTTTAGCTCTATCTGCCATAAGTAAGACAAAGGGAGGCTAAAATCAGATCTACAGGCCCATTATTTGACCTTAAATGCAGCCCATTAGAATGGGAGTTTCTCCAGGAAAGGGGCTGTTTTTATCTTTAGCATTTAACACAGGTCTGGCACAAAGTTGTCACTCCATATATACTTGTAGCCTTGACTTGACTTGAACTCTTGTTAATACTATAATACAACAAGCACTCTTTCCAGGCTGAACTCCT
Source organism: Antechinus flavipes (assembly GCF_016432865.1). Classification (NCBI taxonomy): domain Eukaryota; kingdom Metazoa; phylum Chordata; class Mammalia; order Dasyuromorphia; family Dasyuridae; genus Antechinus; species Antechinus flavipes. The sequence continues at coordinate 460,523,729 of NC_067401.1, forward strand.
GATGCTTTACAAGAGTGAAGGTGGGTTCACTCCATCCCTAGACTGCCTCTCACATTGGAAGTACCCTCTACCCTCCATGATTGGCTGGCTTCTCTCAGAACTTCCATTTCAGGAGACAGGGCTGGCCATGGTTCTATTCCTCACCCGGCTGCCTCACCATTACCTTTTTGTTTCCCTTTTATGTACTGTCCTCATCCACTAGAATATAAGCTCCTTAGGGATGGGGTTTATCTTTGGTTTTGCTTCTAACTGGCACATAGAAAATGCTTAATACATAGTTGCTTGTTGACTTGTATTAAGTACTTCTCAAGTACTTAGGCTTTGGGAAACACACTAAATTTAAATAATCCATAGTCCTGCCCTCATGGAGTTTATAATTCAGGAAGACCTGGAAATCACCAGATCTGGATTCATTAAAGAACTACAAAAGGAAACGTGATATAGGATTTGGAGGAGGCCATGACTAATGTGAGGAATCATAAAAGGCTTCTGGAAACAGATGAGATTTTAACTGGAAGAGATAATGTTTGACTTGAAAGGATGGGTGGGATCTCTTACACTCCAGATCCAATACATTGCCTCATCCCTTCTTTTTGTGGGATTGGAAAACACTGGAAGGAGGAACTCATTCATTTATCTATTCATCCATTTTTTGAACAACCATTATATGCATTATATTGAACATCCCTTATATGCATCACGGACTGGGCAAGGCCTTAAGGGCCAACATTGGGAATCCAGCTTTATTTCTTCTTCTGACATTTTTATTGGTCATTTCCCAAATCCCTAAGACCTTCCAGAGCCTAACCTTCCCAGGCTTTCTGAGAAGCCACGTCCTGATAGCCCAGGTTTGCTTAATGTTTCTTGGCAGCTCTGGGATTCTCCTTCTGAGGCTTCCCGGATCAGAAAACCTTAAACCTGGCGTCCATTTTAATTTCATTTCCCTCAGGTGTCTTGGCAATGAATAAAATAAATAAAGGTACTTTTGCAAAGCCACAGCCCAGCTCCTGATGGTCTATTTCTGAGCAAGACTTTCCAAGAGCAGGTTTCCAGGCAAGAGATGTAAGGAGAGGTCAGAAGGATGTAGGTGGGCTGGTTTGTATCAGCCCAGTTATCTTTTGCTCACTTATTCAGAGAGCTTTTACTAAGCAGTCACTGGTTGCCCAAATTGTATTAATTGGTTGAGTGTGGGTGGAGCACAGGTAGAACAATAAATAGCAAGTATTAATTTATCCTTTATTAAGTTCTTCCCTATATGCTAGGAACCAGGAATATAGAAACAAAACAGCTTCTGCCCTCGAGGAGCTTAAAAATCTATTGGAGAGCTGGGAAATAATGTTTACTGTATCCAAAAAACTTTATATACAAAGTAATTTTCAGTCCACTAGCCAATGGGGAGAGGACCAAAATGTTAGAACTGAACAGCATCTTTGAGATAATCTAACCCAAATACATTTTGCAGTTAAGGAAATGGAAATCTAAAGGAATATGGCTTGCCCATATCCGGTCATATAGCTTTTAAGTAACAGACCTGGAATTTGAACACAGATCTTTGGGCTCCAATTCCTGACCTCATTCCATTGCCTCACTGCAAGGCAAAAATAAATAAGGAGAGAGCAAACTTGCTCACCTTTGAGAACATGAAGAATTTCTTTTTTCCGGTTTTTCTTGGAAGCAAAAGTCCATTGTCCTAAAATCAACATTCTACTCATGATGTTTTGTGTCTAGAGCAATTGGCTACAGCTGAAAATAATAATAATGATCATAATGATTAATTATGTGTCAGGCACTGTGCTAAGCACTTTTGACTAGCAGGAATGAGAAATGTCGTCAGTAAGAGGGATGCTGGGAAGAGAGGACACTTGTGGTGAGGGGGAAGGGATGGACAGTGCCCACATCCTTGACAACATGAGAAGGAAGTGAGGAAGGCCACCAGAACATAAGCTGAGCCCCGTGTCATTGAATTCTTGGGATGAGGCACGTCCACTTGAGTATTTCACACGTGCTCTATTTATCTCATAGTGTTGTGTAAGAGAACTTAAAGTCACTATAAACAGACATCAACTATTATTATGTGTATGAGAGTATCTTAATTGAATCTAAAAATACTCAACTAGAATCTGGGGCAATTATTTTAGGCCATTCTTCCCAGAAACTAAGCTGCATTCTCTCATCCTTAGTTTTCTACAGGGACCCTGGGAAAGGCTGGAAGAGACTTTGGGTAGGATGGAATGAGGCTCTTTCTATTTTTTAAGAAAACTGAATGTGATGAGGAGGCACATGGGTGACTAGAGAACTTTGGCTTCCAGCTAATAGATAGAGACGTGATACTGGTACTTTTGAGAAAGAGATGAGAGACAAGGAGAGGAAAAGAGATAGAGACAGAGAGAAATAGCATCTCTGTAGAGAAATAGCATCAATTCGGAAGAATAAAATTTAAGCAAACCAGTAAGTCATGCAAGGGGATATGAAAAAAGATTGTCATTTGGCCCAATGCCAGACAAGGAAGGATTCGGTCCAACCAATACCTTAATAGGTGTCCTCCAGCACATACCTAACAAATGGTGATCTGGTCTTTCTTAAAGACCTCCAGTGAGGGGATACCATCTCTCAAAGCAGTCTGACCCATTTTATTTAGATTTACTCTAATTTGTAGGAAGTGTTTATTTTTTTTTTATTGACAAATCTAACTCTGCCTCTCTGTAAATCCCACTCTTAGTTCCTACTTTATAGGAGTCTCAAAATAAATATGCATATTTTAATTCAGTTTTATTTCCAGCTTTAAATTCTCTCTTCCCAATCCATTGAGGAAGCAAGAAAAACAAAGCCTGTTACAGACAGGTAAACAAAAACAAAACAAAACAAAACAAAATCCCTCAGTCTGTATTACTTCTCTATGTGGCCAGTTTTACTGTAAATTTTCTGGAATTATGATTGTTCATTCTGTTGATCAGAATTTCCAAATCTTTACAATATTGTTGCAACTGTAAAAATTATCTCTTGGTCTTTAGTCTTTGTGCCACTTGAAACAAGATGTTTTTCTGAAATCATTTCCTTTATCATTTCTACAGCAAAATAGCATTCCATCCTATCCATATATCATGGTTTCTTCAGCCATTCTCCAACTAACAGGCACCCTCTTGGTTTCAAGGGGCAACTAGAAGGCACAATGGATAGAGTATTGGAGGGGAATTAAGAATATTCATCTGAATTCAAAGCCAAGTTCAGACTCTTTCAGCCGCGTGAGCCTGGGCAAGTCATTTGGACCTGTATATCTCAGTTCCTCATCTGTAAAATGAGCTGGAGTAAAAAAGAAACATGACAAACCACTTCTGTATCTTTGCCAAGAAAACCCCAAATGGGGTCACAAAGAGTTGGCTATGACTGACGATGATCAAACAACAATTTCAGTTTCAAATTTAGTGTCACCATAAAAAACCTTCTATAAATGTTTTTGTATTAAGTGTTCTTTTTCTCCTTAATTTTTTTTTTTTTTTGACAATACTACGTAGTAGCAGTTTGGAAATTGCTGGGTGAAAGTGTATGCCCAGTTTAAAAACTTTTGGGGCATAGCTCCAAATCAATCTCCAGAATGACTGGACCATTTCACAATTCCACTAAAAGTATATTCACTGTTCCCACAGATCTTCCAGTATTTTCCAACTTTGCACATGTGATAGGGGCAGGATCATTCCTTAAAACTGTTTTCATTTTTTTTTCTCTTGTGAGTTAGAGCATTTTTTCATATGGCTATTGATAGTTATGACTTCTTCCTCTGAAACTGTCTTTTTGTAGTCATTGACTACAAAATTTATTTGACAAATAAATTGAATTAGTTCTCCCTATTTGGAAATGAAGTTTTTTTGTTAGAGAAATTTGGTGTAAATATTTCCCTTCTTAATTTCTTGCTTCACATCTAATATTCTTTCCATTGGTTTTGTTTGTATAAAACCTTTTTAATTTTATGTAATCAAAATCGTTCATTTTATCTCCTGTGAATCGATCTCATTTGTCAATGAAATTTCTCTACTTTATTTATGATGTCAATTTTTATGTCTTGATCATGTACACATTTGGAGCTTGTCTTAATATCTGGTATAGGCCTTAATCAATACAGTTTTTGCCATATTGTTTTCTAGTTTTCCCCAAAGTTTTTGTTGAAAAATGAGTCATTGCCCCAATACGAGGATCTTTGAGTTTATCAAATACTTGTCTCATGCATTTCTATACACTACATACCTGATCTGTTTTCTGATCAACGTCTCTACTTTTAGCCCAACAGCAGATTATTGAAATTTGATATCATTTCTTCCTTTCCACTTTTTCTCATTAATTCCTTTGCTGTTCTTTACCTTTTATTCTTATAGATGACTTGTTTTTATTCTCTTCTAGGTCTCTAAAGTAATTCTTTAGTACTGGATGATATGGAACTACATAAATAAGTTAATTTAGATAATATTATCATTTTTCTTATTTTGGTTTAACTTACCCAGGACAAATTAAGTATTTTTCAATTATTTAGATCTGTTTTTGAATAAAAAGTATTTTTAACTGTGTTCATATAGTTCCTGCATGATATGGAGAATAAACCCATAAGTTATTAAAATGAAATCTATAACTCTTTCTGGGTAATATACAGAAATGCTAAAGATTTGTGTAAGTTTATTTTATATCCAAAAACTTATTGAAGTTATTGTTTTAGTTAGTTTTTTTTTCACTGACTCTCTAGAACAGTGGTATCAAATTCAAATAGAATAGAGTTGCTAATCTGTCCAAACGGATTTCTGAGGGCCTCATATTGAACAAGTTTTAAAATGTTACTCCACTTATATTTTGTCATATTTTTATTTATTTTGTTAAATATTTCCTAATTGCATTTTTATCTGATTCAGGTTCATTGAGAGAACTCTCAAGTTGAGACAAAATATAGAAACCTGTGTGTGTGTGTGTGGATGAGACCTATGGACCAAGTGTTTGATATCTCTACTTGAGAGTTCTCTAAATAAAGAAAAAGTGATGATTTTATTTCTTCTGAACTTATGCATATTTCCTTGACCTCCTTTTCTTGTTCTATTGCTATAGTTACTATTTTTAGCATATTAACAAACAGCAATAATGATAATGGAAGACTTACTTTACCCTTGATCTTATTGGAAAGAACTCTAGTTTGTTGCTGATATACACAATGCTGGCTTCTGATTTTAGATAAATACTACTTATATTAAGGAAAGTTTCATTTATCTTTATGCTTTGAAATTGTTTCTGTTTGTCCTTCATTAAGGAAAAGGATCATGATATCAGGGAGCTGATGACATGGCATGCAAGTGAATTAGATTTAAGTGAGGGAGGGCTGTGTTCATTTTTCGTTCCAGAGCCAGAAATCAGGATGGCTGGAGATGGCCCTGATGCAGTAGGAGACCTTGTCTTTGTTAAACTAAGATCTTCAACAGGTCTCAATTTGACCAAGGCTATATTCATTAAATGATTAAGACTATTATTTGTGGTAAAGAATCTCTTTTTTCACCTAGTTCACACCTCCTTCTTCCCAGAAATCTAAATAAATAAATAAATAAATCTGGGAGAAGAAGGGTTTCTGGTCAATGCAGAAAGAATTGCTATTTACATTCGGATTCAATCAGACCCCAGACAATGACCAAATGGAGCTTGGCCTAGGACTTATTGGTGGCCAATTAGAATCAGACTGGTTTTGGTTTAAGGCTAGATCTTTGAGAAAGAAATCTCACCAGGAAACCCCAAGATATTTTGGAGGGTTTAGACCTTCAAAAGAGAAAAAAAAATGCTTTTAAGAGCATTTATGGATAAGGGTATGACACCTTATGTGGACAGAGGGAGGAAAGAAAGGAAGGAGGCTAAGAAGGAAAGAAGGAGGGAGGGGAAGAGGATTTAATAGGAATGAATGTTATATTTTGTCAAAGTTCTTTTTTTTTGTCCTATATCAATTGTTATAATTATGTGATTTTTGTTTTTAAAATGGTTGATCATGTTTATAATTTTCTTAATGCTGAAATGAGCCTACATTCCTAGTATAAATCCTGTCTAGTGATGGTGTTACAGCTTTGCAACATGTAGTCTCCTTTCTAACATTTTATTTAAAATGTTTGCATCAACATTCATTAAGGATTGGTCTCTAGCTTTTGTTTTCTGTTTTGATTCTTATTAGTTTAAGTATGAAGACCAAGTAAAAGGGATTTAGTAGGATTCTTTTTCCAATGGGGGAACAAAAACAATTTAATATTAGAAGTAATTCTTTAAATGTTTGGTAGGATTCACTTGTAAATCTATCGGGTCCTGTGGTTTTTTTTTTTATTTGTTTGTTTTTTGGGGAGTTCATTTATGGTCTGTGTATTTTGTTTTTCTGAGATAAGAGTTATTTAAACATGCTATTTTCATTTAATCTGAGAAATTTATATTTTTGTAAATATTTATCCATTTTATTTAGATTGTCAGTATTATTGGCATATAGTTATATGAAAAAGCTCCTAATAAACTTTTTATGTCTTCATTTATGAATTTGCCTTTTTCACATTTGATACTGGAAATCTGGTTTTCTTCTTTTAAAAATCAGATTAACTAATAGTTTATCAACTTCATAGATTTAAAAAATAGCTCTTTGTTTTATTTTTTTATTTTGATTTCCAGAATTTAAAATTTGATAATTATTGTTATTCTACTTTTTTAAAGTTGTATTCTCAATTTGTTGATTTGTGCTTTCTCTCTTTTATTGATGAAAATGTTTAGAGGCATACATTTTTCCTTCACTCCCCAAATTTTATACGCTGTTTCATTGTTAGCAGTATTTTTAGTGTGACTGCTGATTATTTTTATATGTTCTTTGGCCCACCTTTTCTGAGAGATTAACTCAATTTCCATTAATTTTTAACCTTTGTTTTGAAGATCCTTTACTGAATGTAATTTGTTTTGCATTATGGTCGATGAGAGATACATTTGATATTTCTGCTTTTACGAATTTTTGCATGGTTTTCATGCCCTAAAACATTGTCAGTTTTTGTTACTGTGTCATAAGCTGAGAACAGGGTGTATTCCTTTCTATTCCCACTCAATATTCTCCAGAGATAGCTAAGTAGTACAGTGGCTTGATGCTAGACCTGGAGTCAGGAAGATCTGAATTCAATATGATCTTAGATACTTCCTATGTAAAACTCTGGGTAAGTCAATTAACCTCTGTTTGCCTGGGGTTTTTCAACTGCAAATGGAGACAATAGCAGCACCTACCTCACAGGATTATTGTGAGGATCAGATGAGACAATGTATAATGTTTGTATAATGTTTAGCATAATGTCAAGCATAAAGTAGGTGCTATATAAATGTCTCTTCCTCTCTTCTTCTCTTCTCTCGGAAGTCTATTATATCTAACTTTTATAAAGTTCTATTCAAATCCTTCATTTATTATTTTTTTTCTTTTTGTGGTTAAATTTATCTAGGATAAATTGAACACCCCACAATTAGTTTTACTGTCTATGATTTCCTATCATTCATTTACCTTTTCCCCTGAAAGTATAGATGCTGTGTCATTAGGCACGTATATGTTTATTTTTTTTATATTAATTGATTATCTAGTGTACTTTTTCACAAAATATAGCTTCCCAGTTTCTCTTTTAATTAGGTATATTTTTGCTCTTACTTTGTCTGAGATCATGATTTCCACTCTTGACTTTTTTACGTCAGCTAAAGCACAGTTTTTTCTTCATTAGTGCCTTTAATTCCACATATGCCATTCTGTTTCAAATGTGTTTTCTGTAAATAGTATATCATTGGATTTGGGTTTCTAATTGAATTTGCTCTTCTCATTCATTTAAAAGGTGAGTTCATACCATTCACATTCACACTTATACTAGTTCATTGTGCATTTCCTTCCATCATATTTTCTAATATTTCTCCTTCGCTTTGCTTCCCATCTCCTCTTTGACCTGGGAATTAGCAACACAGTATGTAGCCCCGTTGAGAATTCTTCCAAGTTGTATCAGTTTGTATCAGTATCAGTTAATGAAAATGCCAAAAAGAAAAAAAAAGAAAAAAAAAGTATTTGGAGAAAGTCCAAGGATGGGAAATGAGGGAACCTTTCAGTGAGAGGAACGATCAACAAACCCTGCCCGTCTCCTCACAGCATCAGAGTGCTGGAGATAGAGTGGGTCTTTCAAAATATTTGCAGCCAATGTCCTTCTTTTTCAGATGAGAAGGCACTGATTCCTTGTGTTTCTTATTAAGTGATTGAGGTCTTACTGGCCTTCGGATTCTATTTCTGGCTTTTTGTTCATCTAGCAACAAACAAGCATTTATTAAGTACTTTTGGTGTTCTGGGCACTATGCTAAATGTTTATAAATATTATCTTATTTGATCCTCACAACAACCCTGGAAGGAAGATGCTATTATTTCCCCTATTAATTGATCATACTTCATGACTTATGGTGCCTTTCCACAAAATGTAGCTTCCCAGGTTCTCTTAATTAGGTCTGTTTTTGTTCTTGCTTTATTTGAGATCATGATTTCCCCCATCTCATGGTAAGACAAACCAAGGCAGATGTGACGCAGGGTTACACAGGGACTACTAAATATTGGAGTTAGGATTGGAATCCAGTCTAGCACCAGCTAGCTACCTAAATGTGAAAATATACTCATCATCAGCATCCCATCCCTCAAACCTGGGTCCTTGATGGTCATGGGACTGGATTTCTCTCACAATATATTCTGCTTACTTAGATAACAAGCTCTCTTTGTCTCTCTGCATCTCTGTCTCTGCCTTTTTCTGTCTGCCTGTCTCTCTGTCTGTTTCTCTTTCTGTCTCTGTCTCTCTGTTTGTCTGTCTCTCTATCTCTTTTTTCTCTGTCGGTCTTTCTGTTTCTCTTTCTGTCTCTCTCTGTCTCTTTCTGCCTGCCTGTCTCTGTGTATTTCTCTGTCTTTCTATCCCTGTCTCTCTGTTTTTCTTTCTATCTTTCTCTGTCTCTGTCTGTCACTCTGTTTCTGTTTGCTGTCTGTCTGTCTCTCTGCTTTTTCTAGGAACTAGGGAAAGAAGCAATACAGTAAAGGGCCTGTGAGGAGCCACTGCCCAATGTTCTCTGGATTGTTTGGGAATTTTAAGGATTCAATTGAAACACAAATGGCCAGAAATCGAGAAGAAGGCATGTCGTGTTCGGGCAATGGTTTGGGAGAAAGAAATATGTTAGAAGACAGAGAACAGAATCCAATGATCTGGTTTGACCAGACAGTCTTAGAATGTAGCTGAGTGATCTTGAGTCAGTCCAGTTGCCTCTGAACTTGATTCTTCTTATCTGCAAAATGAGGGGGTCAGACTGGATGATGTCCCAGCTCCCCTTCCAGCCCTGAGATAAGGAGATTCTGAGACAAGAAAAGGCATGGGCACACGTTGCTCCCAACACATCCTTCTTCCCACTGGACTTAGTTGCTTTCCATCCTTGGGTTTCCTCCAGGGTTTTTGCATTCTCAGCCTCTTACTGTTCCCACTTGCTCCTTCCCTTGTGGGATGGAGTAGGAGTATAGGGGGAATTTACTAATGCAGGCTGACAGAGTTGGAAAACTTTCAATGAGATCACATAGAATGTTGCTGGCTTCTAGTATCAATGGTGGTTAAAGTTCTGATTGGAACCAAGTACTCTCTTTCATGAGATTCAATTAGTCAGAGCTGTAACTATGGCTGGGTAACCAGAGCTTTGTCTTTGGGAGCCACCAATCAGGGGTACGCTTCTTCCCCCTGCCAGGTCTCTGACCTGCAATCTCTATTCCCCCCAGTCTCTTGCTGGTTGCACATGACTGCACCCAACCAGGAGACACCGTGTTCTGGGTCTGATTTGCTGCAGACGCCAGAACTCCAAATCATGGCTCAGGCTCTCCTTTCCAAAGAGCCCTTTCCTGTCCACTTCTCCTAGGCCCGAGCCATGAAAGTAAAGCATATAAACAGCAGCTGCTCCCAAGCTCCTGCCATGACCTCATGTTTGTTCAGCCTAGAGAGTGTTGGTGGGAGGCTGCAGAGCAGCTGACAACACGTTTCCAAACATTTCCTATGGATCTCTCTCTCTGCATTACTCCACACTGTGAGGTTCCATGGGAAGAAGCCTGGTCCAGGGCAGATCAGGACTCTTGGCCAGTCCATTACGAACTAATTTGCAGGATTTGGGACAAGTATCTCAGTCTCCTCACCAGAAAAGCTCAGATCCTCCAAGGATCATGGAGATCTAGATCATGAAGTCAAGGCAACGTGCTGGCTCTGGTAAGTGCTGGAGGTAGGGAGAAAGGCAAAAAGATGCTCTTAGAGATCAATGGGGATACAATATGTGAACAAAACACAAGGAGGATAAACTGGAGAGGGAAGCAGCGAGATTAAAGAAGGGTGGAAAGGAAGGTTTGCTCCCCAGTGGTGGAAGAGGCTGAGGGGAGAAAGTGAAGGATGGAATTAAGGGACTGAACACCGAGTAGAAAAAGGGAGTGAGAAGGTGGCCATCAGCCTGGCAAGAAAGTACTGGGAAAGGGAAGGCTAGGTCAGGACCAAGGTCAGAACCGAATGACCCTAATTCTGAGAATCATCTTTCTGGAGGTAATCATCCTTCTAATGGATCCATCCAGCTGATGGGATCACCAGGTGGAGGAGCACTGCGGGAGAAGAGAAGCCCTAGAAAGGCCTGTGAAATCATGGATTTCAATGCCCCATTTTATAAAAAAGGAAACTGATTCCTGAGAAGTAAAAGCTAGTGAGTGTCTAAAGCCCAATTCAAAGCCTGTTCTTCCTAACTCTTGATTTTAGTCCCCAAATTACTACCTCACCTTGTCTCTCAAAACAATCTGGGAGGACATTTCCATGAGTCTGCCAAGCAAGAGAATAGTGTCATAGATTTAAATATGGGAGGGACTTTTTAGCAGCCATCAAATAATCCGACCTCTTCATTTCCCAGGTGAGTAAACTGAGGCAGAGAAAGATGAAATATATCACTTGTGGTTACACGACTGTTAAGTCTTCCTGACCCCAAGCCCATTACTCCATCCCCTGCACCACTCTACCTGTCAGGGTGATATGAATCGGCCATATCTCGTGTTCATCCATCTAGGGCTAGTGAGAAGCTCCTCCAGATGGAATTCTCAGCTTTGGAGATTCCTGGGCCCAAGAAGTCTGGCCCAGACTATTCCGAGCCACCCCATGTCACTCCCACACAAAAAGAATACCCAGGTTTATTCTGAGGCTCTGTTGGTCTCTTTTCATTTACTCCTATACTCTCTAGTATTTTTTGGTAGGAATGGGTGTTGGAGTTTATCAAATGCTTTTTCTGCATCTATTGAGATGATCCTATGATGTTTGTCAATTTAGTTATTGATCTAGTCAATTATGCTAATAGTTTTTCTAATATAGAACCAGCCCTGCATCCCTGGTATAAATCCTACTTGATCATAGTGTATTATCCTGGGATGATTTTCTGTAATCTCTTTGCTAATCTCTTATTTAAGATTTTTGCATCAATATTCATTAGGGAAATTAATCTGTAATTTTCTTTCTCTGTTTTCACCCTACCTGGTTTAGGTATCAGCACCATATGTGTGTCATAATGCTGGTCCCATTCCACTGTTGTAGATATATCCATGGCCTTTCTCATTAGAATGGAACATCCCTGAGGGCAGAAACTTTCAACAGCTGAGCTTAATGGTTTTGTCCCAAGTGAAGGAGGGTGGGTAACACATTTCATTTCTGCCTTCATAGCCCCAGAGCCTGACATGGGACCTGGAACACAGAAGACACTTAATAAATGACCGTTAAATTGAATTGACCTACCCCAGGTCACATGGGTGGTAAATGGGAGACTGGGGAGCTGAACCCAGGGTCTCTGACTCTATCCATCATTGCTACAGTTGGCTCTGCCTTGTTTTGCCCCTTCCTTTCAGAATCTCTTTCCTGCCCACCCAAAAACAGGACATCCTGGAACCTGTTTTCTTTCCCTTAAGAAGTCTTGATTTTTGTCATTCCTCTGAGGTCATGGTGACCTGAAGCCACCATATGGGAGGCTTCTCGCTCCCTCTCTGTCTCACTGTGTGTTTCTCTCAGTCTCTGTCTCTCTTTCCTTTCTCTTTCTCTCCTTTTCTCTATTCTCCTCCCTTTCTTTCCTCTATCTCCTTCTCCTCCATTTCTTTCCATCTCTCTCTTTCTCTCCTTTTCTTTCTTCTTCTTTCTCCTTCTCCATTTCACTTCATCTCCAGCTTTCTATCTTTCCTTTTCTTTATCTCTCCTTTTCTCCATTTTTCTCTCTGCCTTTCCTCTATCTCCTCCTCCATTTCTTTACATCCCCCTTTCTCTCCTTTTCTTTCTTCCTCTTTCTCCTTATCCATTTCATCTCTCTCTGTCTTTCCTTTTCTCTTTCTCTCTCTCCCTCTTCTCCATCCCTTTTCATCTATTTCTTTCTCTCTTCTCCTGTCTCTTATTCTTCCTCTCTCTTCCTCTCTTTCCTCTTTCTCATCCATCTCTCCTCCACAATTCATTCCATCTTTATCCTTTTCAGAGGGCTTGTTGACCCTTTGCTCCCTACTCTGGACTTTGGCCCCTACCCATTGTCTCCCAGAGCTCCTCACTGATGGACAGCTTGCCTCTGGCTTCACATTATCAGTCGGACAGTGGCAGGTGACCCTGACCTTGGGGATTTATTGGAATGCCTCAGCCTCCCCAGCTGAGCCTTCCTTCCTGCTGTGCTAAGAGAGTGTGGGAGGGAAGAGAAACTGCAGGATGCTCTCGCTGTATCCCAGAGCTACCGAATGGGTCCCTGATGACTGGGGGCTTTCCTTGGTCCCTCCTGCCGTGCTTCTGATCTTGTCACAAAATTACCTTGGGTCTGATCTGTGTCTCTTGTATGTGTATATGTGATCTTCCTCATTAGAATGGAACTTTCTTGACGGCAGAAACTTTTTCACTTCTTTCTCATGCAGCTCCTGGCACATAGTAGGCATTTAAAAAATGGGTAATGAATGAATGAATCCTCAGCACTTAGCACAGTCATGAGCAGTAGCTGACACTTAACCCTTGCCGATCCATTAATTGATTATGGATTAGGAAAATGGCCAACCTCACATAGCCAAATAAGTGTTTGAGGTGAGATTCTAACTCCCATCAGACACACCCTAGGTCTACAGCTCTCCCCTGTCTTATTTTCCTTCCCTTTCTCCTCCTTTCCCTTCCTTTTGTCTTGTTCTGATGACTTTGTTTTGCATCAGTTTTTAGAAGTCAGGAAATTTTTGAGTTCAAACCATGGGTTGGATGGCCCTGAACAAATCATTTAGACTCTCTGGGACTCAATTTCTTCCCCTGTAACATGGGGGGGGGCAGGAAACTTGATGACCCCAATGGTCTCTTTCAGTTCCAAATCTATAATTTTTTTATGCAACAGTTTTTTTTTCTTCAGAGAAAGGTTGAACCACATGGTTCTTCCTGCTCTGAGAATCTGTGATCCCATGATCCCATATTAGATTTTGCATTCCCTCTGAGTGTCTGCTCCAGCCATTTTTCCTGCCATCCACCCTCTTCCTCCCTCAGACTAGAGGGTCTCAACACACATCAGTTTTGGAACCACAGCCCTGGGGCCCTTCTAGCCTGACAGATAAGTCCACCAGCACCAACCCACTGCCCACTACCTCTAGTGGACTCTGGAATCCAAGCCATATTTTTTAACCCAGACACACCAGCCATTAATCCAGCTGACATGTAAGCCCGTCCCCTCCCATAATCCCTTTCCTCTCTCTAGTTCTGGGAACAGGAGCCCAATCAACGCGGCAACGGTTCTAAGAGGGGAAATACTCCTTGTTGTAGCTAAGTCCTTCATTTTCAGAGGATGGATGACATCACCGGGGAAGGTCTGGACTTACCTGCCTGTGATTTGAATGAAGTGGGGCAGACTTGTGCAGTCATCAGCATTACTTTCTCCTCCAGTCATCAGAGTCTGGTGTCAGGACAAAGTCAAGGTGACTGGCAATGGCCCAGAAGGCAGTAGATGACCTTGACCTTTCTAGTCTTAATTTGTCTGAGGCAACACCCATTCAATGACTAAGGGTTAGGTAAGAATTGAGACCAGACAAGGAACTGGGAACTAGGCCGATTCCCACCAGCTGGGGAATGGCTGAATAAGTGAGGATATATGAATGCTATGGGATGTTATTGTTCTGTGAGAAATGACCAGCAGGATGATTTAATAAAGGCCTGGAGATCCTGCAAAAACGGATGCTAAGAGGAGTGAATAGAACCAGGAGATCATCATACACGGCTACAACAAGATTATGCGATGATCAGTTCTGACAGACGTGTCTCTTATCAACAGTGACATGATTCAGACCAGTTCCAGTGGTTTTGTGATGAAGAGAGCATCTGCACCCAGAGGGAGGACCGTGGGAACTGAGGGTGAATCACAACACAGCATTTTTACCTTTTTTGTTGTTGTTGTTTGCTTGCTTTATGTTTTAATTCACATTTTTCCCTTTTTGATCTGATTTTTCTTGTGCAGCATAATAATTGTGGAAATATGTATAGAAGAATTATACATGTTTAACATATATTGGATTACTTGCTGTCTAGGGGAGGGGGTGGGGGAAAGGAAGGGAGAACAATTTGGAGCACAAAGTTTTGAAAGAAAGAATATTGAAAACTATCTTTGCATGTATTTTGAAAATTAAAAACTACTATCAAAAAAAAAAAAAAAAAGAGTTGAGGCCAGAAATGGCCGAGTTCAATCAAAAAAAAATAAAAGTATCATCAATCTGGGAGGGGAAGACGATGCTCAGAGTTTCTGCTTCCCCACTTTCACCACTACTCCCTTATTTCTCTCACCTTTAGAGTGTAAACCTTTGAGGCTAGAGATTGCCAGTTGCTTTTGTGTTTGTATCCCATTAGAATGTGAGAGTCAGGGACCTCTTTTTGCCTTTATACCCCCAGGACTTAGCATAATTGATGCATGCACATAGTAGGTACTTAATAAATGCTTTTTGATTAGAAGGTACTTTCTTGGAGGGACCAATATACTAAACAATTTGCTTAAGAAAAACTTTTTCTTGTCAGCCATGAAAGTCTAAAAATTTTCATAGGAAAAACATGGTGCAGTGTCAAAAGACCTTCAGTAAGTCTTTGTTTTCAGAGAAGGAAACTAAGGCCCATAAAGGTTGAATTACTTGCCCTTGGCTTTAATTCCAGTTTCCATTTCACAGCCTCCTCCAAGTCCTAATATATGATCTTTGGCTCATTATTTCAATGATTTATGATTGTATGACCTGACTTGGAGTTGTTATGAGGATTTAAAAAATTAGCTTTATCTGTAATTATGTGTATGCACTATATATGTATATACACACATATATGGTTTTAAAGTGCTTTCGTGTTATTATATTTCATCTATCATACAATGCACTCTATATTGACTTTAAGTGCATCGCAATGTATTATATATTGTAAATATATTCTACTATATTATATGTGTGTATGTGTATGTGTATATAATAATATATAAACATATATGCATTTAATATATATTATAAATATATACTATATAAATATATTCATATATATGTATACACAGTCACACACATACACACACACACACACACACACATTCTCTCACATACACTTCTAAGTCCTACTGCAGCTTTAAAATATTAAAGCTTAAAACAGCACTAGGACTTTGGGGATACCTTGCATTCTATTTTCTACATACTATCTAATGCTGTATCTACATAACAAGGCAAATCTTATCTCATCGAATGGCGGCCATCAACCTTTGTTTAAAGACCTCCAAAGGGGAGGGAACCAACTCTCTCCAAAGGGGAACAAACAGTTCAACTTTGGGAATTATTAGTCACGGCCTCGCAGCCTACGGCTTCCACCCGTCATCCCTAGCTCTGTCCTCTGGGCCAAGGAGCAGCAGTTTGGTCCCTTTTCCTGGATTGCCTCATCTGTCGGCTCACTCTCAGAATGAGAATTTGGAAGCTTTTGTGTCCTGGACCGTCCGGTGAAAGCTATAGATCCCTTCTTAGAATAATGGCTTTCTACCCACTAAATTTCAGCGAGAGGCTAGTTATAGCAAAAATTCACATTTTGCCCTCAAATTCACAAATTCCCCTGAAATTTATCTTTGTCTCCAGCGGAGGAAGCTTGGTCTTAAGAGGGAGGCGAGCGTAAGAATCCCGTTTGTCTTCGTGCTCCGCTGCCAAGAGCGGCACCCGGTAGCCACAGTTGCCGAGGAAGGGCGTGTTAGGGACGGACTGGGCTTTCCCTCTTCGCCTCCACAACTGTCCCCCCAAAAATCAGTGTCCAGGCCTATTGGGTCATGCTTTCATTTATTTACTTCATATAAAAATCTCTCGAGAATGCATCTGAACACAATATATAATAATAATTATAATAATACCATAACATACATTGTGAGAAACTTTGGAAAACAATAAAACGTCCACCTGGAACAACGCAGTGCGGGACAGACACGCAGACCCCCGGGCCGTGCAGGAGCGTCCTAGGATGCGGTCCCGGGACTGGCCGCGGGCTCACGGGCAGAGACGGGCCCGGGCGGGATGGACGCGCCTCCCGCGGCTCGTCCGGAGAAGCTTCACATTGGCCCGATCGGGGCATCCGTTCACATTCTGCTATCGAAATTCACATTGCAGCGAGGCAGCTGGTTGGGCGCCTCCTCTCCGGGCCTCGCCGGGGCTTCCTCGAGCATCTCAGTAGTTTGGATGTTGTGGGGGGACCCCCCGGTGGACGTACATAGTGTTGCTTTGGGACGGAAGCCGCGGCCTAGGAACCTGGTTAGTGGGCGACGCCCCCGTGCCCCCCGATCTCGCGCTCCGACGGCGGCCGGAGCTCCATTCTGGCACCAGGGTTTGAAAGGGGTTTGGCCGTCAGCTGTGACTGACCCCACGTGGGGGAAATCTCTCTAGAAGAAGTCAGCTGGGGGCGGCAGGGAGGGGGCCGGGGGTCCGTAGGTCTCTCTTGAGCTATGTTCAGGTTCTCCAGAATGCCATAGAAAAGGTGACAAAGGTGCCGCTCTTAGGTAGAGCTTTCTACACAAATTTCTTGAACCCCGCCATTGGCGGGCAATGTTAAGTTATATAAATTAATAACTTACAAAACATTACACTATATACATTAAGTAATAAATACACTGTTATAAACAGTAATGAGGGTGTTAGAGCCCAGGACAGTGCGAGAGAAAGATGGCGGAGCGAACTAACCATGGACGAGAAGGGGCGCGGGGAGAACGGAAGGGAGAGCGTGCAGCTTTCGTGGGCAAGGGGCCGTGGCCAACGGGGCCTTCTCACGCCAAATGGAGCCCGGACCTCCGCGGTCCTGCAGGAGAACAGGGAGCCCTTCCCCACCCGCCCAACTCCCAGCTTGTGAGGTTTGTTCTGTGGGCAAGCTCAGTGGAAGGCAAGCAGGCAAGCAGAAAGTAGGGGTGCCCGGGGCAAGAGGAGGTGGGGAAGAACAATATCCTTCCTCTCTCGTTTGTAAAAGAAACGACAAGAAGGTGAAAGATATTGCCTGTGCAAGAAGGAAGGTGGGTTTTCCTTTTCAGAAAGACTCGAAAAAGTACAGAAATCCTCAAAACACTTGGTTCTGCGCAGAAGTTGCTACTAAACTCTAGGTATTCAACAGGCATTTCAAAGACGTGAAAACGTTGTACAAAAAAGGCACACGGGTCTGCAGACAGGACAGAGGGGCAGGGTCACAAAGCGCTCTTGGTCAGTCAGGCCTGGCCCGCGAACGGGACAGGTTTCCGAAGTCGAGTGCAGGAAAAACAAAAAGTTCTCTGAGCGTCGTCGCGGGCGTCCCGGACCACCGGCGGCGGTCCCGGCCCGTTCCCGAGAGAACCAGAGTCTCTGCTTCCCGAGAAGCCAACCCAAGCCATCTCACGAGGTTCCCGAGCAGCCAGCCATTCCCTCACACTCTCTCCCTCTGGCTCCAATCTCAAGGAACTCGCCGCAAAGGTCATTTGGCCTTTGTCGGAAGCAGGCCTCGGACCCGGAGCCCAGGCTGGCCCTCCCGGACCGCCGGCATGCTCATGAAGGACTGAACGTTCGTCTCGCCCCAGCGAGAGCGCCGGCTGCGGGCATTATGTGTCCACGGGGGACGCGTCCCCCGCCTCCGTCTCCGCGTCCGCCTCCTCCGGAGACGCCCGGCGCTCGGGGTCGATCACACACAGAGTCTTTGTGCTCCCGAAGTAGCCGCCGCCCTCCCCTTCCTTGTCCGGAGCCTCCGAGTCCTCCTCTTCCAAGGTCAGTTCGAACTGGAACTTCTCCATCAGCCCCTGGCAGTCTCTGTTCTGCTCCTCGAGGGGCGGCGAGGGGCTCTGCGGGATCATGCTCTGGTACCAGTTCCGGTTGTCTTCCAAGGTGTCCAGGATGTCCTGGGCGTCGGGCTGCACCAGGTCGGCCCAGGTCTCCCACAGGGGGTGGACGATGTAGTCGATGAAGCCCACCTGGGGGGAGAAAAGGTTGGACGTTTGTGCTGATGGAAAAGCAACCTTATTCCTTCTCTAAAGCTTTAAGGGGACTCCCAGCTGATGCGCATTTATCGAGTACCACTGTGGTCCAAGCACCGGGCTAGCCTTGGGAGCCACAAAGACAAGGATGAAATGGCCCTTTCAAGGAAAGGTCAGTAATTCCAAGGAGGGCAGGGGTAGTCTGGAAACCAGAAAGGACCCCATGGAGGAGGAGACAGAGGGGCTGAGTCTGAAGGCAGCTAGGACAGGGTGTCCCGGGAAGGGGGTCCAGCCCACGAGCTGGCCAGATCTGGGTTTCAGGAATCATCAACCTGGGCATTGCTATCTGGCTGAGAAAACTCCAAATCGGATCATGGTGGGTCAGACAGCATAAGTCCTTCTTCAGGAAAGCCCCCAGCACTGTCACTTTTGGGGATGGTGGTATTAGGGATAATGAGCCTGAGGGAGGAGAGCTTGAGGGGGAGTCAGGTTTGGGGAACTGTGCCGGAGTGCAAGGATGGGCAGGTCAGAGAAACAGAGCCAGAGGGCAAGGATGGGCAGGTCAGGGGACAAGTGCCGGAGCACAAGGATGGGCAGGTCTGAGAAACAGAGTCAGAGGGCAAGGATGGGCAGGTCAGGGGACAGAGCCAGAGAGCAAGGATGGGCAGCCTGGAACAGCCGTTCCATCCCTAACTTGACAGAATTAGTAAGTGGATTCGAATCCCCGCTCTCTGATTCTGTCTCCGTCCATCATGCTGTACCGCGAGTCTACACTAATCCATTCCCAAGCCAGGCCGTCCTGGCACTTACCCACCGGGGATTTTCTGACCCACTGGGGAGGCCCCAGAATCCTCCCGACTTTCTCGGATTCTGTGGCCTTTGCCTAGGGCTTGGCAAGAACACGTCCAGCCACAACGCAAACAAATCTTGCCTCTGTGGACACGTGTGTCATTGTTTTGGCTTTAGCAGCACACACGCATTTCCACCGGGAGAAAGAAGGGAAAACGCCGAACAATGCGGCGGTTCCTTTGGTGGGGGCTCCTGCGGAGAAATGCGCGGCCACAGCCTGGACGCCCGTATCCTCCCTGGGCTAGCCGTGGCCCGGGCCTGACCCTGGCGTGTCTGACAAACAGGAAGCTCTGGGAGAGTGAAAGAATAGGCCGGGGAAAGGAGGGAGGGAATGGAATTCCCCTGTAACGGGGCTGGGGAGAGGAGGGGCTGGGACGTTCTCCTGTGAGACAACATTTCCACCGGGGCCGTGGGGGAGGCCCGGCTCTCATGCACTTCTGGCCAACTGTCGACACATTCAGTCAGTCTGACTCAAGGTTTTCCAGGGAATGAGAGCGGGGCCGTATGGGACCCCTTGGCACGAGAAGGGACCAGCTGCCCCCGGAGAGCCCGCCCCCGGTGCCGGCTGCCCTGGGCTGTCCCAGTGTCAGTGGTTAAGGAAGGCTGATGGCAGATAAGTCACCCAGGCCCAGCCCGCCCCCTTCTCCTTCTCCCTCTCCCTTTCTCCTCTCTCACACACTTGCCTCTGACATTACTTTTGGGGGATATGCTTACAGAATTTTAAAAATGACATCCGTGGGGGGTTTTCCAGGATCCCAAATGATTTCAGGAAAACCTAGAGAACTCTCAAGAGTCGCTCCCCTTTATTTTTCTGCCTGGGTCCTGTTTAATTTGGGGGCAGCCAGATAGAACCCTGGACTTGGAATCAGAAAGTGTTCTCTTCATGAGTTCAGATCTGACTCCAGACACTTACTAGCTGTGTGACCGTAGGGAAATCACCCTGTCTGCCTCAGTTTCCTCATCTGTCAAATTAGCCAGAGAAGGAAATGGCCAATCACTCCAGGATCTTGCTGAGAAAACTTCAAATTGGATCAGGGTGGGTCAGATGGGACTGAAAACAGCCTAAGTCCTTCTTCAGGAAGGCCCCCAGCACTATCACTTTCGGGGATGGTGATATGAGGGATAACGAGCCTGAGGAAGGGGAGCTTGTGGGGGGAGTCGGGTTTGGGGACTAGCGCTGGAGCTGCAGTCTCTGTTAACAAATACAAGTGTCTGCCCAAGAGACCCAGCCACAGATCCAGCCCTGACTAGAGGAATGACTCTGGGAAGCCAATTTAAGCACGTGGCCTTCTTGATCCATCAAATAGGGATTAATAGTCCTTGCTAATTAATAATCCTTACAGAGGACTGTTTTGAGAATGTGTAAAAATCCCAAAACACAAACCCATTATCTCAACACATGATACTATTTTTCATAATGGGATTTCAATTCTTCATTACTTACAGCTTCCTTTTTTGGGGGGGAAGGGTCTAAATCTATGATTTTTTTCATCCTTATTAAGTTTCAGTGTGGAAACTTTGTTCACCAATACAGATCAGCAACATCCTCTGTCATTGAGGGTGATACCTAGTTCTCTGGTTGGGTGGGGGAAGCTGGAGGATGGGAAGAATTCTAATAACTAACCCCCGGACACAGAGCCACAGGGACGGGATATGAAGGATGACCTTCCTCATTTCAACATCCTCCTTCCATATCCTGTGCCATCTGCCCTTCCACAGTCCAGTATTTTAAAGATCTTTTCTTTCACTGGAATAGACCCTCTTCTAGCCAGTGGAGATCATAATTCTTCCATCACTGAGGAGATGAGAGGGTCTTTGAGTATCAAGGGAGTTATTAACAGCCTTGCTTATCACATATGCATATATACGGACACGTGTGTGTCATATATGTGAAATATACACATATACATGTATCTCCATAAATATAAGTGTATGAATATATATCACTTATAATTTCCATACATTAATTGACTTAAAAATGCCACGAGGTCATAGTTGCTTATGTTAGTTATAGTTATAGGATAGTTAGAGTTAGTCCAAAATCTTACAGCAGATTTTAATTTGGGGCTAGCCAAATGTTTCCTAAAGTGGATAGAAATCAACACCAGAGAAATCCAGTCATTTTTTCCAGTGCAGATGTTCACTAACTCTTGGACTTATTTCCCAAAAGGGCCAGCTGCCTCTGACCATTTGTCATCCTGCAAAAATTCTGCTGTGTTCTCAGCTGGCCCAAGGGCTTCTGACTGGCTTCGTGGCTGCCCCTGGCATTGGAATGTTTGACCCGTGGCAGGCGATCAGTAGCATGTGTCTAGATGCCGAGGCTGCTGGGAAATGTTGGTCTGCTCACAAAAGACAGAAAGTGAGATTGGTTCTGCAGGATGCGGGGACCGAGCATCTGAGCCTGGAATAAGGGTTCCGGGGCTATTCTGGGCAGGGGGAGGATTGGATTCTGTGGGTGAGGGAGGCATAAAAAATAAACTGAAGGAAAGAGGAGCTCAGAGCGAGGAGACAGACAGCTAGGTGAGGTAGTTGAGAGAGTGCTGAACTTTGAGGCAGGAAGTCTGGGTAATCACGAACAAGTCTATTAGCCCTTTGGTGCCTCAGTTTCCTCATCTGTAAAAGGAAGGAATTGTGCTAATAACCTATATGGTCCCTTTCAGTTCTAAGTCTATATTCCATAATTCTATGAGTAAAGAAAATGGCAAAAGACACAGCCAGGAGACACTACAATCAGTTAAACCAAATGGAATTTTAGGATGACAAACAGCAAGGGGATTCAGGGAACCTGACTTTGATGATTTCCTTTGACTGCTTAATTATCCCCGCCCATTAAAAGAATAAGGGAAATGGAGCTGTCCAGTGAGTCATCATCCTGATGGAAATGAGAAGGTAAGTGACTTCTATAGGAATTATTGTTTAGAAAAGGGAAAGGGAAGGAATGATTAAAAGGTCTCAAGCTCCAAGGAAAACTATTAAAACTCACAAATAAAATCTTATCGAGCCCCCGTCAGTACCTGGGATTTTTCCACCGAGGCCGTGTGTTTGTCACACATGGGGCTGATCTCCATCCCCCTCTCTCGCTCCTTGTCTCCCTGTTGGAAGAATTCCTCCATGATGCGGTCTGTCCATTGCCGGTATAATTCCAAAGACTTGGTGGGGTTGCTCAGGTCGGCACAATGTACCATGTTGCGGAGGACCTAAAGTGATCAAATTCAGAAAAAACCTTCAATATAAAAGAACAATCTCGCTCTGCCCTCCCCGGGCCCCCGCTGGAGCACTCGGTCTGCTTACAGACCCCAAGAATATCTGGGGATGACTGAGGGATGTTTCCACCAGACATGGCTCAGGCCCTCTGGCTGCTGGTTAAGGCTGAAGCTTGGTTTGGGGTCCCGAGTAACAGGTGCTGGAATCTTAGAGGATGTGAGCCCCTTCTCTCTTAGGCACAGATACGCTCTTAAGGGCAGATGGCGATCCTTCCCCCCACATTCTACAGAATGAAAAAGCCGCTCACCTTTGGGGTGACCCAAACTGACTCGACAAATGTCATAGGGTTTATATTTACTAGAGCTTTCTGCGACTGGCAGACACTCACAGGCTATGGATCTAGGTTTTAATATATGTTTTAATATATATATGTATATATATATATATATATAAAGAAGGAGGCTCTTTGAAATAGAAGAAATAGAGCTAAGACCAGTTATAGGTTTACTTGTATGTTACTAAAACAGGCATCTCAAGATGAGTCCTTCTACTGATAAAAGGTGATTTCTTAGCTGCCTACAAGTTGAAGTTTTAGGCCCAGAGTCACCAAGTTATGATATGTCAAAAGCAGGACTTGAATCCAGCTCTTTCTGGTGAAAATTTCAGGCCAACTTTCTATCCCTCTTGTATATATAAAAGTGCAACCTGTGTGTAATGTTAGTGCTTCTTATTCCAATCTCTCCTCTTCTTCCTTCTATCCCTTCTCTGCCTGTGTGACCATTGGAAAGGGTCTGTGGGTTTCCTCAATGAAAGGAGGGCTACAGGTGCTTCCACTTCCGAAATCCTACGTCCCCTCCCCAAGTGGGTTTTTCGGTGCCGTATCATCCAGAAGCATTTAGCCCAGATCGTACCTGGATCCGATCCGTGTAGTTGTCCAGAAGGAGGACGCCAGAGCTGGTCACTTTTTTAGTTTCCACCATCGTTTTCAGGTCTGCCAATAGGCCCATATGCTTGGACATGTCCGTTGCCAAAACCTGTGGCCCAAAAGGGAGAAGTAAACATCTGGGTGGACCCAATCGGCGCTCCCCCGAGCCCCCGGACCTTCCCGCTCCCGAGGGCAGCAGGGCAGGTGGCCAAGGCGAGGGGTCCTCACCATGTCGATCACCATCTTCCTGAGGGTCTGGCGCTGCTTCTTGGTCAGGTTCTGGAAAATGTCACAGTGCTCTTCCTGGAGCAGCTTGAAACCCACAGCCAGGTGGTGGTTTTCCAAAACGGACTCATCGTTATACATCAGAGCGAGTTCGGAATCTAGAAGGATCGAAGGGAAAAAGTGATTTCCCATTAAAAAAACAAAGAAAATACAAAAGCAATAATCTGCACTAAAAGTGTCAAGTCTTCTCCTTCATAAGTAATAATCCCAGAATCCCAGAATTTGAGAAGGAGAAGGGACCTTAGCAATAGTCCAGTCTAACCCATGATCCTTCAGGCCACAAAAACTACCAATATTTCCTCTGGCTTATCCGCCATTGTTTAGGTGCTAGGGACACTCGGACCTTTCAGCTCTAAATCCAAGATACAATGAGCCACGAAAAGATATAATGGAGTGTTTGAAAGTCTGACCCGCAAAGCACTTCACATGCATTATTTCATTTGCCCTTTCAAACAACTTTGGGAGGTAGACATGTTGTCCTTCCTTCTTATGGATGTGGAAACAGGCTGAGAAATAGTATAAATGATTTATCCAGGGTCAAATGGCTAGTACATGTCTGAGGTAGAATCTGAACTCAGATCTTCCTATCTCACTCATTTGATTCATTAATTCAATAAGTATCTAGAAAAGTCTTCTCCCTTCTGATTATCTTCAAATACTATAATCTTACCATCTACTTACATTCGACTATTAATTTCTTAAAAAATTCTTTGTATACTAGTACTTAGAATACAGTAGGTGATTAATATGTGCTTGTTGACTGAATGAATGATTGTATCTGAGAATTTACAAAGCAATTTAGCCACAATAGCACTATTAGCTTCGTGAGCAAATTATTTCAAAGAGGTCAAGCGATTTCCCCGAAATCACAGAGTTCATAAAATAAACTCCCTGGAAGGCAGGTTCTGTTTCTTTTATATCCACCATGCTTAGCACACAGTAGGCGCTGAACTGAATAACATGTCATGTGGCTGGCTGAGCAGACGCCCGATGTGGGAAAAAAATGTTTTCTCTGGTAAATTAGCCACAGGGCCCGTTGGAGGATTGCAGCTTGTTCTAACCAGCCCCAACAGGTAGCGTCCAAAGGTAAGTTCCCACGCAGAGGGAGGGCCTTACAAGAACCAGAGACCTGAACTCTCTCTCGATTACAACTAGGGATATGAAACACGGAAGGGATGAAATAATGTCTCTATTAAACTGTAATCAGCACGACGCTAATCGTCTCCACGGTCAGATAATTACTTTTTTCCTTCTTTTTTTTCTTTCCTTTTATTTTATTTGTTTGTTTGTTTGTTTTCAGCTAATGATTTTTCTTGAGAAACCCAATCTAAAGTTGAGTCGCTAAGACACATGAAAGGCAGAGAGTGGACATAGTGAAAATGGAGCCTTATTGCCATATTGAAGATGAGAAACTGTTGCCCGTAGGAGTCAGAACTAAGGGCCCGCAGTGGGGAAGCCCTGGGAGATACTGGCAATCTCTCATCGGAACTTCAGTTGTTTAAAGGTTTTTTCCTAGCTCTAAGTCTACGATTTAACACAGACAAGGGAAAACACAAGCAGAACTGGGCTGTGCTACAGAATCAGCCACTGGAAGGGCATACCAAGGTCACTGCAGTCATTTCCCTGGCTTCAGACCTTCCCAGATCATCGATACAGAATCTCTGTGATTCTTAGTAATGACTTTTATCAGCAACTGATTCTTTTGCTTTACTGGAAGTTCAGGAAATTTTTTTCAGCTCTCAAACACTGTCTAGTCCCCAGGAGAGATAAACAAGCCTGAGTCAGAAAGTCTCTTTGTAAGAGCTCCCACTCCTGCAGACTGTTATCAAATGAATCCTTGGTCTTCCCTTCTCCCCTCCTGAATCATCACGTTTCCTTTCTTTTTTCCTCCTTAGTCTTATTTTCCACCTGAACCTTCTCCAAGCTCATCCTGCCGCTTGTAAAACCGTAGAGCCAGAGCTGGACGCAACATCCAGGGAAGAGCTTGACCGGTGCCCGGGACAATGGAAGAATTACCTCATTATTTATACTTGTCTCTATCTCAAATGAAAACAATGGACTGGGGAAAATGCTATTAGTCATGGAATTGTCTCGAATCACAGTCCAAGAGGTGAACTCACTTGTGTTGATGAGGAACTGATTGGAGACCCCTGGGTGGTCAACATCGTGGATCGCAGCGGCAAAGATGGCAGCCAGGATTTCCAAATCTGTGAAGACGGCCTAGGGAGCAAAAGAAAGAAGGTTTCATCCCAGAACTCTTTGACCCAAGAAGGGAAAAACATAGAAAGCCTGTTTTAATTAGAGAGGCAGCGTGATCCAATGGGAAATCTCGGACCTAACACCAGGACAGAGCTGGATTTTAAATCCCAACGCTGAAATTGACTCTGGGTCATCATAAACAAAGCACAGAATTCCAGAAACTCGAGGCTGGAAAATTTCCTCATCCATCCAGTTCAGCTTGTACTTATCCAGGGATTCCCTCCCTAATCTGCTTGGGATTATAGATCTGGGGCTGGAAGAGATCTTATCCCTTCTACCCCCATTTTACAGATGAGGCAATTATGAGCTAAGTGGCAGGAAAACAGATCTAGAAGTTCAGTTCTACAGATGAGAAAACGAGAGGTAGGGTTCTTTGTCCAAGAGTCGCACAGTAAATGGTAAAAAAAAAAAAAATGGTGGAAAAAAGCTTTGAGCTCAGACCCTTTTTCTGCCTGTTCTAGAGAGATAGCTAGAACCTCTTAGGGGCAGCCTGTACTTAACTGAGCCTCACTTATTCTTCTTCCTTGTTCTTCTGTCCATTTTAAATCACAGATTTAGAGTTAGGGAAAAAACCTCCAAACAACTGAAGTTCAGCTGAGAGGTTGCCCAGGACCAGACAGGGGATAAATATCTCCCAGGGCTTCCCTACTGCAGTCCTTAGCTCTGACTCATAGCCCCAAATGCCTCAGTTTCTCCATTTGTAAAATGAAGAGAATAGAGAATTCTGCCTCACGGGCAGAGAATTATCACGGGGAGATTGAATATATGTCAGTATAATTTATTCATCCTTAGAGAGGGAATGGCTTTTTTTAAACAAGAAGCCTGAACAAAAACCATCCCCTTCAACCCAAAGTACCTCAAGTGTCTATTAGCAGAAGACGCTTTCCCTCCCTGACCCAAGAGGGCCTGAAGCCAGAGTGTTTCCCCACTCCAGCCTACAGGCTGGGGCTTGGCAGCTATTGCCACACTGCCGGGATGATTTCTGTAAACTATTGACTCCAGATTCTTGGATACATGGCGTGTGGCCGGTGCGGTACGTGCTCCGACAGGCCCACGAGCAAAGCAGGACGCTGCAAGGGGCACCCCGGGCCCTCCGAGAGTTTCTGGTTGGGGAAGGGGCCAGATTCTAGTCCCAACAGAGAGAAAGCCTTTTTCTGTGTTAAAGCTCAGAGCGTGTCCCACAGAGGCACTTATTCCTTTACTCACTCATTCCAGATTAATTGGATACTGAGGGTGAAACCTAAGGTTCCAGGAAGGTTTCTCAGCAACTGAGTCACTGAGAGGATATGGGGAAATGGAGATTTCTTTCAAGATGCTGAAACTCCACGATTGTTAGATCTGGGAATCTGGCGGCCTCTAAGGGGGCATTGTACCTCTTCCTAAGAAGCCCCACTGCTCTCCCCTTTCTCCGACTTCTTCCTTCCCTCATGATTAGCCTTTTTTGTTCTTTAACGGTTTTGCAGACACCTGATCTCTTTTTTCAGCTAGAAGGTAAGTGCCTTACCATCAGGAACATGGATAGACAGGTGCTGTCTCACCCACCAAGGTCATTTATTTAACCTCATGGTGGGCGGGCTGAATAATAGAGTCCACCAGTGTGAGAACATGAAGAGGCTTCAGGGACCATTTGATCTGATTTCATTCTTCTAGAAATTGGGAAACTGAGGTTTGAAGGGAGATTTTTGTACTAAGTACAGATAGAACTGGGGCTAGAGTCCAGGTCTTTGAATGCACTTTTAAGAAGTTTCATGAGCTTTGTGGAGTGATGGAGCTGAGAATCAGCACAGAAAATCAAAAAGATCCTTCAAATCCTGACTCTGTAGCTCTTTGGAATATTCCTGTAACTCCTCTGAGCCTGAGTTTTCTCATCGGCAAAATGGCCATTATGGTTCTTTCCACACTAAATCTTAGATGTCAGTTTCCAATCAAAATCTTTCTATACCTCACGTGTGATTCATTAAATAACGTTTATTCTGCGAGAAGAGAAGCTGAAGTGTGACCTATGACAATTGTACGGGGCGCCGTTATTTTAAAAATAACATAGTCAAAGATGATACCTTAGGAACTGACTGAAGGTACGATTGCTAATGAGCTTCTAGCATTGACAGATTGAGGAACCCATGGGCAATGTAGTTAAATTCTGCAGAGCCTCTTTCTAAGGGAGAGGGGAAAGCACAAGAAACTCACATCTAAGGCTGGCGTGGAAAGAAGAACGTGGGTTGACTGGGCCACGTCGGCAGCATGGAGGCTGTTATGATAAGCCACATCAGAATGGTAATGGTCTTCTAAAGTCATCATGTAGGTTACAAAGGTGTCAGAAGAGATTTTGAACGTCTTTAGAAGGTCTCTTTCCTGTTCAAGAAAATGGATAAAAACACAAGTAAATGAATGATGGTGAATGCTTACCTACAAATAGAGTAGGAGACTGGAAAAGTTATTGGGATGGGGGAAAAAAACAAAACCATGCAACAGATTCTCCTATAGCCCCCCTGTTTATTCACCTGGAATATGGCATACATGATACACGTCAAGGGCCTGTTGTGAGAATATCCAGCTACCTTGAAGATGTTGAGACCCCATTTGTTCAGGTCTTCCAGCTCCTAAAATCAATGATAAAGCCATTAATGAGAATTTTTTCTTTCATTAAACAACAACAAAAAACTGTTAAATGTTTTGTAACCGTGAACTGTAACCGTGAAATGTCATTGTCAGCAATGAAATTTCCTTCAAATCTTATTTTCGCACGGTTTTGTGAGTCCTTCCCTCTAAGGAAATCTGTGTCTATTTATTTTTATTTTCTTGACCTCCCATGACTTTAGCTTTCTTCTATTTCTCTTCTCCCCACTCCAACTCTCCATCGGTTTCTTTGACCCTATTTATTTTAGTTGGATTGCACGAGTAGGAATTATGAAATGTGGATTTGAACCCAGGCCCTTTGACTTAAGAGCCTGTTACTACAAGACTGTAACAGCAGCCTTAGAAATAGGCTTGGGGAGCTTCCCCTGACATTTGAGGAGAGCAGCTAAAAGCAGCAAAGATGGATCCACCGGCTGTCAGCATATGAAGTCAGCCTCAATCCCTCATCTTCAGATGGTGACGTACATATCGTGACGTACAATGACTATGTCTTGCAGATGAGAGTCACTGGGTCTGATGAGAAGAACTGGGAGGAATTTTGGTTCTGAGATCTGAGCTTCAGAATGTTACCCAGGACACCCCTGATTCAGTTTCATTTTGGGGACTAGAATCTTAGCATCAGAAGGCATTATGGGAGACAACCATAATTCTGACCGACAATCAAAAGTCCTGGGTTCAAATCCTAGTTTTGTTCTTAACTATTATGGAATTTTGGGAAGGTTATTGTCGTCCCCCCCTTTCCCCTTACTTTTCAGGAAGAGTACTGAATTAAAGGACCACTAAAGTTCCTTACAGGTCTAAGTGCTAGGAATCCTCCCATTTGACATATGGGCAAATGGAGGCCCAGAAGAATGAATTGATTAACTAAGGTCATGTAGTTTTTAAGTAGGAGAAAATGAGCTCACTTTTCTTAGTTTGGGGGAAGACTGCATTGGTTTCACCCCTACTCCAAGTCATTAGATAAAGTTTAGCTAACTATAGGTGATTATATTCGATTAATTTAAGTTAATGTTTTCAATTAATAAAAAAAAATTTTTCTCCTTTTCAATCCCACCTCCCCCCAAGGAAAAAAAAAAGGAAAAAAATAGACACTTTATAACAAATATTCATAGTCAAGCAAATAAAATTCCCACATTGACTCTGATTTTTAAAGTCACCTGAGGTAGAACTTTAAAAACCCTGTTTCTTTGACTCCCAAGCCAATACTTTGGCCCCAGTACAATCTGCAGCATCTCTCCCTTTACTCAAGATGGTTCCCTATGATGAACTTCCATTCATATCTAGAGCTTGCATTAACATCTAGAAGTTTCACTCACATCTAGATCCTGCTTGCTTTCATATTCAGAGCTTCCATTCATATCTAGAGCTTCCATTCCTATCATCTCAAGCTTCCATTCACATCTAGAGCTTCCATTCATATCTAGAAGTTCCATTCATATTTAGAGCTTCCATTCACATCTAGAGCTCTCTCTAGACTCTGCAAAGCCCAGACAGCCCACGCCCTGGCTCGCACATACTTTTGCCAGGTGATCTTCCTTCTCCGTCTTGACCCCGAAGCGCGAGATGCTGGTATTGTTCAGACTGGAGCTGTGCATCAGCTTTTTCACCCCACTGATCTGGGTCATGACCTGCTGCTCTTTCTTCTTCTTCTCCCGGTCTTTCTGAGTGGGAGACGGGATCTCCACCTCATTCTGCTTGTCTGCAAAGGAGAGAAGGGGAGGCACATTCTCAGCCCACCATCGGCGCAGGGCAGGGCAGAAGGAAGGGGGCTCCGGGCAAGCCTAGTCCCTGTGCTATTTCCACGCTGAGGCAAAGTGAGGAGGGACTGCACGGTGGCAACAAGTGGAGACTTTTGGAAGAGTTAACAAATGATCTCCCTTTGGTTCCTAAGGAAGGGCTTGCTCACTATGTACAGCAGGTGTTTCTGAAGCGATTCCACTGCATGAAACTGCGTTTTAAGTGGAAAATTGTTTTTAATGGACAACTTGCATATTAGGAGAATGAGGAAAGGTATAAAATCCATCAGATTCCATTCACATCTAGAAGTTCCATTCTTATTTAGAGCTCCCATTCACATCTAGAGTTTGCATTAATATCTAGAAGAATCCATGGATGAAATTAAGATAAAGGAAAATAGGAGAAGGCAAATCTTTCCAATAAAACCCAACAAACACGGATTAAAGAAATAGATGAATGACGTGGACTATCTGTGTGACTTCGTACCAGTCACTTAACCAATCTGGGGTTCACTTTCCCTGTCAAATGGGATGAATGGACTCGATGAGCTCTAAGAACCTCATTAAATGCTTGCTATCTCTCATGACCTTGGACAAGTAATTTTACTTTTCTTAGCGTCGGCTTCCTCATCATAAAATGAGCCGTCTAGAAGAAGTGACATAGTCTCATCTACCCCTTTCAACTTTGGCATTCACTGATTTTACAAGATTTTTTTTTGGTCTCTATTTTTTGTGGCTTGGTCATGGTAAGTTTGGAAACACAACTGGTTAATTATATGATTCCATCACTTTGATAATAGATATATCTTTACATATAATAATTATATATTACACATAAAACAGTATTACATATAAGAATATACATAGATTGAATGTAACAATATACACAATACAATAGTATATGACATGTAGTAGTGCATTGCATGTAATATAAATAACCAATGTTGTAAGATACATTTGTGCATGCATGTTATACACATCCAAGATTGTATTCTATAGAACACCATCCTCGGTATGATTCAAAATCATTAAAATATACAATGTGCATATTGTTTATCTGATAAAATAAAAGCCATTGGAGGGCGGGTACGATTTGGTTTGTTCTCAGGAACCCTAAATGCGCACAGTATCTGAGGCATGACAGGTACTTGATACATGCTTAATCTCGAATTCAATTAATATGAGGGAGGGACCTGGTCCTAAAATCCAATCCAAGTAAAAAAATACATTTTGAAGTCAGATCTAAAGCTCCTCAGAACCTTAAAAATGATCAACTTTAATCCCCTTATGAAGGATGAAAGAAATGCAACTAAGTGAATTTTTCCAGATCTTATATATGAATGTGTCCCCTCTAGGTCCCATCTTTCAAATCCAGTGTCCTTCCTCCATTTTAGCAATTGGTTTTTTGTTTTCCCTTTTCCCTTTACTGCATAAAAAAATGATGGCTGCACTAATGGGGGGGACTATGGCTTCTGTGTTTCACGACCACCATTTTTCACGAGCTGGTTAGAGCATCTTAGGCCATCCTGTGCTTGTGTAGATATGTGTGTCTCCAGGGGGACCCCGGCACCGGCAGCTTCTTCCTGGGCTTAATTAAAGATTCCTACAATTGCGGGTAATTGAGCTACCCTACCGCTGTGCCTGGAACATCACAATAAAGGAGAGAGCCATTCTTCAGCCGCGAGAGCGCCAATTTGACACTAATGGGTGTTTCTCTTGTGTGGTCAATGGGACAACTGATGGGTTTCCCTATTCTGAATTTCCTCCCATCAGCGGGGTGTGTGTGTGTGTGTGTGTGTGTGTGTGTGCGCGCGCGCGCGCGCACAAAACTCAAATCTAAATAAAATAGAAAACCCTGACTTAGGGGGATGAACGAGGGCTGGACTGGCAATACTCCTTCTGACCCTGGCTTTGTGACCCTTGGTGAGTCCAAGGCTTTGTCTGAACCCAGGACTAGATCAAAAGTTCTGAGTCTGGATGGCCGACAGCCTCCAAAGCCGACGGACCCCTTATCAAAATCATGCTTTTAAGTTCACAAAACAAAATCTAGAGCATCACAGAGGAAACTGACTCCTCTGAAATGTGGTTATCAAAACGTCCCCTCTCGACTCCCAGCTCCGAACCCCCCGACTGGGGACTTGCCTATGGGCTCTGCACCCTGTTATCTCATTTGAAGAGTGAACCCAGCAGAAGAATCTTCATTGCTGGAATGGGAATGTGCAGAAATGCTCCCTTTGTCAGCAGCTCTGAGACAGATGAAAAACCAAGCAACTAAGAGAAAACTGGCTCCCAATGAAGCCCGAAGCACTGAAGGCCTCTCACTACCGGGAGCCCACTCATTCAGCCCAGTCTCTGGGGTTATTTTCCCAACCGGCAGCCTTTGGAATCTTTGGCTGAACTTAAGTGATCCCCTAACACTGATCACGCCAAGTGCTGAGCCATGGCCCGGGCCCTGCCCTCGGGGACCCTGCCATCCACTGGGAGAAGGACAAGGCGCGCTGGAACACAGGATTGTTTCCAGAACGAGCCTCTCTCTAACAGGGGAGACCTGGAGGAACACGTTAGCCACCGCGGTTCCCCGGGAGCCTCACCACCACCCACGGGGAGCCAACGTGATTAACAGCAACAATAGCTGGCATTGCATAGCACTTCTTGCTTGGGAGAGGTTTTCTCATTTGCACTTAGGTCGCTTGTGGAGTGGAAGCTGGTGTCATAACAGCTCCATTTACACAGCACTGGGAGGTCTGTTCAACACACACACACACACACACACACACACACACACATTCATACACACATTCACACACATACACACTCACACATACATGTACATACACACACACACACTCTCACACAGTCTCACACTCACACACACTCACAATACACTCACACACATACACTCTGACACACACAAATGCACACATACTCACACACTCACATACACATGCACATATACTCACACACTCACACACACACTCACACACACTCTCACACATACACACACACATTCACACACATACACACTCACACATACATGTACATACACACACACACACTCTCACACACTCTCACACTCACACACACACACATTCACACACATACACACACATTCATACACACATTCACACACATACACACTCACACACACATGTACATACACTCTCACACACTCTCACACTCACACACACTCACTCACACACTCACATACATACACTCTGACACACACAAATGCACACATACTCACACACTCACACACACACACTCACACTCATACACACTGACACACACAAATGCACACATACTCACACACACACACACACATGCACACATACTCACACACACTCACACACACATGCACATATACTCTCACCCTCACACACACTCACACATACACTCACACACACTCTCTCACACACACACTCATTCACACACACTCTCACACACACTCATTCACACACTCACACTCACATACACACACACTCACTCACACATACACACTCACACACACTTCTCCTATGGGCATGTGTGGGGCAGGGATGGGGAGCGTCTGTGTGTGTCCCGGGCCAGGCTCCGGGCCAGCCCTCAGCCTTGGCAAGCTGGAGCTCACTGCCCAGGTACCTGTTATCCTCTGAGATCTCTCCTGAGCAAGCTGGAGAGGGTTAGGGAGTGGTCGTGATGACCACATTGTCACTGGCCCCTGACTAAGGGGGTTCTGGGAGGGAGAGGGAAGGCTGACGGAATTCATGAAGAGGACAGAGGGCTGAAGTTGTGGAAAGAAAAGGGTCCTTAGGTGGAAGATGCCTTCCTTCAAAGGTCAGAGCAGGGGTGAGGAAGAGGAGCCGGGGACAGAAGGACAAGGCCCCCTTTCCTTTTCCTTTGTTCTCAGACAAAGCCTTCTGGGATTTCTGACTGAGACTCTGAGAAGCAACCAAGCTGCACCTTCCAAAATCCTCTGGAAAAAGCATTTGTCAATCTGCCCGGTCCCCCTCTGCTGCAGGGCAATGCCTGCCTGGACCCGGGCAGCAGGAGCGGCCGCGGATGGATTCTCTGGGAGCTGAGGAAGCGTGGCCTTTCCTATTGATGGAGAAACTGTGGGATCCTCCTCCCTCTCCCCTGTCACTCTCCCTTTCCTTCCCTCCCTCCCTCTCTCCCTCTCTTTCTCTCTCCTTTTCTCCCTCTCTCTCTCTCTCCCTTCTTCCTCTCTCTGTCTCTGTCTCTCTCTGTCTGTCTCTGTGTCTCTCTTTCTCTCCTCTCTTCCTCTCCCTCCCCTTTTTTCTTCCCCATTTTCTCCTCTCCCCGTAGCCTTAACGAGGGACTGCTGTGCCAAGCCCAGGTCTGCAAGCGTGGGGGCCCACTGGCACGTGGAGTGGCTGAGGGAGACACGAGCCAGCAGAAATCTGCCTGTGAGATCACAGCCAAGCCCTTTGGGGGACACACCCGAGGATGTAACAGAAGGCCAGAGGAACTCGGCTCCAAAGTGGCCTCTTGACAGATTCACGCTCCCCACAACTTGTGTGCCCCATGGGCGCCCGAATCACGGCCCAGGGACCAGTAGGGGGTCACATGGAAGGCCTTGGGTGGGGGTCACACAGAAAGCCTTGGGTGGAGGTCACATGGAAGGCCTTGGGTGGGGGTCAAACAGAAAGCCTTGGGTGGGGGTCACATGGAAGATCTTGGGTGGGGGGGGTCACACGAAAAGCCTTGGGTGGGGGTTGCAGGGAAGCCCTTGGGTCCGGCTCCTGCTCCTGGGCAATCCTGGGGGAGGGGGGGTCAGCTCCTGACACATGCTCTCAGCAGTGAGAGGAGCCAGCTGAGAGGCAGCAGCGCCGGGCTATATGCTGGCTGGCCCCATTGATTGATGCTGTTCCTATCTCCTCTCCCTCCCACTCGCCCCCAAATGCAAGTTCTTTTGTTGAAATATTTCTCTGCATTGGAGGTGGAGGAAACTCAGAAAACTTGGAATTTAGGGGGAAATCCAGCTGGCCACGGAGTCACTGGAGTCCCCTGCTACTTCCCATGCCAGCCTTCTAAAAAGGAAAGTCCTTTCCAAAACCCAGTTCCTGAGAGCATCTTAGGGCGGATGAATGAGCCCAGGAGATCCCTAGGATGTGGTTAATTGGGCTTTTTTGCTTTGGGGGAGGGCAGAGAGGGGCCGGACTCCTTCAGCACCAAGGACGAGGAAAGGGGAACCACAAGAAGCAGGGAAGGAAGCCAGCTGGAATTAGAAATGACTCCCCAACAGCTGGACTTGCCCGGTCCTTAGGACAAAGCTGATAGAACTGCCCCCTCCCTTCTTCCTTGAACATCCAGGATACTAACGTGACATCATCCCTCCAGCTTTTCCCTTTCAGACTGGTTTCACCTGGTGGGCGGGGGCATACAAAGGAGAGTACCAGCCCTGACCCCTCCCTCCCAGGCATGGCCCCAGGGACCAATGTCTTATTGTTAAGAGAAAAGAAAAAGTGATTTTTTTTTTTTAAAGACTTGAAAAGTTCACAGCAAATAGCTTACCTAGGAAAGTGTTTGAAATATACTCGGACACCTGGTTCCCAGACCGGCTCATCTCCGAGAGGTGGGTCAGCTCCCGATTCAACATTCTCTTGAACTGTTGAGGAAAGAAAGAAAAAGCAATGATTTTTTAAACACAAGAAATGAGAAACGATTTCCAGGGCAATTGTGGCTAACTTTCCCACTGGAGAGACAGCTTGGGGAACTTGGAGGACAGCACAGATTTCACCCGGCTTCATTTCCCTAAAATACAAAATACCCTTTAATTAGCTGCGATTCCAATGCCATTTTCCTGGAAACTCGGGTTCCTCTTATTCTCATTAATATCTCAATCCTTTTTACACAATTAAAAAAAAAGATCTTTTTTCCACGTTGGGGAGAATTTGGCTAAGAACACACAGGATATTGCTTTCCCTTGGTAGGTTTTTGTTTTAAACAATTATCTGCAATGCATATTTGGGGGCAATGAGCCACCTAGCCAAAGGAAATGTGCACAAAGTTGGAGAAAAGAAGTCATCCGCCGCTTTTCAAAAGCCAGAAACCCGAAGCCCAGCCAGGAAAGTAAGAGGACAGGCGGCAGTCTCAGAGTCCGCCGGTGCTCGGTC
Organism: Antechinus flavipes; assembly: GCF_016432865.1. Classification (NCBI taxonomy): domain Eukaryota; kingdom Metazoa; phylum Chordata; class Mammalia; order Dasyuromorphia; family Dasyuridae; genus Antechinus; species Antechinus flavipes. Next base: position 460,560,217 of record NC_067401.1, read on the forward strand.
CCAGTTCTCGGCCAATAGTCCCTGAGTCTTTCTTCCCCTAAAACGCGCGGCCAGAAATCGGCCCCTCGCCCTCTCCCAGCGCTTCCAAAGGATCTTTAAGGAGAAGGACCCACCTTGATGTAACCCCAAGACACGGACAATAAATAGTTTGCCTCGGGCATTTTGGAAAGCTCCGCGCAGCGCGACCGGCGACAATTCCTGGCACAGAACACCCGGTGCCCAGAGATGGCAACTCGGCAGGACGCGGGGAACCCCGGCGGAACCGGAGGACGGCGGGTCTCCTAGAGCCGGGAGATCCCCCGATCGGGGGCAGCCTCCGCTCCCGAACAAAGCCCCGCGCCGCGGTCCATCTCTGGCGAGGAGCGGCAGCGAGGATAATGGGATCGGGCTCGCCGGAGAGAGCCTGCCCCAGTGGATCCGGCCGCCGGCTGGCAGCGCCTGTGAATGGTCTGGTGCCGTTGGGCTCCCGAGGCTTTCCAGTCCGCCTTAATGCTGCTCAGCAGAGAGAGGCAGGGGAGGAGGGAGGCTGCTTTTTCGCGGGGGTTGCCAACCTGGGAAACACGGCCATCTTTCTAAAAAGCCGTGAGAAAGATGGAGGGAGCCCTCGAGATACTTAAGGAATCCTGAAGTGGGCACCCTCCCCCAACTTCACTAGGTGTGCGTTAACCCTTTCCCCGACGGCGCAAAGAAGCCGGCGGGAGCGCCCTGCAGACAAAGGCGCAGCTTCCAGACCCCCCCGGCGGCCCGATCGCTCCCTTTCGGGGCGGATTTTCTGGCTCCCTCTCTGAGCGGATTCTCTGGCTCCTTTTGGGGCTGATTTTCTGGCTCCTTTGGGGACTGATTTTCTGGCTCCCTCCGGGGCGGATTTTCTCGCTTTCCAACGGTCACGGCCGTAAATCTTTCCTGGGGAAGTGCTCCCAAGATGAGCGTTATTTCAAACAAACCGGCCCCGAGCACCCAGGGCAAAACCCCCCGCCTGCGTTTTCCTGTCTGCCCAAACTGGCAGCTCGGACCGAGAGACAAAAAGAAAGAAAGGGAGCGGCTGGGGGAGGGGGGCTCTCCGGGCCGATTCCCTCTTTGCAAGCCCCGCATGTGCAGATGTCATTAACTCAGCCGTGGTTAATGGGCAGCGCGGGGAGGCTACGCCATGGATTAGCCCCTTTCAAGCTCCCAGGCCTGGGGGCGGGAGGAAGCCCTTCTCGGCCATGGACTGCCGGCTGTCAATCTCAGTGAGGAGCCACCTGTGATGGGGAACGATTCTAGGTTGGGAGCATTTTAGCTTTGTGTCTTAAGGACCCAGGGAAGAACTGAAGAGAATCCTTCCTCTCCTCCCTTATTCTGGACAATTCACCTCCCTACTTTTAATCTAATCTCCTCTCTCCCTCCATGTAGCCAAGAGTAGCTAGACCCGGCCTCCTGGTTAGGGAGTCAGGGAAAGGCCCAGGCAGCAGAGTCCATGGCAGCTGGCCATCTCTAAGGCTGACTGACCCCTTTCTTCTCCTCTGCATCCTGGGCCAGCAGTGACCCGAACTACAGACACCAGGCTGTGCCCCATCACCCCCTCCCAGAGCTCCGGTCCTTTTGGGTGAAGGCAGGAAACAGGTTTCTCTGTCAGCTGGACCCAGGCCCCAAAGGGCCCCAGGCCCCGAAAGTCTCACTTCTCTTTTGCTTAACAGCTAGGCGTTAGGCAAATATGGAGTTTCACAAAACATCCAAGACAAGCCATAAACACTCTTCCAAATAAATAAAATACGAGTCAATGGAGCCACATTTGTGCCCCTCTTCCTGGGAGCTCCGAGAGCAGTTTCTAAGACCAGGCACCTAGCAATGATGGAAGCACAACAGGGGTGGGGGCCGTTTGGTCATTTCTCCATTTGCGGGGCTTGGAGTTCTGGGGACATCTTGATTAACTTTGAGGTTTAAAAGGGACCTTCAGGTAGCCTGGCGCTCTCCTGTTACAGATGAAAGACCACCAAAGCTCACTCCAACTCCAGCTCCGAGGCCTTCTCTCCCAGGCCAGCTTCTCTGGGAGGTCATAGGAAGGCCTTGAGAACAGACAAACTTTCTTTTGAAGTGACTCCAGCTCTGGGAAAGATGGGTGATGTAAGTGATGCACATGACCGGGGCACAGCCAGAGGCAGCGGGGGGCATGGGGTTGGCCCCCATTGAAAAACTCCAGAATTAAGGGCCAGGAAAGATTGTGGCCACCTCTCCCCCATCTGGAGTCATGTGTTTCTCAGCTGATACAGGATAAGCTCCGGCATTTAAAAGGCCTTGTCAGAACAGATCAAGTGGGAGAGCAGGAGAACAGGGAGGCGTGGGGGTGGGGGAGGAGGCTGCCGCCATGCGGTCTGCCTCCCGCCACCACCTGAAGAATGGTTCTTGAACATCAGTCATGATCCAGTCAGACCTGGTAGATCAACCTTTCATTTCTGGAAAAGGAAACGGCGGCAGAGACAGGAGGATCTGAGCCCCATTATCAAACAGCATCCCAAGAAGGCTCTTTCCATTAATTATATATCCTGCTTAAGGTCTGTGGCCCAATCAGGGAGGCCGTTCTAGATTTTGGAGGGAAGAAAATAAGCACAGGTGTTGAAGAACCCTTGTCCTCTCTCATTCTCTGGTGAAATGAAACTGTCTCGCCACCTCTTTTCTCACCAGGAAAACCAAAGAAGGATGGGCCCCTCCAGAGATCTCTGCTAGGTTTGCCGCCCTCTGAGATTTAGCATCCATCTCAACCACAGCTCACAATAAGCCCCTACCAATGTGTTTTCCTTCACTAGGCCAACCAGAAGACCTATTAGTTCAAAACAAAAAAAACCTTTAAATCTGGCATCGGAGCCAAATAGCTACTTTCCCACCAATGTCCACCCCAATTGTAGGGAAGGCACTGGTAGGAAACAAGAATGGACCCACAAAGAGAGAGAAACAGACAAAAAAAATGGCCTTCTCTTTCTCCTCTCTCAGATCTCCCCACAAGCTCATCATCCAGGCCGGAGGGACATCATCAGGAAATATATTCTGGCTAAAGCACTTTAGAAGCAACTGGTCCTTCAGTGAAGTTGAGAACAGCTGTTGCCCCTCCACCTAGTGTGAGAAAGAGACCCAGGCCTCTACATGTTGCTTAGCAACAAACGTCTGCTTCCCTTTCAAAAACCCATGTTGCATTTGTGGGGAGGGCATCGCTGAGCTGGGTGAGACCATCATTATTCTCCTCAGAAAGCATTTACGAGATCCCCACTTGCTCGGGAACCGGGGCAAGGTTCCAAGGGAGACGGCCCCAGCCGTTGCCCTCGAGGAGCAGTCCAGGGTGTCACGAGTCCAATTACTTCAATTAGTGGCAGTGTATATGATAAGACATTGGCGGGGAGCTTAAGGCTAGGGAGATGGCTTGGTGGATGTGGCCTAGTTAGGATTTCAACCTCGAGCTGCTCGATGGAATTCGAGCTAATGAAATTATTATTTTCGCTCCAATGGAACTCAGGAGCCCCATCTTCCAGTCCCGGCTCGGCTGCTGGTGGGCCACAAAATGAGGGGCCTGGAATAAATCAATATCTAATGATACAAATATTCATAGCACTTTACAACACCATGAGATCTGTCTCCATTTTAAATGAAGCAAATGAGGCAGAAAGAGGTATCGTGACTTTGGCCAAAGTTACAAAACTACTAAGTTACTTTGTATCTTTCTGCCTCAACCTGCCACTTTTACTCACCGCCCCACTTTGTTGCCTAAATCCCCCTGGATTCTAAGATAAAGCTGCTGAGCTCTCCATTTTTTTTTAAACTAGAGTTCCAAGTAGAAAAGGTCCTGAACTCAGAATCAAGAGAGACCAAGATTCAAATTCTGGCTCTGACACTTGGCCACTTATCCCTTGTCTCTAGATGCATTTGAAAAGCACCTACTATGTGCTAGGCGTTGTGCTAAGTGCTTATTGCAGTTATCTCATTTGATCCTCCTAAGAGCCCTGAGAAGCAATTATTATCCCCACTTTATGGTTGAAGAAACTGAGACAAAGAGAGGAACAAGGGACTTCCCTGGAAATTATTACATAGAGAAAAAAAAAGTCCCCCCATTACTGAGAAATAACTACAATGACTGAAATCGGGAATGTTGGCAGAGGATGGCTCAGTGAAGAAACATACATTTCAGAGAGCCTCATGCCAGCCTTTGCTCCTCCCCATGCACCTTGGATAACCAGTCCGAGACACCGAGGCAAGGATTGAAATCTGGGCAATACCAAGAAATTCTCCCCACTTTTAATTGCAAGGATGATTTCTCTTTTTCCCCTGCCCCATCAGGAGAACTGCTTTCACCATCATGTTATATTTATGCAATTGGAGGTTTCTTTTCTGTTTTCTGCTTGTCCTTTCCTCTGGGAGAAATCTAGGAGAATGCTGCCCTGAACCAAAAGATCCCCATTGGGGGCCGCTCTCAACACAAGCAAACGCAGGTTTCTAATAACGTTCGGGGAAAGGATGTCTGGCTAAGATGCTGGCGGTGGAGGTTTGAGCGGTCGCCATTGGTCCCAAATGTCCTACACGTGGGCCCTCTTCCGAGACTTCTCTGACATGGAAGAGACCAGCAGTGCGCCAAATCTGGAAGGTTCTGCCATATTGCAAAGGTTTCAAATATGGTACCCGGGATCACAGTCTATCTCACATCAGATGACCAGTTAGACATGTTGCCAGACGGGCCATTGAATCACAATCATTTTCAGCCACAGAAACTCCCCAAAGGCCATATATTAAGATGTATCGGGCCACATTCACATCGACAACATCATGGGGTCCTTCCTTTGATGTATAGAAATATTGACCTGAATTGAGCTTTTCTTTTAAAATACAAAAAGAACTGCAGATTTAAAAAGATTCACAACTAAGCTTTGCCCAAGGAGATTTTCCGAAATCCATCTCCTCCATGAGGGCAACTACAATTCATGTTTGTTCCTTGACTTTCTTTAGTAACTGCTTTAAAAAAAAAAAAAAAAAAAAACACCAACAGCCGCGATGTAATCTTGAAACCAGCATTCCCCAGAGGAAATGTGTTTTATGACTCCAATTTTTCTTGATTTTGGAGGCTGCTGCGGAGAGATACTGTTTCTGTCTCTGCTATTTTACCAGTTGTCTGCATTTCCTGTGGGCTACGTGCACAGATCGATGGACGTTGGTACATAGTAATCCCTGTAATGAATTCTTAGCCAAATTAAGCAGACAGGAGGGAGCAGCTGGATTATTGCCGAGGTTCCTTCCAGCTTGACGTTCTGTGTCCTAATATTTTCTGTCAAGGGCCTGCTTTCTAAGTTGCCTTCTAGCACCAACATTTGGGGTTCCAAGAAGCCTTTTTGCTCTAGGGTTTGAGGCCATTTTCCTGGTCTAATGTTTTATACTGTCAGGTCTTTCCCAGTTCTAAAATGTGTTCTAAGGCCCCCTCCAGCTCTGGCATTCTGTATTTTAACTTTCTATGTTCTAAGGCCCTTTCCAGCTCTGGCATTCTGTATTCTAACTTTCTATGTTCTAAGCCCCTTTCTAGCTCTGGCATTCTGTATTCCAACTTTCTATGTTCTAAGCCCCTTTCCAGCTCTGGCATTCTGTGTTCTAACTTTCTATGTTCTAAGGCCCCCTCCAGCTCTGGCATTCTATATTCTAACTTTCTATGTTCTAAGGCCCCCACCAGCTCTGGCATTCTGTGTTCTAACTTTCTATGTTCTAAGGCCCCCTCCAGCTCTGGCATTCTGTGTTCTAACTTTCTATGTTCTAAGGCCCTTTCCAGCTCTGGCATTCTGTATTCTAACTCTCTATGTTCTAAGGCCCTTTCCAGCTCTGGCATTCTGTATTCTAACTTTCTATGTTCTAAGCCCCTTTCTAGCTCTGGCATTCTATATTCTAACTTTCTATGTTCTAAGCCCCTTTCCAGCTCTGGCATTCTATATTCTAACTTTCTATGTTCTAAGCCCCTTTCCAGCTCTGGCATTTTGTGTTCTAACTTTCTATGTTCTAAGCCCCTTTCCAGCTCTGGCATTCTGTATTCTAACTTTCTATGTTCTAAGCCCCTTTCCAGCTCTGGCATTTTGTGTTCTAACTTTCTATGTTCTAAGGCCCCCTCCAGCTCTGGCATTCTGTATTCTAACTTTCTATGTTTTAAGGCCCTTTCCAGCTCTGGCATTCTGTGTTCTAACTTTCTATGTTCTAAGGCCCTTTTCCAGCTCTGGCATTCTGTATTCTAACTTTCTATGTTCCAAGGCTCCTTCTGATTCTAGTGTTCTAGATTCTTACATTCCATGTTCTAAAACCCTTTCCAATTTCAGCATTTTGAATTCTAACATTCCATGTTCTAAGGCCCTTTCAGCTCTGGTGTTCTGAAGTGGTAAAGAGCACTTGGGTCATTAGGGAAAGATGAAAGGCTCCATTAGAGCACCAGAGTAACTTCCCCCTTCAATTTAAAGCAATTAAAGAAAACCCCCAACCCTTTAAAGACTAAATTTCACAAAGAGAGACAGAGCATCACAGAAGTCTGTAGATCAGCTTGCTTGCCAAACCTCAGTTTCCACACCTGTTAAATGGGGGGATTGGCCCAGAGGACCCAGAAGCCACCTTGTAACACCCATTTTCATGAATGGAATGTGCCTCCTCGGCCTCCCCAGCATCCTGCCCTTCTGAATGATGTTTTTACTAACAAAGTACAAAATAGGATTCAAGTTCATGTCCTGCGTCAGGGCCCAGTGACGCTGGCAGAGGCTCTTGCCCCAGGTGGCCGAGCAGGAAGATCCTGCACAATGGGGCGCCTGCCTCGCAGCGGGACCAACCCCTCGATCCTTCCTGCTCCACACAGGATGGTCTAACTGACTGCAGCCCTGGGGTCCTGGTGGAGCCAGACTGGGCTCCAGAGGCCTGGGTCAAAGCCCCATGGCAGCACCTTCTCATTCTGTGACTACGGGGGAGGAAGTTCTCCACTTTGGGTCTCACTTTTCCAGGTGAGCAGTTTATACTAGTTAACTTGAAGGATCGTTCCAGCTCTAAAATTAGGACCCTGAGAGAAGCTAAATATTAATAAGATGAAACAAATGTCATCAACCCCCACTGCTGCTCAGGAGCCAAGGATACACCTGACACATAATGTGTGCTTAATAAAGCACTAACCTTTATAAAATACTTAAGGTTTGCAAAGAACTTTATAAATATTATCTCAAATGATAACCTTTAAGGTGGAGATCACTATTTTTCCCCATTTTGCAGATGAGAAAACAGTAAATAATATCTGAGAAAAGCCTAAGTGCAGCTGCTGATCCCCCCGAGATTGCATTTGCTCATCCCTTAAAACTGCTCCCTCGATGCTTTGCGGAGACAAGAAGCTCTTCAGCGCGAGCGAAAGAAAACCAAGCCATCGGCAAATTCCCTGATGTTGCATCCATTATATAATGGAAGGACCGGGGCTCTGAGGGCCTTGACAGCCTCTGACAAACCATTTCAACGTATGGATTGAACTGAATTAGGCCGGGAGGACAATGACATTAAACACTGGTTGTCTGACTGATGGGAAACTTAGCCAAACAGTTTCTCCCATTAAAATGCGGTTCCACCTTCAAAGGAAAGGCACATGGAGGAGAATTACAAGCAGACTTAGTTCCTCCTGGGTTCCTCCAGGCTTCCAGTCCTGGATAAGTCAGGTGAAACCCAGAGAGCGAAGGTCACACATCAGTGGCCACAGATGTCTGCTCCAGTCAAGAAGACTCGACCCCAGGTCTTCGGGCTTCAAGTCAGTGCCTTTTCCACTTCATGACATTTCGCCTTCATCACTACTCCACCATGTAAGTGTGTTTTAGAAGAAGGAGAGTCACAGAGAGAGTAAGTGGTGAGCTGATTCACCAACCAGGCCTTCGGGTCGCACTTTCTGCTTTGCCACCTTGTACACACAGGGCCTGCTTTTGGTGGTTTTGAATATATTCCGAGAGATTCCTCCCCAGGAGAGCTAATAAAGAGGCAGAATTTGAATTCAGATCATTCTGACTCCAAGACCAGTATTCAATATCAGTGGTTTTAATCTCAGAACCCCTTCACACTGAGGATCCCCTTAGACACCTACCCAGCACTCTCTCTCTTTCTGTCTCTCTCTTTCTCTGTTTTTTTCTCTCTCTCTGACTCTATATATCTAGCATTTGGTAGAGTCTGTCACAAAGAACAAGTGCATAATAAATATATAAGAGCTTTTATTTATGTGCTTTATATCTATGGATATTATTGCTCTATTAGAAAATATCTTATTAAGAAGAAAACAGTTTTAACCTCACAGTTGCCCTAAAAGCATCTCAAAGGCCCAGGGAGCCTCAGCCCACACTTGGAAAACCCTTCCCTACAGCAAGCCTCCTGTAATCAAGTTTGATCACGACAAGGTCCCTGCTTAGGAGAATCATACAACCTAGAGTCTGTTCCCTCTGGGTCTGCATTTGCATTGAGGTGGAAGCCAGAGTGGTCTTTCCCACACCGGCTCATTCTGTAGAGCCAGCCTAATGACTTCCCCAGTTCCTGCAGCCTCTCCTTGCACCGATGACACATGGCCTGTGAAGCACATGACACATGAAGGACTCACAAGAAGCTGGGACGAGCTGGTTTGACGTTTCCTGACGAAGGAGCAGAAACCTGAATTGCCAGGATCCGGGCCAATTGGATGCGAGTCAAAGGCAATTCTAATCCTCGATTTCAAAAGGGGACTGTAGAAAGCTGAAGAGGAATCTTGTGGCTGCTCACTGTCCTTCCCCAAAGCTTTCCCCTCCTTGAGTTCCTTTATTTCCCCCACAATTCCCCTCCTCCTATGTGCACACACATCCCAGCTCCCCTAGCTTCAAGGTTCAACTAAAATCCCACCTCCTATGGGAAGCCTATGGTTTACCTTATATATGGTATTCTTTGATTATATTTATTTGCATGTTGTTGCCACCAGTTCCCCCCTCTCCCCCTCCAAGATTGCCTGTTATAAAACTAGAATGTGACACAATTGTGTTTTTAGTGAACAAGGAAATGGTTGACAAAGGGAAGGAGTATGACACAGGAGAAAGAATATCTGCCATGAGTTTAGAGGATCCTGTGCCTTGGACACTCATTCCCTATGTGATCTTGGGAAGCTTATTTAATCTCTCTTATCCTCAGTTTTTTTCATTTGTAAAAACAAAAGTTGATGATCCCATGAACTATGATATGAGGGAGAATTGGGCAAGTTCAGAAAACTCTAAGTATTATAAGAATCAGAAAGGAGAGAGATCACTTTTGTCAGTCACAGTTCAAGGAAACTACATGGAGAAGATGAATTGGGTCGGGCTTGACTTAGATCTTTGATGGGAAGACAAGGGATTCAAGAAATTGAAGTGAGTTGGAAGAGTTGATGACCCCAACTCAAATATTGGGGGGAAAGACATACAGATTAGACAAGAGAAATGGAGAATGGAAGTCTGGAAAGAGAGGGAGAAGATTCTAATTGGAAAGTTATATATCTGATCATAATGGAGGTTGGAACCAGATTTTACAGAACCTTAAATTCCAGGAAGAAAAGTTTAAGTGCGGAGCAATCTAAGGTTTTTCAATAGACAACTGGGGGGTAGAACATAGTATTAGAAAGAACTAATACTTTCTAATTAATTAGAAAGAGAAGGTGGTGGGAGAGAAGGGATGTCGGAGAAAAAAGGGGATAGACTGGGGGATGGATGACCAGGAGAAGGCTGTTAAAGTAATCTGGGCATAAATAAATGAGAATTGGTGTTGGACTGGATGCAGCGGGGAAATAAAGAATGGGATGGATAGGGAAGACATTGTTTAGAGAGAATTACCAAGATTTGTCTTCCCTTTCTCTCTGTCTCTTCTCTCTCTTTCTATCTCTCTCTTTGTCTCTCTCTTTCTCTATTTCTTTCTTTCTTTCTCTGACTTTATATAGCTAGCATTTGGCACTGTCACAAAGAACAAGTGCATAATAAATGCTTGTCATTTGGTTAGTTAATCCGGGTAGAAAAATCTGTCAGGCAATTTGAGATGTGGAACCAAAGTTCTAGGGAGAGATTGCAGCTACTTCTAGTTAAATAGAATCATTTACCTAGAAGTGATCATGGAAGCTGTGGGAGAATATAAGACATACAAGGGAGAGATTTGGGAAAGAGAAGGTTAAGAGGACGTAGGATGCAGCCACGATTATGGGCAGATGGAGAAAAATAAGCCAATTGAGGAATTCAAGGCAGAAAGGTCACAGTGGTGAGAGAACCATGAGATCCAACGGTTTGGATGCCGAGGGAAGAGAGTCTTCCAAGAAGGAGGCAGTGGCCATCAGTATCCAACTCTGTAGACAAATCGGGAGGGATAAGGAATAGATGTTGGTGGAGAAGGTTCCACAGTGGGAGTTCCCCATTCCGACAAAATCATAGACTCTGTGTTCTTGCAAATGACTCACTAGCCCAACTCAATCAAGTCTTCCTTTTTTTTTTTCTCCAAGAACTAGAGCAATAATGACAAGTCCCTCTTTCCCATCCCATGCCTAGAGTATAGTTTTACATGGAAGTTAATCTGTTTCCCTCTCTAAATTAACTGGGAGTCAATGGAGCTCTAGGGGAAAATCGGAGCATTAGCCAGAAATGAAAAATAGACGGAACAATGGTAAAATAATTAGGCAGCTCTGCCACAGACACAACTGTAGTGGAAAGTGACCACAGTGCAGACACAACATGAGCAGATTGAATAAACTCCCAGCACAGCTCCCAGCAATCCTGGCCAATCCCCAAAGGGCTCAGATCCGGCCTCCTTAGGAATCAGTTTTCCAGAGAAAGGTAAACCACACACCCAAGCACCAAACTAAATAAAAGCCCCTGTTTCCCAACAGCAACGTACAGAGCCAGCGATGGAGAGAAGAGCATTTGCTCCTCTGAGCACTCTCCATTCTTTGCCCCGGGACTGCTCCAGGAATCACTTTTCAGTCCAGAAAACTCTCTAGAGTGATGAAGGGAGAAGGAATCTTGGTAGGAGGCAATTTTTACTCTAAAACCCAATAAAGTGAGGCAAATGCCCCCCAAAAGGAGCCTTAGTGATAGGCCATAGCCATGGTGGAGAGTTCTGTGGGAGAATCAACATGGAGGTACATGGCCCTTCCCTATCTTGGGTACTAAGGCAAACCTTGGAGACTGTATAGCTTATGAGTGATTAAACGACCCACTTTGGATCAACAGTCTCTGGATCCAAGTGTAAGTTACTTTGGTGATCCTGAATTTGAAAAGAAAACTGGTCTATGTTGGAAAAAAAAGGGGGGGGGGAAATAGAAAGGAAGATAGGAAAGAAGACAAGGAGAAAGAAAGAGAAAAAAAAGAAAAGGAGGGGGAAAAGGAGGGAAGGTCAACAGACTTTCATCCTCATGCTCATTCATTCTCTCACCCTTGCTGCCAACTACCTATATGTAGCCTCGGTTTTTCCATCTATGAGATAGGGATAATATTTATACTACAGTTCTAAAGATTGTGCTGGACTCAAGTGTAATTATCTTTATAAAGTATTCCATGTATGTAAGTTATTATTAACTCAATGGTTACTTTTGTAAAGTATTATATGTACGGGAGTTATTATCTCAATGGTTACTTTTGTAAAGTATTCCATGTATAGGAGCTTTTATTATCTCGACGGTTACTTTTGTAAAGTATTATATGTATGGGAGTTATTATCTCAATGGTTACTTTTGTAAAGTATTCCATGTATATGAGCTATTATTATCTCGATGGTTACTTTTGTAAAGTATTATATGTCTGTGAGTTATTATCTCTATGGTTACTTTCACCTCCAAGATGCTAAGAATCAATGACCATTTAGCAGAAATCTCTTTAAAAAAATCAAATCCCTGCATCCTCTTTGTCTTGAACCTGGGTTATACATCAGGGAAGAAATCATAGCTGCTCTCGGGAAGCACCTCTGTGCATCACTAAGTTTCTTGGGAAGCAGGTATCGGGGAAAGCACTTCCTTAGGAAAGTGCCCAAGTCTGCAAAGAGCAAGCCCTAGATCGATGCAAGTGGGGCATGAAATCCTTGAAAACACCTTGAAATCCCATATTTAAGCCTTATGTTGAGCTCAAAAAAAAAAAAAAAAAGACCAAGAAAATCACTGAGGTCAGCAATGGAAGTCTTGGTTAAGATTGGGGGAAATCTGTTGGAAATCCCCATGAGAAAATGAGGTAATTAACCATCAAAGCAACTGAAAACAACTAGATCCTTCCTAAAACTCTAACATTCATATTTATTCTCTCTCTCTCTCTCTTTCTCTCTCTCTCTCTCTCTCTCTCTCTCTCTCTCTCTCTCTCTCTCTCTCTCTCGGTATGTCTCTGTCTGTCCTTGTCTCTGTCTCTCTTTCAAAAGTCCCTTCCCTAAAGTCTCACTTCTCTTTTGTTTAACAGCCAGGTGTTAGGCAAATGTGGAGTTTCACAAGACATCCAAGACTAGTCTTCTGTCATTGAGAATGCTTAATCTTAGACAGACATAAACACACTTCCAAATAAATGGAGTCACTGAGAAGACAGAAGGAGAGGAGGATACCCAGATGGCCAATAGCACAGCCGTATGAGGCTGATGGGAATTTAAGAGGGGAAGAGGAAGACTTGGGTCCACCAGCGAGTGATCCATCAAAGCTAAGGATGGACCAATGGGAGATCCATCAGAGCCGAGGGTGGACCAGTGGGAGATCCATCAGAGCCGAGGGTGGACCAGTGGGAGATCCATCAGAACTGGGGCATTACCACCAACTCAGTCATGCAGATAGGCAACTGAACGGAGGGGAAGTGGGGGAGAGGCAGTCTTTGCTCATTCGCAGAAGACAATAAAACACTTGCTGACTTTCTCAAGCCAATCTGTTCTTCCTCAATCCCAGCCTGGAAGGAGTTTTGACAAAAGTGAAAGCTAAATGAACAGAACAATCACGGAGTCAGAGCCCCCGATCCGGACAACCGGATGTGCTCCCAGAGGCGTCCAGTCTGGCCTCCTCACTTTAGAGCTGAAATCACTTTGGCCCAGGAGAGCGCATTACATGGATGTGCAATCTAATCCAGTCCTGCTGTGCAACTCAGACATTTTACAGATGAGGAAACTGAGACCCAGGAGTGATCCATCGGTCCAGGCCACTGGTGCATCTGTCTAGAGCCCCCTCAGCCCCCTTGCCATCCTATTTGTTTAGCCACAGCATGTCTCCTTTTCAGGGACGTTGCAAGTCTGGGCAAAGAGAAGGTGAGATGTTCCCTGAAGGAGGAGGGCCTTTCCCACTCAATCCCAAGCCTTCCAGAAGCTGAGCAGGGTATGAGTGGGGCAGGGACTCACTGTCCTTGCAAAGACTCTCCCTCTAAGTCTGGGTCCTTCTTTGGGAAAATAACAGGGATGCTCCGGCCGACCTCCTGGTGGCCACTGTGGGAAAAGGACTTGGATTTGGTGGCCGGGGCCGGCGTTCACACCGTGCTTTTCCCACTTGTTCCTCATTTGCTATAGGACGAGTCAGACCTGGCGAGGTCCCAGATTCCTCATTTCTACCAGGACAGCGGGAAGCCCAGCTGAGTTCTGGGAGCCATTCCCCAGATCTGCCGCAGCCCTGGGCACTCTCAGCCTGGGCACTCTCGGGGCTGGCCCCGGTGCTGAACAAAGTGATCCCGTCGAATTTCCATTTGACAGTTGAGAACCACATTGGCAGAAAGGCAGAATGGGTCCCACGATCGGGGAAGTGACCCAGCTACAGTGTGCCCCAGGTCCTCTGCCTTCAGATTCTGTTTGCTTCAAGGTGAAAAAGCTCCACACGTGTGACAGTCTCTCTCTCTCTCCCTCCCTCCTTGTCTCTCTGTGTGTCTCTAGTTCTGTGTATGTCTCTTTCTGTCTCCCTATGTCTCTTTCTCTGTGTCTCTCTGTCTCTCTCATCCCCCAGCCCCTGAAATACCAGACAGCAACCCCTCTGGAGAATCAGACTTCTCTGCCTGAATCCCAGCAGACTCCATGGCTCGGACGAGCTCCAGCCGCCGGCAGCTGCCTCAGACTTGGCCTCCCCTTCCCAGCTCTGTGCGGGACCCCGTGGCCGTCACCCGCAGCTAGAGGAGCCCTAATGCCTGAGGTTCTGAATGAGTGTCACCCCCCCCCCCCGAATAACCGGTGGAGAAGGCCGGAGAGGGCGGCCCCAGGCAGGGAGGGCCCGCTCTCCTCAGCTTCTCCCCCGCGCCGTGTTCCAAAGCTCTCTGACTTGTCTCAGGGCTAGTCTTAAAGTTACAAATGACGTCCTGGCAGAAGCGAGCTGTCCGGTCATGCTCTTTCAAAGCAAAACACACCCCGAAGCTTCGCCAGAACAAACAGTGTCGCGCTGGACGGCTCCGTGCTCCCTGCGATGGCCGCAGGAAGCCCCTTCCCTCGCAGACCGGCCGTTGTTTGAAAGCCAGTCAAACACAGGAAGTGGCAGGAAGATGACCCGGAGACAACGAGCCGGCGTCGGCCAGGGGAAGCATCACTTACGGGGGGCACGATGGGGGGCCGGCCCGGGAGGGCTGCGTGCCGAGAGGCACAGGGGCAGCTGGCCGGCTGCCTGCCCTCCTGCGTCCTGGATGCCCAGGAGTCCTCGGCCTTGTCCCAGGGTGGGGAGCCTTCTCGCTATGGAAAGATGCCCCTTCCCGTGGCGACGAGACCTGCCCGCTTCCCAGTGACAAAACATAACAACACCCAGCCACGCAAGGGCAGCTTCGCCGACCGCCCCGGGGGTCCAGCTTCCTGAGCGTTTCCCCCCAGACAAGCGGCCCGGCCCATCTCACCCATCGAGGGACGATCGTCCGGTGGATTTTTCCAGGCCGAAGGCGGAGCTGCCTTTCAAAGGGCATATTTCTCAGATGCGGAGGATGTAAAAGCAGAGATTTACAACGACTGGGGTAACCGCAGCGTGGTCACCCCCACCAAGCCGTGGACACGGACATCGGGGATGGAGCTCTCAAGGGCTCGCAATTACAAGAAGCTTTAAGAACGGCAAAACACCTGCTGGACACATGTGTGTATATGCATTCATGCATGTATGTACACATATACACATTTATGTATATATGTACAATTTCTGTGCATACACAAACACATTTATGTACATACACATGTACACATTCTGTACATATAACAGCTCACAATTATAAGAAGCTTTAAGAACGGCAAAATACTTGCTAGACACGTGTATATGTGCATTTATGTACATACACATGTACACATTTGCATATACACATTAATGGATATACTCATATACATAAATAAGTAGACAGCAGGCACATTTGCATGCATGTGGATACATACACACATACATGTTTATACACATATCTGTCTAGATACATCTGCACACAATGTGCATGCACATGCATAAATATCTAATGCATATGTGCCCATAAATGTCCTTTGGCCTCTGCACACCCAGCCTCTCATCAGTTCCTCGCAACATGAGGCTTTTCTTGATGCAGGGAACTCTCCACCAAAGCAGATGGCTGATTCATGCATTTGTAGCCGGGAATCCCAGAGAATAATTGGTAATGGAATGATTTGTTCAGGGTCACACACACAGGATGGGGAACTCTGGGCTTCTTGACTCATTATGCCATGAGTCTCTCTGTGTTCACAGATGGACAAAAGATGGATTAAAGGAAAATGACTTGCCTGGAATCCCAGACCTGCTAAGTGTCCTGGGTAGATTCGCCCCCGATTCTCTGCCCCAAGCCCGGCCCCTCCCATCATCTGCCTCTCGGACTTTTTCCAAAGCAAATCGGGAAGAAGCCTCGCAGCAAAGGGCGTCTGACTCTCTTGCTGCTCAGTTAGTTCAGGCTGGCCAGGACCAAGGGCCCATTTGTGTAGCCCACTTCCCAGAAAGCTCGGTTTGGGTATAATTAGGGTGACGGATTAAAAGCTTTGTTTTTGATTAGGGATAACTGGCTAAATCTTGACCGACAGAACTGTTGGATGAGATGGCCGGAGCAGACCAGATCACCGGCCATGTGCAAGTCATTATTCGCATTAAGTTATCAAGACAAGCCTTCTCTGGTTAATGTGCCCGTTAAACCAGAATGACTCAGGGAATTTACCGCCAACTTCCCTCGTGGAATGGGCCCTGACTTTGTATCACAGGAGCAGGGTGCAGATCTTGCCTCTGTCACTTAGTATTGGCGTGATCTTAGGAAAGTCTCTTGCCTGGGCTGCAACCAGCTCCCCCCAAGCTCCCCTCCATTCTTAAGATCACCTCCAGGCTCCCTTCTATGGTTCCCAGTAAACTAAGAACCTGGGAAAGAGGGACTTTAATTCTTCCCATTTTACAGATAAAGAGGCACAGGGTCACAGAGTTTGGATCTTCCACTGGACAACTGCTTCTCAAAGGCTCCAAAGTAACACACAGAAATTATATCATAAACTTCACTAAAAGCCGGGAAAGCTGAGATGGTGGACACTGTTTCAGATGGAACCCTTTTCGTGTGCATGCATGGAAATGCTCCTTTGGGGGTTTAAGTTCAGAATAATTGTTTGTGAAAGATCCGTCTTGAGGGGGACCCTGGAGTGAGGAAGTTGCAGGTGGGCTGAATTAGGGGGAACGGTCCGTCCCCTCACCTGCTATCTATTCAATGCCTTTGAAAATGTTCAGGGAGGGATGTCCCCTCGGACCCAGCTTCTTCAACGTGGGTCTTGGTCCCCTGTGGATCTTGTAACTGAAGGAGGGGGTTAGGAAATTTTGATTTCTTCTCAGTCAGTGTTTGATTGATGTGGCTCTTTTATAACTCCATATACCTGGGTTTATAATGTCTTGGTTGAAAAGGGATCGTGAGTGGGAAAAGCCTGAGAAGCTCCAGCCTAGGAGACCATTCCCAGCCCACGAGGCAGCCAGCCTCCTATGTTTTCACCAGGAAAATGCAGGGAGGCTGCCTGGGTTTCTCCAAAAAGGCCAGCAAAGGGGAAACCCACCTTCCTGGGGGAGTGTATCTGTGGAGCTTCTCCCCGAGGCCGCTGCTGTCGCAACCTCGTACTTTCCTGACTCAGTCGGTCAGGAAGGAGACAGGAAACCGTCGCCCCCCTCCCGGCCGTGGGGCCGTTCCCCCGATCGGCCACCTCTGACGTGGGGGAGCTGTGTGACACAAGGCCGGGCACCGGGCCCTGGCGAGGCTCAGGAAGACGGGCCCCTGCTGAGAGGCTGCTGGCGGGGATTCATGCCAGCGGGCCGGCTTGCTTTCTTCCTTTTCCTAGGGCTCTCTTTCCGTTCCCCTTTTCGAGTGGGGAGCTCTGACATCCTGTTTTGAAAACAGCGATGCCGTGGCCCACGAGGCTCCAACGGGCTGACTTGGCTTGGAGGCCCAGCCGGTTCCTCTGCTCAGAAGGGGACGGGCCACTGAAAGCTAGAAATCAGTAAGCGCCGTGACGCCTCCGCGGCCCCTGGGCAGTTGGCTCGGGCTCTCCCGACATCCTTTTGCACCTTGAAAGACAATGCTATAGCGTCAGAAAAGGAGCTGAATATATTCCGGCTATTTAATGTCTTCATCTCTATAATTCGGGGAGGGGCGGCCGCCTCAGCTGCAGAAGCCATCAGCGGCCCTTCCTCTGAGATCACGCTCAGAGCCGTTTGGTCCGTGGCCAGATCCCGGTCTCAGCGATGGCCACGGGGAGAGACGTGCCGCAAAACCCAGGATTTCTGCAGCTCTGCCCCTGGGCAGCCACCGAAGGGCACTTCCCATTGAAGGGAACAGGAGGGTGAAGATGCCATCTCCTCTTCCTTCTACAAGAGCCTGGATGGGGAGTCAACCATCTCGGACTCTGACTTTCATTAGCTGTGTGGCCCTGGGATAGTCACTTACATTGAGCCTCAGTTTCCTCATCTGTAATGTGGGCACAATGGTACTTGCTTGGAGTTGTTGTGAGCAAATGGAAACATTATTATCACCATGGTTGGTGATGTGTATTATATCACCATATAAACCATCTACACCATACAAACACCATATGTAAACAATATACTCTATACAGTAAACGCCATAATCACCAGTTCCACGATGGGAACGCCCCACAGATCACGGACCATTTGTCCACGGCACGCTGCATGGGGAGAATTCCAGTGTATAAAACACTGTCCGGGCTATAGACCAGGAGGGCGGCGACAATGGCAGCCGCTAGCGACTGACTGCGAACTCCATGAAATGATCATAATTATAACTTTAGTCACCGGTCGGTCATTTTTTTCAGTTGTGTCCACCTCCTCATTATCCCATTTCTTGACAAAGATACTGAGTGCTTTGCCATTTCCTTCTCCAGTTTATTTGAAGGTTGAGGAAACTGAGGCAGGCAGGGTCCCACAGCTAGTAAGGGTCAGAAGCCAGCTTTGAACTGAGGAAGAGGAGCCTTTGGGCATCATGGCGCCACCTAGCTGCCTCCTCCTCCTCCTCATCATCATCACCGACGTCACCATCACAAGGACAATAATAATTAGCATTCAGATAGCATCTTAAGGTTCGCAAATATCCCACAGCGCCACCACTCTGCCTTCTTATTCCCAGAGTAACGAAGCATTGTTGATGACAGGAAACAAATATAATCGATTCCCAGGAGACCCTCATCGGGCAAATGCACACCTGCCACGGAGAAGGGACTGAATCCTAGCAGCGAGCATTTACATAACACGACAGGAAGGTCTGAGAAGAACTTTTCGTGTCATTTCCCATAATTCTCACATAAGGTAGGTAGGTACTATGAGTCCCGTTTCACTGATGAGAAAATGGAAGCAGCAAGAGGTTCAGGTACTTCCCTGGACACACACACACACACACACACACACACACACACACACACGGCTAAAAAGTTTCAGAGGCAAGATTGGAACTCAGCTCTTCCTGACTCTGAGTGTGATACTTAACTCCCATTGCTTGACCCAGTTGTCCCAAGTATTCTCCTTTCTCCACTTCCAGAAAATCAAAACAAAACAAACCTAATCCTTTGATACTTACTACCTATGTGACTCTAGGTTATTCATTTGATCTCCCTGGGCCTCAGTTTCCCTTTCTGTAACATGAGAGAATTGTGCTAGATGGCCTCTCAGGTTCCTTCTAGCTCTAGACTATGATACCCCATTCAATGTGTAATACAAAGAAAGGCCACTGTGTCCTCCGTACGGTTACTGCCAGACTTGGAGGGGATCCCGGTGTCCTCCTTCTCTGGCTGGTAAGTGGATGAGGGGCCCTCTCCAGAATCCTCGACCCACTGCCTTTCTTTGCCCCCTTCTCGCCCATTCCCTCCCAGGCCGGTCCATTCACTTTGGAGTCATCATATGTGCGAGGGAAGTGTTTTTGCTCCATTAGTTCATGTTTTTTTTAATGACACTGAATCATTCTTTATTCAGTCATTCTTCTTCTAAACTTTGAAGCTCCTCTAGAAGGCTTAACAATCCTTTGGCTAATTTAGACTTTGAAAAAAAAAATCTAGTGGTGGAAATCACTGGGTCGTTCCTGCCCTCCGAGGCCTGGAGATTAGAATCCAAATTCCAGATTTGGAACCGGAAGGAACATTAGTGGTTCTCTAGTCTAAACCTCTCATTTCACAGAAGGGAACTAAAGTGACTGGCCTAGGATCACACTACCAGATCCTGTCTGAGGCAGGATTAGAACTCAGATTTTCCTGACCGGAGTCCAGCGCTCTAACCCTCTGCCAAACTGATGGGCCATTTCAGTGGACTGTGGCCTCCACAGGCCCTTCTTGGCTGGGGCCCAGAGAGCCCAGGAAAGTCTCCTGCCTTAAGATCTGTCGGCCAGCCTGAAGCATCAGGGTTTTCTTGAGTGCTGGAGCGCTAGTTAACTTTCATTGTTTCCTGCACAGCTGCTATTGCAGAAGATCGGAAACAGGACACAATGCAGGAGCCAGGATCAGGGACTCCCTGGAGCAGCAGCAACATGAGTCGTGAGGCAGGAGAATAATCTAGCTTTTATCTATTTATCCACCCATCCATCCATCCATCCACCCACCCACCCATCCATCCATCACATTTATAAACACTCCCAGGAAAACTGCAAACTTCTGCACCCCCAAAAAACAAAACAAAACAAGCCATAGTTAGTGTCTGGATATCTGTGTAGGGTTTACAGTAAGAGGACCTGGAAATGAGCTTTGCATGCAAGGCTGCAAGACCCAAAGGACGGCCATGGCTTTGAGAGTCAAGCTGAGGAAAGTCCCTGCCCCTCTCTGAGGTTCCACTTTCTCAAAGTCAACTGCAGTTGGTCACCAAGGTCCCTTTCAATTCTGACAGCCGTCTGCAAAATGCTAGAAGGTCCAAACTGCTTGCTGCACCAAGAGGGAAACTGAGGCCCAAAGTAGAGTGAATGCAGTTCCCATTGTGCAGGACTTCCCCACACAAACACTCACAAACACACACACACAGTATGAGCCTTCTCCTTCTGGCTTTTAGCCCCATACACCATGATTTGCCCAGAGGAAGCTCTGTGTGTAGCACTGGGACCCCACAGGCATGCGAGGATGACTATCCATGAAAGTCCCTCCTTTACAAAGAAGTCTCCTCTCAGGCCGGAGAGAGCCCTGACTTTTATCTTTAAATACAAGACTGACAAAAGAAACCGAAGGGCTGAAGTACAAAGCAGGGTTAGGAGTCTGGGGACCCGGCTACTCCTTAGTCATTGCACCTCCTTGGGAGGCTCTCCACCTCAGTTTTGGGGCCTATAAAATGGGGGCGTCATGGAGGTCAGGGACCCCAAAAATCAAACGCGCTCACAGTACAAGTCAAATGCAAACCTCTATGTTATCACAAGCATCCCTTCCTCCCTTCTACCAAAAAAAAGCCAGGGTCAGAATCACTTACAGGAACTTGCTAATACAAAGCCTGCTCCCGCAACCAGTTCTTAGAAACCCTCCTACCGCAACATCCCCACCAGCCATTGAACTACTCCCACTTGAATACCTCCGGGCATGGGAAACTCACCACCTTTCAAGACAGCTCATCCCCGTCTAGTAAACAAACCGGCTTCCAAAGGACACGCACGGCTCCCTCCCCTCCCGGTAGCGGACCCCCAACAACGCCCAGACCACTTGGGTGGTATCTGCCGCCTGAGGAGCCTGAGATCTCCCCGAAGGTATGCTAGGGAGGGGAGCCGCGCACAGAGCAAGCCGGGAGAATCCGCTGCAGGTGCGGATAGAACCCATCTGGTGCCCCCAGGAGATGCCAGATTAAACTTCCGGGCCGGGGGCCTGGGCGGGGAAAGATCGCACCGTGGGGGGGGGGGGGCAAGGAGGACCTCCAAACCGCTCCCCCCTCCCCAGGTACGGACGTCAGCCTTCCCCAGAGCAGAGACAAATAAAGTTTGAAATCCTGGCTACATAAATTAGCAGGGCAAGCCTGGGTGTTAATTAAACAAATGATATAATGACCCCCCTAATTAAAGCCCTACCAGGGAGAAGTTTTGTTTGGGGATTTACAACACAGAAGTCCTTTGTTGGCAGGAAACTTTCATTTCAAATTCTCCCCCCGCGGTGACTAGGCCCTTGGGCCCCACGGCGGTATCCCCCTTTATTCCCCCTTCATTCCCGGCAGGCGCAGCTGGACTTTTTAAAACAAGCCCCACAAATCTGGGGAAACTCTGGCCAGGGAAGCGCCCGTTCTCCCCTCTCCCAGCTCGCACACTTCCCTTATGGCTTCAGCGAAGTCAGCCAACATTCATCCCTCCCTAACTGCCTACTCCCCAGGCTGGGGGGCTTCTGAGGCTCCGCGGCAGAGCAGAATTCTCCCGGGAAGGGCAAGCAGCGCCCTCCTAAATTGACAGAGGAGGAAACTGAGGCGGATGGGAGCAGGGGGAGGCAGGGAGGCCGCTGCCCCAAGTCCCCAGGAGAAGCCCGGCGGGCGTGAGCTGTCACACAGCGTCTCTTCTCCTCAGCCAGCCGGACCGGGGTTTCTCGTAAGGGTCCTACGGCCCGAAAGGGGAGAGAGCGCGCAAAGCGCGCTGCCTCCTGGGCAGCTCCCTGGGAGATGCGGCGGCCGGGGTGCCGGGGCTGTCCCCCCGGGCCGCTCCGGGAGGCTGCGGAGGGGCGCGCTCCGCCGGGACGCCGGCCGCTTACCTTGTTGGAGGCCATCTCGCTGACCGAGCGGTACGTCTGGATGGTCTCCAGCTGGTCCAAGCACCAGTCGAGCTCCTCCAGGGTCTCCATGGCCAACTTCTGGCAGGACTCGTCTGCAAACAAGCACACGGACATGTAGTTAGGCGTCTGCAGGCTGGCCATGGCCGCGGGGCTGAGGCTCGGGCTGCTGGAGGGCCCGCAGCGCTCCTTCATCATGAGGCTGGCCTCCCGTCTGGCGCTCCGCGCGCGGGGGGCGGACTAAAGGCCCCGGGGGCTGCGCCCGGGACGCTCCTCGGCCAATGCGGGCCCGGCGCCCGCCCCCTCGGCCGGCCCGGGGATGCCGCCGAGCTCGCGGCCGGGCGCTCCCGGGGAGGAGGAGGCAGGAAGGAGGCGGGCACCGCGGCCTCATCTGCATAGCATTGAGGAGGCCCGGGGAGCACTGGCGAGGCCCCGCTGCCTCCCCGCCCCTTCCTCCCCCGACCTTTCTCAGAGCCTTCCTGAGTCAGCAGCCCGGGGCGCTGTGATGTCACTTCGGAGAGGACCGGGGGCTGAGAAGTGAGAAGTGAGCAGCGAGCGGCCACGCGCTCCAAAGGGAGCAGAGCGGGCCGAGGGCTGTGGAGGCTCGGCCTCCCCGGCCCCCTCTCTGCCTCCAAGCCCTGACTCCTTCTGACAAGGAGGGCAAAGTCTCAGTCCTCCCTCCCCCCTTCCCTGAAAACGAGGGCTAACTAAGCGGCCCCGGGCCGAGACGTCGGCGGGGGGACGCTGGGAAGCAGCGGGGCCCGGGGCTGGCAGGAGGCCGCCTCGGAGTTTGGGGAGTCCCGGGGCGCTCATCCTCCCGAACAAAGAGGGAACTGGAGTCTCCCCTTCCGAGGGGGCCCGGGGCTCGGGGAAAGCGCGAACTGGATTCTCACCCCGGGATCCGGAAAGGCCCCGGCCCCGACTTGGCTCCGGGCGCTCTCCCGGCCCCGGGCCTTGCACAGCTGCCTTTAAAGGGCATCTCCCGGGACGTTTCCCAACCGGCTGCCGCACAACAAGGGGGCTTTTGTGCGGGACCGATTCCTCGGGGTGCAATTAAAGAAAGCAACAACAGCTTGCAACTGTCCATATTTACGGCCCCCCTCCCTTGCCGGGGAAATCACTTCGAGGGATGCTTCCTGGTTTTTCAGAGTAATCCTGATCAGTGCTGCCAGATCCCGGGCTTGGTTGAAATGGAATTCTCCATTCAATCAACTGAGCAGCAAACATTTATTAAGTACCTACTGTGTGCGCGCTAGTATGCTAGGGCGGAAGGGAACTGAGACAAAATTCTAAGTTCCTGCTCTCCTCTGCAGGAGAAAGCAACGCATTGGCTCCACGTGCTGATCAATAAATATTATAAAGTACCTACTGTGTGCAGGCTAGTATGCTAGAGCGGAAGGGGACAGAGACAAAATTCTAAGTTCCTGCTCTCTTCTCCAGGAGAAAGCGACGGAATAGGCTACGGATGCTGATCAACAAACATTTATAAAGTACCTACTGTGTGCCCGCTAGTCTGCTAGAGCGGAAGGGGACAGGGACAAAATTCTAAGTTCCTGCTCTCTTCTCCAGGAGAAAGCGACGGGATAGGCTCCGGATGCTGATCAACAAACATTTATAAAGTACCTACTGTGTGCCCGCTAGTCTGCTAGAGCGGAAGGGGACAGGGACAAAATTCTAAGTTCCTGCTGTCTTCTCCAGGAGAAAGCGACGGGATAGGCTCCGGATGCTGATCAACAAACATTTATAAAGTACCTACTGTGTGCCTGCTAGTATGCTAGAGTGGAAAGGGACAGAGACAGAATTCTCAGTTCCTGCTCTCTTCTCCAGGAGAAAGCGAAGCATAGACTCCACGTGCAAGTATAAAAATCCCACAGGCAGACCAAAAGAGGCTGGAACATCTGGTTAGGTAACATTCTCTCTTTGCATTGCTCCAGCGTGTACCTAGATCCCCCCGGTCAGAAAACGTGGCCGACTGAGTCAGGTTCTTGTAAAATTCCAATTATTAATCCAGAAGGAGTGGTTCAACTCATAATCCCCTCCCCCCAGTACAGAACATTCATCTTTCTTCTCAGGAACCCAATAGATCTTCTGGCAATAAACATTTACGAAGTGCCTGATGTGCCAACCAGGAGAAAGGTAAAAGCCGGTTCCTGTTCTCCAAAAGCTCACAAGCCAGTGGGGGCAGACAGCGAGAGAGAGAGAGAGACAGGGTAAATGGGGATCACTGGCCCTTGCCATTTGGGGACGTCTTGGCTGATGTGCAGAGCAGGAAGTCTGTTTTAAGGTTCATTTCTGGGAGCCTCCATGACCCTGAATAGGTCTCCTAGCTCCAGGTCCATGTCCTACTATGTTCTATAAGCATTTGCTTTATGAGTGTGTTCATTCAGTCATTCAACAAACATTATAAAGCACTGCAGATTGTCATAAGAAATTCATTTTAGAGAAGACATGGAGACTTTCTAATGGAACAGCCCCTTTCAGTGGGGTTTGGGAGAGTGGATGGGGAGCCAGACTTTGAATCAGGAAGGCTTGACTTCCTTAGCTTCACACACTCAGTGTGTGACTGAGGCTCAGTTTCCTCATCTCTAAAGTAGAATCAGAGCACTATGGGTTCCCCTCCAGGGTAGTTGAGAGGATCAAGTGAGATGATGAATGTAAAATGCTTTGCAAACCTCAAAGTCCTATCTAAGTGCCAGCTTTTATTAGTAAATCAACAAATGTGGGAGGCCACATAATACAGGGGAAAGAAATGCTCTGAAACTAGAGGACCTGGGTTCAAATCCCAGCTCCTACTCCTCATATTGAACAAATTTGACCAAGTGACATCTCTCTGGGCCTCAGTTTCCCAATCTGTAAAGTGAGATGGTTGGATGAAATGAGAAGCCCCCCAGAAAGCGAAGACACGGAGGCTTTGACACGCTCGTGGGAGCAGAGGGTCCTTCTAGAAGTGAAACATCCAGGAAATCTTCCTGAAGAGGAGGACTGAGATAAGGCAGCCAACATTCCCACGAGTGGGTGAGACAGCGCGGGTTTGCCAATGAGTCTGCATCTCTTTGATGCCGTTTACCACACGGTCTCCTATCCTCTGTGGGCCACAATTTCCTCGTTTGTAAAAGGTTGAAGAAATGGTGGGGGGAAGGGAAGGAGAGGTTGGGCAAGCTGTTCTCTGCTATCTGCCCCAGCTCTGACGCCATATCCCAGGTAGAGGCAGGGGACGCTTCTTTCTAGGAAGTCCCGAGGCATGGGGAGGTCAGACAGAGGAAGGTAGAACCAGCTATGACCCTCTGTCTGGAGAATGGGCTGCGTGGAGGGGAAATGCCCTTCAGCAAATGGCCAAAATTAGTCAGAAGAAAAGAAGATAAATTACCTGCATAGACCAGAGTAGAGATGCTCCAAGGTCCCTTCCAGCTCTAAAGCTTAAGAGCTGCTGGGTTATTAAAACAAGAGAGACAGGGCAGCCTATTGGAGAGATGGGTTCAAGCCCTGCCTCTGATTTATATTAGCTCTGGGACTCGGTTTGCAATGGGAGCGGAGATTTAAAGCTGTGAGAGACCTTAAGCAGAGTAGAGTCTATTCTTTTCATTCTACAGAGGAGGAAACTCAGGCCAGAAAGAAAATAGGGCCAAGATGACTTGGCCAACATCACACATTATAAGTAACAGACCTGAGTTTTGAATAGCAGCCACAGAATCATAGACTTCACACTGGGAGATATCCCAGAGACCATTTAGTTCAGCTGCCTTACTCTACATTTTAGGAGTCTGAGGCCCTGAGGGCCTCAATAGTTTCCCTCAACTCCCAGAGATAACCACACAGCGCATGGGAGACAATATCCTTACCCCCTCCCAGGGCTGTCCATCTCAAGGCTGGCTTGTCACTCCCTTCCATCCGTCCTCTTCCCCAAAAAGGTAAAATGAGGGTTCCTTAAGCACAATCCTGCCTGAAGGAGACCCCGGGGGAAATAAACCTGACAACTATAAAGCAGATATGAATGGAATGGTAAAACGTCCAGAAGGGGGGGGGGGGAAGAGACACCTAAACTAAGAGTAAACTTGAGGAAAAGTACTATACTCTGGGTGGGTCATTTGGGGCACTCCCAATAGGAAGAGACTGGAGAGGTCAGAGAGATCATCCATCCAGGGGCAGCTAGGTGGGGCAGTGGATAGAGCACCAGCCCTGAAGTCAGGAGGACCGAGTTCAAATCTGCTCTCAGACACTGTCTAGCTGTGTGACCCTAGGCAAGTCACTTAACACCAATTGCCTCAGAAAAAAAAAAAAAAAAAAAAAGAGATCATCCATCCAGCCCTCTAATTGTACACTTGGAAGGTAAATGGAACCCAGAGACCTTAGGGATTTATCTCGGCTCTCACAGCAAGTCGGCACCGGAGTCCAGGTTGCTCACATTCCTGTTAGTTGTCCCCTAACAGTTTCAAATGGAGAAGCATTTATTAAGCACCTACTATGTGCAAGCACTGCGCTAAGGGCTGAAGTGTTGAGCTGGAAACCATGTTAATGAGCTAACGAGTATGGCATTCAAAGCCCCCAGGAAGAAAAAAAAAAGTCCCCCCCCCCACTTTTTTTGGTTGAATTGACAGTAATCCCTTGGCCACCGCTACCAGTTTCAGAGAATAGGTAGTTTTGTTTATACCCTGAACAAGAGCAAACTTCAGTATAAACAGGAGTTCAAATTCGGTTTCCTGTATGTCATACTTCGCAAACCACCCAAACCACAGGAGGTGACTTCCTCTGCCTGTCTCCCAGGGCCCGGGAGGCCGGGCGATGCTCCCAGAGGCGGCCCGAGCGGGGACTGGCACATACCTTCCTCCCTCCTTCCTCCCGGCTTCTCCCTGGCCGCCTCAGCCGGATCTCTCCTGACTCTAGTCAGCCAGAAAGCTCTCCGGCTTGTGTCCGGGCCGCCCGGCTGCCTCCCCCCGGGAGAGAGGGAGGCTGAGGGGAAGGGGTGAGCAGCCTCGCCCGGCGTGGGCGCCTCCCGGCTCTCAGCGCAGCGCCCGCCGCCCGGCTCCCGCGCTCAGTGCAGCCCGAGCCCCCGGCCAGCGCCTCGCGGCGGGCCCCCCGCCCCAGCCTTTTGAAGAAGCTGATATGCAAAGCGAGTGAAAGGTGATCTGTCAGATTTCTCCTCCTGGAGACTCGGGTTTCCTCCTGAGCCCACGGAAGAAGCGCCGTAATTAGGCGGCAGAGGCGCTTTGGCAGGAGCTGCCACCAGCCCGGACCCTCCCTTTCCCCCCTCCCCCCTGCCCGGCTCCGGACCCAGAATAGCCGGCGGCGGGCCCTCCAGCTGCCCAAAGGCGTCGCCCGCCTCCTGGCCACCTCCCGGCCTCCTCCCGGCCTGCGCCCGGCCGGCGACATTGGCAAGGGCAGCGCAGGACTCCTGCGGCTTTACAGGCCCTGGCGCTGGTCTGGGGGGTTTGGCCATGGGGGTCCTGGGATCTTCCCAGCTCGAAGGCCTAAGAAATGCCAGCGAGAAGCTGGAGCTGAGGCTCAAGAGAGCTCGGGAATTAGGAGGGACTCCAGAGTTCTCCGGTCAGAGGCTCAGAGACAAGAGAAGAAGGGGCCCAGCGGACTGGCCTCCATGAGAAGCCTTTAAGAGACAGACTTCAGGGGTTACAGCTGCTAAAGTGGGGACACGGATAGAAGCAAATAATACAGGCCCTGCCCTCAAGAGCACACAGTGTGGTGAGGATCCCCGCAGAGAAAGGGCAGCTGGGAAATGGGACAGTATTAGATTAGGGAGGCAGGGAAAGGAGGAACCCTAAGGGAGAGTAGAGAAAAGCTGCAGGGAGAAGTGGAGTGAGATCCCCAGGGAGGAGTCACCAGTCTGGAGAGAAGGTGCTCCAGGGGAGAAATGCAGGGAGTGGGAAGGAGGGAGAGAGGGAGGGGAGGACAGAGGGAAAGAGAGACAGACAGGGAGAGACAGAGACAAAGAGAGAACAGGAGAGAGAGACAGACAGATGCAGAGAGACAGAGAGAAAGACAGAGACACACATGTAGAGACATACAAGGAAAAAAGACAGAGACCACTGTAGAGTGCTCCTCCTCCTTCTCCCTCTCCTGGGCCGGGCCTCTGGGCACTAACATGGAGAAATCCTGGCTGCAGATTGCAGAGAAGAGTACAAGATCCTGGCTGAGAGCAGGCATGGGGACTCTAAGGGCATCTAGTCCATCCTTCTCTTTGGCAGAAAGGGAAACTGAGTCCCAGGGGGTGGGGGAGTCATCCCAAGCTCACACACCAGTAGTGAGTGGCAGAGTCTGGATTCAAACCCAGGTTCTCTATCTAAATATCCATGGCCCCAGAAGGAGCACTGACTTGCCTGAGGCACAGACAAAGGAGCCTGGAGCCCCCTGTGCAGCCTGGGCCAGTGGCCTTGCTGTAGCCCAACCTTTGGGCTCCGTAGCCTGGGCCCTCTCCCTTCTTTCCCTTCATGGTCTCCCAGAACTTAAACACTGGAATAGAGCTTGGAGATCATCACAGGGCAATGTTCTCATCGCCGATGAGGAAACGCCGGGCTCAGAGGAGAAATGAGCAGCCCAAAGTCACCGAGATGGTGATCTGTGACCAAGCTGAGTAAGAAGCTTCCTTAGGACAGGCAATGGAGTACAGTGGTGGGAGCTCACAACCTGGCTCTGCCATCAGCTAACTGGGCTCTTATTAATCCCTCGGCCCCCCTGGGCCTCAGTGTCCCTGTCTGAAAAGAGAGAATTGTGGTCTTTCCTGAGCCTCAGTATCCTCTGTAGAATTAGAGGCTTAGTTAGACTGCCTGGTCTCTGAGGTTCCCCTCACCCCAGGCTTCAAACTACAAACACACAAACTGCCGACTGCTCTAACCACTGTACCACAACTATCTCCAGATCCCCTTTCTCATCCTTGAACGTCCTGCCCCACCCTCAGCAAATCTGACAAACTCATCTATATTAAAAAACGAATGGAGGATGAGTAGTCCAGGCAATCAGTAAACATTTATGAAGTACCTACTATGTGCAGAGCACGTTGCTAAGTGCCTCAATAAGAGCACACGGACTCTTCGGCAGGATCTGCTATTTATTATAACCTCTTTCATCTTGTGTCAAATCGCTTCACTTTTCTGGGTCTCAGTTTCCTTCTCTGTGAATTGAGGGGATTGGATTAGATGGACTCCAGAGTCTGCTTCAGATGGAAAACTAGGATATTAAAAGTGGGAGGGTCCAAAGGATAGAATTGAGCCCAAAGGAACAAAAGAGGGAAGAGGATGAGAGTGGGTGGCTAAGACCCTGAGGGTTAAGAGCCTTTAGAAGGGGAAGGAAGAGGAGGAGAGCAGCAGATGTTCTACAGAATCAGCTATTTCCTCCCGGTGGGCAGCCCCGGATGGAGTTCCCCACTATCCCCCACGGTAGTTCTCCCACAGCTGCTCCCACATCCCATACCTTGCTGTGTGTCTCTCGGACTCCTCTGAGTCTAGTCATTCTATTCCCTCCCCCTCCGATGATTCTGTTAAATGGGGAGAATGATATAGGAAGGATAAATGATCAAAACAGCAGGCATATATTAAGCACCTACTATGTGCCGAGTACCGGGAAACAGCAGGCATATATTAAGCACCTACTATGTGCCAAGCACTGGGAATACAAAGAAAGACAAAGACAGCAGTCTACCTTCAAGTAGCTCAGGCTGAGCGAGACAATATGCAAACAATTGTGTCCAAACAAGATCAGCATTGGCTAAATAGGGAATGATTGCTGTAGAAGGACTCCAGCATCCAAGAGATGGTTTGTCGCAAAAGGTGGGAAAATTCAAGGCTGGGACTTGAGGAAAGCCCAGGGAAGCTAGGGACCAGATAAGATAATGTGGCTGCACTTGGAGCCAGGAAGATCCGAATTCAGACCCTGTCCCTGTCCCTGACTAGCTGTGTGACTCTGGAGAAGTCACCTGGTTCTCTCACCTGTAAAGCAGGAATAACAAGTGTACCTACTTCGCCACAGGGTGGTTGAGAAGATCAAGTAGATAACTATTACAAAGAGCCTGGCAGACTTTAAAATGGGAAAAAGTCGTTGTTGCTCTCCTTAACCTCCCGAGAGGGGGAATCCCCCACCTCCTAAGGTAGCCCCTGCACCTTTGGACAGCTCCCCAAGGACCGAGGACAGCCCCTTTTGGCCTCCATCCTTTCCCCAAGAAGAACAGAGGAGAGATTGCTTCTCCCTTCTCGAACTTCTGGAGGCTGGTTTGTGCTACTCTTCAAAGCAGGAAGAGAGGAGGGCTAAATAATTATAATTAATCCAATAATAATACCTGGTGTGCAGAGGACTTTTTTTTTTCCTCCAAAAAGCTCAATGCCCTAGTCATTATGGCTTACAACACAGGCAGGGCATAGCTATAATTATCTCCATTTGACTTGGGGCACCAACAATCAGAGGCTGAGATTTGATTCAAAGTTGTCCCTAGACTTTTCCCTGGTGGGTGAAAACCACTGTGCAACTTTTCCATTTTCTTTGCACAGATCCTAGCTTTGCCGAAGTGGGCTTTGCATTATATTCTTGGGAAATTTTGAAATCCAAATTATGTAAGTTGTAGCTGTTATTTCCTGGTTTTCCTCTTCTCTGATCCATCCAGCCTGGCCTGAGTAATGACTCAGGCCCTCCCCCACCATAACAACAACAATTAAAAAAAAAAAAACAGAGAAGGAGAGGATGTAGATCACAGATTCTGACCTAGAAGGGAGCTTAGATCAAATCCAGCTATTTCACCTTGCAGAAGAGGAAAGCAAGACACAGAGACACAAAGAGGATGACTCAGTGACAGAGCGAGCATTTGAACTCAGGTCTTCCATACCCTGTGCTGTAGGACAGAAAGAATTATAAAAAAAGAGGGACAAGAGCAATTGGAAACTTCCGGTACAATGAGTCAGTGGTCCTGAGGCTGGAGAAATTGTGTCCCCTTAAATCTGTAAAATAATCACTGAAACTGTGTCCCTTTGATCTTAAAAGAAGAGAGATTTGGGGTCTCCCAGACTTCAGAGACTTTGGGGGAAGGCGTATTTTCCATATAAACTTTTTTCCTAAGACAAGCTGCATCATTCAATTGGAAATCTCCAGCAAATCACCCCCTATTGATCTTTTGGATAGCCAGATTCCCCATTCAGGAAAGGCTAAATTTTGAAAAAAGCTTCAAAGTGATGTTCATTCAATTAGGAGATCCTATCTGATAATCAGCTCAAACTGCCCAAGATCTGCTCAAAAAATAGGTTTCTGTTAACTCATTCTTTGCAAATTTCTTCATTAAGAGATTTGCCGGCTAAAAGAGAGCTTCTTAGAGAAAAATAAAACTTCCTTTTTGCTGCAGACTTTGGGGTTCTTGAATTCTTTTGCATTTGGATATGTGACTCCGACAGAGGGGGTCTCTCCTCCTTCCCATACAGCATCAGTCCATGGTTACAAAAACGCAGGCAGAGTTCTAGTCAGCCCTGGGCAGGACCTCAAAGATGATGTGGTGGTAAAAATGATGGACTAAGACATGATCAGTTTTTGTAGTGTACAGGTGAGAAATATGAATTACGTCCTGTCAATGGACAGCATTCTATTGTGCTGCAAGAAATGAGGAAATAGATGATTTCAAAAGGACTGCTATGAACTGATGCGGAGGGAAGAGAGCAGAACAGGAGAACAATTTATGCAATGACAGCAATATTGGAAAGACAGCACCCTGGAAAGATTTTAAGGAACTTTGATAAATACAATGACCACACCTGACTCCTGAGGACCAAAAGGGAAATGATCTCTATCTCAGAGAGGTGATCTGTCTGTCTTCTGTCTGTCTATCTATCTTTCTATCTATTCATCCAGCCATCTATCTCTCTTTTCATCTATCTATCTATCTATCCATTCATCCATCTTTTACAAGAGACATTTCATGGAGTGGAATAATCTGCAAATGGTAATACAAAAATAAAATGCATCGATTAAACTTTTTTCAAAAGGTACTCAATAATTAGGTTTTGCATATCTACTATGTGCCAGGCAGGGTTCTAAGCACTGGAGTTACAAGGAGAAGCACAAATTCACCCTTATCTGCAGGAGCTCACAATCTAATGTACACAATTCTGTACAAACTAGTTACAGAGTAAAATGGAAATAAAGCGGTTTTGAAATAATAGGTTCTAAATTCAAATCAATATTTGTCATGTTGTGCAGGAAACATCAGACCAAAAAGGAAAAAAAAAAACACGAGAAAGGACAGGCAAACAAACAAACAAAGGATAAAAATACTATGCTCAGATTCACATGCAGTTTTCATAATTCTCCCTCTGGATGCAGATGCTATTTTCCATGTTGAATTACTGGAATTGTCATGGATCACTGTATTTCTGAGAAGAGCTAAGTTTCTCATAGTTGATTATCACATAATCTTGCTGTTACTGTGTACAATGTTCTCATGGTTCTTCTCACTTCACTCAACATTAGCTCATGTTAGTCTTTCCAGGCTTTTCTGAACTCAGCCTGCTCATCCTATCTTATAGAACAATAATATTCTCTTATATTCATGTACCATTTCTCATTCAGTCATTCCCCTACTGTTGAGTATCCCCTCAATTTCCAACAATTGCCACTACAAAAAGATCTGCTACAGTTCTGATGGAACTCTTCTCTTCTCAATGCTCTTCTCAACAACGAGATGATTCAGGCCAGTTCCAATGGTCTTGAGACAAAGAGAACCATCTGCATCCAGAGAGAACACAGTGGGAAGTGAATGTGGACCACAATATAGTATTTTCACTCTTTCTATTGTTGTTTGCTTGCATTTTGTTTTGTTTCTCTTTTTTTTTCTTTTTGATCTTATTTTTCTTGTGCAGCATATTTGTGGAAATATGTATAGAAGAACTGCACATGAATAATATATATTAGATCACTTGCCATCTAGGGAGGAGGGAAAGGGAGGGAAAAATTAGAACACAAGATTGTATAAGGGTGAATGTTAAAAATTATCCATATAGAGATATTGAAAATAAAAATATTTAATTAAAAAAAGAAATATTTTGTCAAAAGAAAAAGAAAGAGCTGCTATAGACATTTTTGCACATGTGGGTTCTTTTTACTTTTTTATGATCTCTTTGGGATACAGACCCAGTAGTAACACTGTTGGGTCAAAGGGTATGCAGTTTTATAGGCCTTTGGGCATAGTTCCAAACTGCTCTCCAGAATGGTTGGTTCATTTCACAACTCCCCCAACAATGTATTAGTGTCCCACTTTTTCCTACACTCCCTTCAACATTTATCATTATCTATTCCTGTCTTCTTAGCCAATCTGAGGGGTGTAAAGAGGTACCTCAGAATTGTCTTAATTTGCATCAGAAAGGATTTTAAAAAGCAAAAGAGAGAAAAGAAAAATTGGAAAAAAAAAGAACAAACAAATGAGAATTATGCAAGAGATTATTTTAAAAGAGTAACTACTTGGTAAAGAAAACAGAAATTTAGTAAAAAGATATATAAAAATTTACCAGACAATTTCTCAAAAATAGAAAAGTCAAAATAAAAAGATGCAGTGTACAGGTGAGAAATATGAGTTATGTCCTGTCAATGGACAGCACACTATTGTGCTGTAAGAAATGAGGAAATTTGCTAAGTGAAATGAGCAGAACCAGGAGATCATTATATACTTCAACAATGATACTGTATGAAGATGTGTTCTGATAGAAGTGGATTTCTTTGACAAAGAGACCTAACTCAGTTTCAATTGATCAATGATGGACAGAAGCAGCTACACCCAAAGAAAGAACACTGGGAAATGAATTGAAACTATTTGCATTTTCTTCCCAGGTTATTTTCACCTTCTAAATCCTTCTAAATCCAATTCTCCCTGTGCAACAAGAGAACTGTTTGGCTCTGCAACATATTTAACATATATAGGACTGCTTGCCATCTAGGGGAGGGGGTGGAAGGAGGGAGGGAAAAAATTGGAACAGAAATGAGTGCAAGGGATAATGTTGTAAAAAATTACCCTGGTATGGGTTCTGTCAATAAAAAGTTATTATAAAATAAAATTAATACATATATATAAATGAGGAAATAGATGATTTCAAAAGGACTGCTATGAACTGATGCACCTTGACTTTACTGAGGAAAATAATTCCTTAAAAAGGAGAATTGGGTAATTGGAGGCTAACAACTCCATGAGACATCAAGAAACAATAAAATAAAAGCAAAAGAAGAAAATGTGAAAATTTTCACCAGACAATCTACTGAAAACAGATGGTAATAATGTAAGAATTATTGGACTACTTGAAAGCCATGATAAAAAAAAAAAAGAACTTGTACCTACTCTTTAGTAAATTATCAGGGGAAACTGCCCTATTTTAGAACTAGAGGGCAAAAGAGAAACTCAAAGAATCCACCAATACTACCATCTGAAAGAGATATCAAAATGAAAACTCACAGGAATATTATAGACAAGTTCTAGAACTTTAAGGCCAAATTGAGAATACTGCAAGCAGCTAGAAAGGAAAAATTCAAACAGGATTATGAAGTTACAGGATTACACAGGATTTATCAGTTTCTACATTAAAAAATCAGAGGGTTTGGGATATGATATTCCTGAAGGTGAAGGAACTAGAATTACAACCAAGAATTGGTTGCCCATCAAAGCTGACTATAATCCTTTGGGGAGAGAATGGATATTTAATAAAACAAAGTGGATTAATGAAATTAAAATTTAAAATTAAAGTGGAT
Organism: Antechinus flavipes; assembly: GCF_016432865.1. NCBI lineage: Eukaryota > Metazoa > Chordata > Mammalia > Dasyuromorphia > Dasyuridae > Antechinus > Antechinus flavipes. The sequence continues at coordinate 460,595,026 of NC_067401.1, forward strand.
TTCAAAATGGATGGATATATGACCTAGATATAAAGAGAAACAATATAAGAAGATTAGAAGAACTTGCAACATATTACTTGTCAGACACGTGGATAAGCAAACAATTTATGAATAGACAAGAGAAATGAAAATTAGATGTAAAATGGATAATTTCAATTACATGAAGTTAAAAAGTTTTTGTGCAAATAAAACAAATATAGCCAAGATCAGAAGGAAAGCAGACAATTGGGGAGGACATTGTAAAAACAGTTTATCAGATAAAGGTTCCATTTAAAATATATAAAGAACTTTGTGTAATCTATAAGAATATAAATCGTTCCTTATTTGAGAAATAGTTAAAGGAAATGAACAGGCAACGAAGAAATCAAACAATTTATATTCATGTAAACTTTTCTTTTCTTTTTTCTTTTTTTTAAATTTATTTTATAATAACTTTTTATTGACAGAACCCATGCCAGAATAATTTTTTTTACAACATTATCTCTTGCACTCGCTATTGTTCCGATTTTTCCCCTCCCTCCCTCCACCTCCTCCTTTAGATGGCAAGCAGTTTTATATATGTTAGATATGTTGCAGTATATCCTAGATACAATATATATGTGCAGAACTGAACAGTTCTCTTGTTGCACAGGGAGAATTGGATTCAGAAGGCAAAAATAATCCAGAAAGAAAAACAAAAATGCAAGCAGTTTATATTCATTTCCCAGTGTTCCTTCTCTGGGTGTAGCTGCTTCTGTCCATCACTGATCAATTGAAACTGAGTTAGGTCTCTGTTGAAGAGATCCACTTCCATCAGAATACATCCTCAAACAGTATCGTTGTTGAAGTATACATCATTATTTTTTCCTGTCATCTTAGCCAATCTGACAGGTCACATAAACTTTTCTAAATCATTATTGGTTAGAAATTGCAAATTAAAACAACCTGAGATCTTATTTTACATTCATCAGGTTGGCTAAAATGAAAGAAGGGGAAAATGATGAATACTGGAGGCGATGTGGAAAAAGTGGGATACTAATTCATTGTTGGGAGAATTGTGAACTGCTCCAACCATTCTGGAGAGCATTCTGAATTATGTTCAAAGAGTTACAAAACTGCAGACACCCTTTGACCCAGCAGTACCATTATCAGATCTATCTCAAAAATAATTAGTGGAAAAGAAAAAAAAAGAACATATAGGTTCTAAAATATTTGGAGTAGCTCTCAATGCAAAAAAGTGGAAAGATGGCCATCAACCGGAGAATGACTGAACGAGTCAGGGTATATGATTGTGATGGAATACTACTAGGATAAGGGAAATGATGAGCTCAATGGTTTTAGAAAAACACAGAAGGACTTATACAAAATAGCAAAGAGCCAGATGAACAGAACCAAGAGAACATTGTATGCAGTAATAATGATGTAGTTTTAAGATCAACTTTGAGTAAATGGGTTATTTTATTATAAATGGTCACATAGTGCATAGTAAGGTAGATGCTAACTGAGAAAGGGCTGAAAAATAGAAGTGTGTATAGGATAAGTATATATATATATTATGTGTATATGTATGTATATAATATATATGTTTGTGTGTATATATGGGTTGATGGACAAGGGCTTGCTGGGATCATGTCAGAGCTGGGACTCAGTCAGACCTGGGATTCCAAGACTTTCCATGACACAATGCTGCTGCTCCTTGCATTATTATCCCCATTTTATAGATGAGCCACAGCGCTAGTAAGTCTCAGAGGCAGACCTTGAGCCTCCTCCCACTGGGTCCCAGGGACTCCGACACTCAGGCAATACTCTGAGCAGGATGAGAAAGCTGAGGTCCAGACACGGGCGAGAACTTCCCAGATAATGTCGCTTCAAGGGAGCCGGACGGGGATGTGCAGTTACTTAGCTGGTGATTCAGTCACTGATGGCCGGCCCCAGAGACCAGAGCTCCGCGCTGACTAGACCAGGGCCCTGTTCTCAGCCGGGAGGATTCGTTTTTATCCTTGATTTGGATCCCCAGAAGTGAGGGACAAACTGAGGGACAAAGAGCAACATGGATTTCGTGTCAGGCCGCAGGGTTCCAATCCTGCTTCTCCCACTTCCTACCAGCCAAATATCAGGGAAGTCACGGAGATCCCGGTCTCACTTTGGCCCAAATGAGTGGTTTGGGTTCAATGACTCGAAGGGCTCCTGCTCCTCTAAATCTGGGATTGTCTCGTCTCTGGGGCAGGGGCGCACCCATAATCCCTTGTGCCATTTTCAACGAGCGCCTTATTTCCTTTGTCATAACCTGCCTAGAATAAATCACATGAAACTTGGGGAGCATTTATTTCAGATTCTCAGTTTTTCCATGAGCAAACCCGCTTTAAATCCTCCGGCCTTTGGGGCAGGATGATATAATCTTCTCACTCCTCAGCTGCAAATGGCAAGAATCACCACTGGGCTGGTTCACATAGGAAAAATGTTCATGCCTTCGAGGGAAATCAGAGCAGAAAGTAGGCCACTTGGTACCTCTCATTACATATAACTTCTCTCAGTGACTGCAGATAATGCCACTAAAAATCCACCGGATCCTCCCTCGCTTTCCCCATGGCCACGGCCCATCAGACAGCCTGCGACCTGCTCCCCTGTGCCCCCACGCCCAAGCTTTCTCCTGGTTTGAGGTCCCCCTCCCAGGGGCCTCCCGACGCACAACCTGTGAACCCGGAATTCTTCCGAGGAAAGGCTGCTCTCAAGTGGGAGGCCTGAATTCTGGCGACTGCGTGTGAGCTTGAGCAAGTCGCCTCCTCATAGAATGAGGGCTTACGCCAATGGCCCACTCTGAAGTCAGGGGCCATGATGGAGGGAACCAATGGAGTCTTCTTGCCAAGCAATGAAGGCTTCAGAGTGTAGGGAGATCCTGAGGGCATCCCCAAAGGTCTGGGCGTCCCACACTGGTAGCCAGAAGACCCTCGAGTCCAGCCCTCTCATTTTACAGATGGAGAAACTGAAACCCAGAGTTTTGGCCAGGATCACAAAGGGTGCTCGCGTCCAGCCCTCGATGCCGGGCCCTCGCGTCCAGCCCTCGATGCCGGGCCCTCGCATCCAGCCCTCGATGCCGGGCCCTCGCGTCCAGCCCTCGATGCCGGGCCCTCGTATCCAGCCCTCGATGCCGGGTCCAGCTCCACGGATCCCTGGGCAGGACATATTTGATTCCATTGAATATTTCTTACTTCCTGGAGGTCAAGATGGGGAAATCCCCTGGCTGTGAGCTCCCCATCTCCAGCACTAAGTAAAGCTCTCTGGGGGCCGTGTATGGGAGAGGGAGAGGGGGACGCAGAGCAACTCACACAGAATGGCCAGGCATGGAAAGGACGGACAGGTGGCTATGGCAAGAGGAGATGCAACAACAAAATCCTACAGCAATCCCCATCTGTAAAGGTAATCTAAATGTAAATGCAGATTTTATTTACATGCTACTGGATTGGACCAATTTTGTCACATGTAGAAGGATAAATTGAACACACTGTTATCTGAGGAGGAGGACTCACCAATAAAAGCTCAGAGAATTACAGTGATAGGAAAAATGTTTAACCCTCAGTGCCTCAGTTTCCCCATCTGTAAAATGGAAATAAGAACCTCCTATCTGTCAGCTCTCTTGAAGCACCACAGAAGCACTGAAGAAGTGGGAGCTTTGTCTGGGGAAGAACCCAGCCTCCCTCCCCCTCCTTTCTCCTCTTTACCCTTGGAGCCTCGCTGCAAGCACTCACTTCCACTCTCTCCCTCTATTCCAGCCCACTTCTTCTAGCGGAATAATGCGGTGCCTGTTCCAATGTGATTAAGGATTTCAGTGTTCAGTTTAAACTAATATTTACCAGGGGAGCCCTGCCAACATAAATGTGCAGAGAAGCAAAAAAATATGGGCTTGGAGCAGCCTCCCCGCCTCCCCCTCCCACCACCCCCCGCACAACTGCCCAGGAGCACACTGAGGATGTTGTGTGTGCATCCCTGCCAGCTCCAGGACATCCCCCAGTCGTTGCACTGGGAGCTGCAGCGGGCCCTTCACGGCTGCAAACACAGAGCCTGAGCTTTAGTAGGGTCACTGTTGGTTGGGATTCCTCCCTCCCCCTCTCAGTGCCCATGGGAGTGAAATGCAGCTTGGGATAAGTCTCAGCCCCTTTACCAGCATCATCTCCATCACCATCATCTTCATCTTCCTCATCAAACGTTTTACAACATCTGGGTAACATCTCTCTGGGTTGGCACGTTAGAATCAGAGTGCTGGCGTTTAAATATGCTTCTGTCGGAGAGTCCACATGTGACGTGGCTGACATCGCTTAAGATCTCTGGGTGTCAATTCTTTCATGAAGAAGAGGCGAGGTGGCTGGGAGGTTCCTCCCAGCGGGTGATCCTACGGCTCAGTGTCCCAGAAAGTGGGACAGCCCAGCTGAGGGGGCTCCAGGGAGAGGTTTCAAATGGTTGTACTCAGGATCAGAAGGGATTTCCTCCCACAAATCCAGCGTGAAAAACAGAGAGGGCCCTGAGAGGGGTGTGGCCGGGGTGAGAGCTGAGCGTAGGGGGCTGCTGGGAAGAGTGATCCAGAGTGCTGGGGCGGAGGCGTCCACTGGAACATCCAGGGGCTCAGCTTCCTTATCTCCCACTTGCCCTTGAATGGGGCCATTCATGAACTGGACCAAGGCGGGATTAGGTGAGTCAAGATAGTAAGAGAGAAAAAGATCAGCTAAGAGTCCGAAGAGCTCTAGGTTTCAGATATGAGCCCAGTGTTGCTGATCCTAACCAAGAACAAAGCCTATGGCCAGAGAGATCCAGCAAACAAACAAAAGAAAGCAAGCCCCTCCTTTTCTGTCCTGTGGCTTTTAAATTCCAGGAACCTGCTGGGAAGGTTGGGGTCAAGAACTGAAAAGCAGTGGAAAAGATGAGTACAGAGGAATACTGCTGGGGAGCAGGGCGGGCCACATGCAGCATGGGGAGCAAGGCCATGCTAGGACGGCCTAAGCCCCCAACTAGGTTTGAATTTGCTTTGCTTTTGGAAAGGACAGAGGGACGTGGACATGCTCCATTATCCACATGAGGTTTCCACAGCTGTGGGCTCCGTGCTGAATAGAAACCATGGTCTAAAGCCCAGGTGAGAGGCAGACCAGAAAATCTAATTAAAGAGAGAGATGAAATAGGAGCCATAGACACTTACCCCCAAGGGATAGGCTGGATAAAGGAGGGAGGAAAGAAAGAAGAGAGGAAGGAGGAAAGGAAGGAAGGAAGGAAGAAAGAAGGAAGGGAGGGAGGGAGGAAGGAAGAAGGAAGGAAGAAAGGGAGGAAGGAAGGAAGGAAGAAAGAGGGAAGGAAGGAAAGAAGGAAGGAAGGAAGGAGAGAAAGAAGGAAGGGAGGAAGGAAAGAAGGAAGGAAGGGAGGAAGGAAAGAAGGAAGGTAGGAAAAAAAAAAAAAGAAGGAAGAAAGAAAAAAAATCACCATTTTGTAGGGAAATTAACCTTGTGGGGTTAAAAAAAAATGTAAAGCATCTTCAAATATGGTAAAAGGAAAATTCCAATGATTTTGGAATCAGAGACCTTGTGTTCAAAGCCTATCTCTACATTCACCAGCTCGGTGACCCTGGCCACATCCTTGGTGCATCCCTGCTCTGGACCTTCGTATCCTCCCCTCTTGGAGCTGCCGCCTGTGAGTAGGTGGCTAATTGCTTCACCTTTCTGACAAAGTCCTCCTTTAGAAAGTTATGAAATTCAACTAGGCAATTTCTAGAATCCCCCCCTGCCTCAGAATCCTAAGATCCTATGAATGCAGGAGGTCAGCAGAAAGAGGGATCACTTGGCAGGGAGAGCTGCCCAGAGGAGATAGGACCTTGGCCGATCCTTGAAGGAGAAGCAGGATTTGGGAAGGGGAGAGATGAGAAGGAAGAGCAGAGCAGGTTGGGGGAACTGCCTGGGCCAGCACCTGGAGTCAGAGGACCTGCATGTGAATCCTGTCTCAGCCCAGTTACTCCCTTCCCGGTCTTGGGCAGGACATTGCTCGGTGCACCATAGCGGGGGTTCCTCCTGGGCTTGGGTTGGACTTCCTTGCCCCTGAAGTTCCTTCTAGTTCTCAGTTTCTAGAATTCTGCTCTGTTCTCCGGAGGGCTGAACCAGAAACAGTGACAGGGTCTATTAGATGCAAATTTAGGCTGGGTGCCTGGGAAAGTTTCCTAACAATGAAGTGGAAGAGGCCGCTTTGACAGGGACTCGCCTTCCTCCATTGGAAGTTTGCTTGGGGTTTTACAGAAGGAATTCTGTTTTAGGTGTAGACCTCCACTGATTCTTTGCTCAAAGACTTTGGGGCTAGAAGGCTCCTTAGAGGCTGGCGGCCTTCCCGTCCAAGTGTCTCTTTTTACAGAGAACACCCAGAGAGGTTATGATTTTCCTAAGGTCACACGACTGAGGGTGACTCCAAGGCCTGTGCCCTCTCCACGGGGCTAAGCTGCCTCTTTGATATAAGGTCTCTGATAAGAGGCACCTAGACGGTGTGATGGATGGAGCTCCCAGCCTGAAGTCAGGAAGACTTGAGTTCAAGTGCAGCCTTACAAGCTGGGTGACTCTGGGAGTGGGCCAGTGATTTATCCTCTGACTTCCTCAGTTTTTCCATTTGTAAAATGGGAATCACCATCTGTCTGGCTTCTCAGGGTTATTGTGAAGATCAAATGAGATCATCTTTGTACAGTGTTTAATAAAGTCTCCACCCCCTCCCCATTTTCAAATCATGAGTTGAAAAAGGAAGTAACTGAACGTACCTTCCTTTGAGCCCCAGAACTTAAAACAAAGGAGTTCAGTGAGGAGACAAACCTGACTGAAACAGAGTGCAATGAAGGGGCGTGGAGGAGCAACATTATAGAGGCCCTTAAAAGGCAGACTGAAGGAGCCCTTGGGGACCCCCAAGTCCGGCACTTCTTGGGGGAGACACAGCTGGCTGGAGAGCATGGGACGGGTTTGAGAAAAAAGACCGAGCAGCTGGAAGGCTTTGGCAGTAATCCCGCCATGAGGTGCTGAGGGCTCCCATTAGGGTGGAGGCCATGGGAACGGCCCGAGAAACCTATTGAAAGAGGGAATATTAGAACTTGGTGACAGATTGGATCCAGGAGATTTGGGAGAAGGAAGAGTCTCAGATCCCTCTCTATTTCAAGCCTGGGAAACTGGAGGAATGGACAGTGCTGTTGACAGGAACGAGTTAAGTGGAGGGGGATATATTTGGTGGATAAGATAATTAATGGTGTCATCCTCCTGCCTGAGAAGCTTCCTTAGCTCCTCATGGCTTCTGAGCCAGAAGAGGATCGTTTTTGCTTGGCTGTCAAACCCTCCCATAATCTGATTCCAACCGAAAATGGTTCCACGCAACATACTCCCAGCCCGAGTGGACTCTGCAGTCCCCATCAGGGCAGGCCATCTTTGCAGGCTCCTCCTGGAAGCCTTTCCTTTCTCCTTTTTGCTCTCGGAACCCCTGGGATTCTTATCAAAGCTTATCTCACGCATCATCTTGGGCACTTTGGCCATCTTCCCCTTGTCTGTTCAGGACTGGTCCCTCCCCAGGCTCCCAAACTGATTTTGAATTCACATCTTAGCTTCTCTATTTACTTCTCTATATACGTGATTTTCCTTGGTGGTAGAATGCAAGCTCTTGGAAAGTAGTTTCTTTTTCGTGCTTGTCTTCATATGGTTCTGGTTAAAGAAATTAAAACCATTTCTAGTCATGAAAAAATGCTCTAAGTCACTATTGATTAGAGAAATGCAAATGAAGACAATTCTGAGGCACCACCTCACACCTCTCAGATTGGCTGAGAGGACAAAAAAAGAGCCTGATGAATGTTGGAGGGGGTGTGGGAAGAGTGGAATGCTAATATGTTGTTGATGGAGTTGTGAACGAATCCAACTATTCTGGAGAGTCCAAAGGGCTATCAAACTGTATGCTTTTTGACCCAGCAGTGTCTCTACGGGGCTTATATCCCAAAGAGATTTTAAAGGAGGGAAAGGGACCCACATGTGCAGAAATGGCCCTTTTTTGTGGGGCCCTTTTTTGTGGGGGCAAGGAACTGGAGACTGAGGGGATGCCCATCAGCTGGAGAGTGGCTGAATAAGTGATGGTATATGAATATTATGGAATATTATTGTTCTATAAGAAATGATGAGCAGGAAGACTTTAGAGAGGCCCGGAGAGACTGACATGAACGGATGTCGAGTGAAGGGAGCAGAACCAGGAGATCTTTGTGCACGGCAACAACAAGATTATACAATGATCAATTCAGATGGAGGTGGCTCTTTTCAACAATGAAGGATTTGAGCCAATTCCAATAGACTTGTGATGTAGAGAAACACCTGCATGGAGAGAGGGGACTGTGGGAACTGAATGCAGATCACAACATAGCATTTTCACCTATTTTTGTTTGTTTCTTTGTTTTTTCTTTTTCATTTTTTTCTTTTGACCTGATTTTTCTTGTGCAGCACGATAAATGTGGAATATGTTTAGAAGAATTGTCTCTGTTTAATATATGTTGGATTATATTTGAAACACAAGGTTATGCAAGGGTGAATGTTGAAAACTATTTTTACATATATTTTCAAAAATAAAAAAGCTATTATAAAAATTAAAAAGAAAAAAACTATAGATCTGCTCTACAATTAATAAAATGAAAAAATAAATTAACAAAACAAAATTGTTTTGGAACAAATGAATAAATTCATTCTTGATTTGGAAGAAGAAAAGAAGCAAGGCTGAACGAAGGCTTCCTGGCTCTTACACTGCTTGTAAAAGGCCCCGGTCTCTCACTGCATCCAGGGCCATCTCCAGTCATTCGGATCACATCTGGTCATTGGACCCCAGAAGGTTCTGGAGGAGAAAGTGGGGCCGATGATCTGGCCCAGCCCCCCCCCTCACTGAAATCCAATTCCCTTGGTCATTATGGGGCCACCTCCCCGATGTCATGGTCCTCTCCAGAAGGAAGGACAAGGAGCAGGACTGGAGAAGTGCGTGGCGTTCTTCTGCACAGACGCCCTCATCACCTCTTTGTCTGGGTCAGGTGATGTCTCCCCGCCCCCACTCCTTTCTGTCCTCCCCACAGGGGGTTCCCCTACCCGAGTCATGGCTCCGGCTGCCCTGGCTGCTCTGGCCCACGGCAGCGGCTCCTCGCATTGGCTTCTGGGCGTGGCTCCTCCCCACCGTTTCTGCCTCTTCTCCCCTTATTCTGGGGTCCAACGACATGGACCTCTTTGCCCCCCGTCCCGGCACCTCTGGGTCACAGAATGGCTCTTTCCTTCGAAGACACAGCTGAAGCACCTTGGGGGGTGACCTCTGCCCCAGGCTAATTTCTACACATTTGTGGTAGTTTTCTATATTTATAAATGCCTTAGACCCCACATTGTCTCCCGAGTTGTACAGCTCTTAGCACAACGGCCATAGAGAGGCTCGTTCAGTGTCTGGCGCAGAGCAGGCACTTGGTGAACAACATTTACTGAGGGACTGACCTAAGCGGATCCTGGGGACAAAACCCACACAGAGAAAACTTGCAGGGGGACCCCTTCCCTTTCTCTCTCCCCCCTCCCCCCTTTCAGCTCTCCTTTATGTGTTCTCTCTTCCCAACAGAACACAGGTTCTGGGAGGATCTCGGATCGGCTTTTTTACGGCTTCTATTTCTATGTCCTGAGCTCAGTAGTGGGCTCGCACATAGTAAGTATCTAATAAGTGGCTATCGACATGACTAGAAGAGCAACAAAAACAACCACTTGTTACCAGTTCAATGGATAGAACAGCTGGAGCTGAGTTCAAATCCTGCGGCAGAGCCTTCCAGAACGTGACTCTCCATAAATCCCTTAACTTGTTTGCCTCAGTTTTCTCAGCTGTAAAATAGGGATAAAAATAGTACCTACTTACTTTGTCAGATAGTACTAAAGTGCTTATGCTGGCACATAGTAAGTCCCATATAAATGCTAGCTATCACTATTAGTAGGGCAGCTAGTTGCTGAAGTACACAGAGTTCTGAGCCTGGAGTCAGGAAGATTCATCTCCCCGAGTTCAAGTCTGGCTGCAGACACTGACTGTGTGATCCTGGGCAAGTCACATCACCCTGTTTGTCTCTGTTTTCTCATTTGTAAAATGAGCTGGAAAGGGAAATGGCAACCACTCCATTCTCTGCCAAGAAAACCCACACAGAGTTGGATATGACTGAACAACCATCATCATTATCATCATTCAGATGTAGGTATGAGTAGAAATATATATGTGAGTATATGTATGAATCCTTTCCCTCTTTCATTATCTTTCCATTTATCATCTATCTATTCATCAATCTATGTGTCCATCCACTCATCCATCCATCTATCTATCTATCTATCCATTCATTCAATCATCCATCATCTATCTGTCTGTCTGTCTGTCTACTTAATCTGTTCATTTATCCACCTATCCTTATCCATCCATCCATCTATCTACCTATCAACCCATCCATCTATCACCTATCTATCCATTTAACCAGCCATCTCTCTTTCCAGCTATCTAATCATTCAGCCTTCTATTTGTCATCTATCTAAATATCCATCCATTTATCCATCCATCCATCCATTTATCCATCCATCCATCCATCTATCTATCTATCATCTATCTATCTGTCTGTCTATGTCTTCATCTCTCTTACTATCTATCCACCAGTCTATCTGTCTGTCTGTCTATCTATGTATCCACCCCTCCATCCACCCCTCTGCTTGAGAGATGACCCCGGGGAAGGCGCTGGCACTGACAAAGACCTCCTTTCAAAGGTGCGATTTGAGCTGCGTCCCCAAGAAGGCCGGGAGGCTGCAGCAAGGAGGGAGAGCTTCTGACAGACTTTATGGAGCAAAGCTGCTCCAGCTTCACTAGGGTTTCCTTATCCATTTCGAACTGCCTCAGGCCTGGGATCCGGCCCAACAGCCAACACCCGGAGGTAGCATGGCGCAACAGGGAAGCTCTAGGCTTGGGTTCGTGTTCTGGCCCTGATCCTCATCAGCTGGAGTGACTGTGGGGACAATGATGGTAACTTGTTCTGCAGAGAACCTTCCTCAGGACCCAGACGAAGCTTCCTGTGAGACTCTGGCGTCCTTTCTGAGCCTCAGTTTCCCCATCTGTAAAGGGAGGGGTCCGGTTAAGTTTCCTTGGGGAAGGAGCCTCTTCCAGCTCTCTGGAGGATCCTCCAATGCTCCCCCTCCCAACGCGGGGCAGTGGGCTCCTTCTCCCTGGTGGTCTCTGCGCAGACCCAGGCACTTGTTTCATGATGTAAGGAGATTCTTGGCCAGGGAGAGGTTGGGAGAGATGGTCTCCAAGTGTTAACCCTTTGTGCTTCCTTAACAAACTAACACACACCCTTTGTTCGTCCCATGGCTCCAAGCACGGGTCTCTGCATACAGGAGGCGGTCCGTAATTGCTGACTGCACGGTGGATTTCACAAAGGATGCTGAGAGAACGGGCTCTCTCTTTTCCCACAGCTCCTGCCTTGTGCGCTTCTGAGTCAATGTGCAGGATGTGCCGGTAGGAGCCTGGGAAAGGCTGGACTCTCTGCAAGCCGAGCTGCCGCACCCCGCCCGACTGGCCCAGCTGGCTTTGCACCGGGCGCCTCCCAGACGAACACCCTTTATCTCAGTGCCCAGTGGTCACGGTGACTGGCAGGGCGTCCGCCCTTGGCAATTGGCAAGACAATGTGCAGACAGGTCTGGAGGAGAAAGGCCCCTGCCATCGCCAGGAAGCTTCTACCCCCCACCCTGTGGTCCCGGCAACCCTAAAGTCTGAGGGGCAGCAGAGAGGAGCCGGGTTCAAATCCCACCTCAACTGCTCTGTCCGTGCCCTTGCCCGAGACTCTCCTCACTGGACATTCGTTCCCTCATTGGCAAAGATGAGGGGGCATGGGCACATGTCCCCTCCTGGCAGCGCTCGGGGGCTTCCCCTGGAAGCTCATGTTACCCTTGGACTGCACATGCTGAAAGTCTCCTTCTCCCCAGACTCCTCCCAGATCCGCCATTTTCCAAGATGGCAGCCAACCATGTTTGCAAGCCCCTCCAAGCTGCCCTTTGACCCTCTGGGCTCTCTCTTCAGAGTCTCCATCTCCTCTCACCTTCCCCCATCTTTCTTCCTCCTTCTAGATATTATTTTCCTCACAGCAAGTGCTTAAAAAATGCTTGTTGACTTGGACTCTCATATATAAAATGAGATGGATCCAACAACCTTGTAAGGTTCTGTCCGGCTCAAAATCCAGGAGCCTTAAACCCTGGGCCAGCAAGTGAAGGTGCTGGTCATTAATTCTCCAGAAACCCTCAGCCCCTCACCAAGGTGCCCACTGTGTGACATTGTGCATCCCGGTCCTCAGCATTGTGGGCTGAAGTCTCCGCTAGACTTAAAGTTCCCAGAGGACAGGAATAGAAAATCATTTGCTGTTCCTCACCAGCCCCTCTGCAGGGCCTGGCTCAAAGCTCGGCCCACAGTAGGCGCCTTAGAATGTTTACTGCCCTGTACTATTCTGCACACAAATGGTGCAAGGGTCGGATCCTGCTTCTGAGAGGGGACGGACCGAAAGCTTCTGGGGCAAGGGGGCCATCTGCTATTGCTTGTTCCTGGGTAGGATTATTTATTATATTTTATAGGCCGACAAAGCAGCTGCTTCGCAATCCAATCAAAGTGATGGGTTTTAAGCTCATGGGGACGGCTCCCGGAGCAGATGGGATGCTATATAATACCTTCTCCTGCTGCCATCGGGCTCTGATTTCTTCCACTTGTTTTATTCGCCTTAGTTTGGAAGTTCTGAGTATTCAGCATGATCACATTGTGGCAGATGTCATTTTTACATTTTTACGGATCGTCGTCATGTTGAGGTGATTACGGCCCAGAGTCTCACCTATGGCGTTTCTCAAGCAGTCAGTCGGTCAGTCAATGAGCATTTGTTACTTTATGTCAGGCACTCTCCTAAGGCTGGGGATTCATGGGAAAAGCAAACACAGATCCTGCCCTCCAAGAGCTCACCTTCTAATAATGGAGGCCATCATAAATAAATAGATAAAAATAGATAAATTTAAAAATATTTATATCTATAAATAAACATATAAATAAATATAAATTTATATTTATAAATATATAACTAGGTAGATATGGGCAATATACATATGTATGGAGTAGTTAGGTGGTGCAATAGAGAGAGAGCTGGGCCTGGAGTCAGGAGGACCTTTTTAAATTTTTAATTTTAATTTAAGTAATTTAAATTAAGTAATTTAATTTTAAATTACTTACGAGCTTCATGACCCTAGGCAAGTCACTTAACTCTGTCTCATGTTTAAAATGAGCTGGAGAAGGCAATGGCCAATCCCTCCAGTCTTTTTGCCAAGAAAGCCCCAAATGGGGTCTTGGAGAGTTAGACCCAACTGAAATGACTGGACAACAGCCACATACATACAGGGTCGATGGAAGGTAATCTCAAAGGAGAAGGCACTAGCAGCCAGGGGAAGGCTCCTGGCAGAAGACAGCACCTGGGCTGAGACCCATCCAAAGTCGGGGATTTAACGAGGCTTGGGTTGAACGAGGACGTTCCGGGACCTGGTCTTATGTTTGAGGAACAGCGTGTAGGCCGGTGTGGCCGGATCACAGGACGCATGGGGGGCCGGGGAGGGGGGGGAGCCAAGTGGAAGTGAGCTGCATTCATAATAATACTGGTTCCAATATCATTATTATTGTTGTTAGCGCACCAAGAAAAATCTGTGAATGGCAAAGAGCACCTACAAGGTAACCAGCGGCAGAGAGCTCTCAAAAGAAACTTTCTTCTAATCTGGGAGGTTTCCAAATCTCACCGTAAGCCGGCACTCGGATCCCTAAATAGCCAAGTACGGAGAAGGACCGACAGACAGGAACTGGAGTCTCTGGGGCAGCATCTGGGAAAACGCGTTGCTCCATTTTAGAAAGCCCCTGTCCCGACCGTCCTGTCCACCCTCTCAGACACTTGGGGACATGTCATCCCGTGTCCTAAGCTGCATCGGGTCAAATTATTTATATTTGGATGGTCATATGGCCCGCTCAGGACCTTCCCAGAGAGATATTACCGGATACCAGCTGGCGTTCCTTTAAACCTTTTTTCCAGACCTCTCCCCACATGCTATTCTTAGCCCATTAACACCAAAAGGCTCAGACTCTTTTGGATAATACTCTTTTCCTTGAAAATAAACGTGTCGTTCATAAATGAAATTTTATTCCATAAAAACAAGAAATAACAATATCCACAGTTGATAAAATAAGTAATTTTTAAATATTATTGCTTCTTAAATACTAGAGTCACAAACACATAGGTTTATTGAAGGTTTGTAAGGCAGGTTACTTGTGTTATTTCATTCACAACCACCCTGTGAAGTAGATTGCACAGCTAGTTGTCCACTGTTCCCATTTGAGAAATGAGATTAATGAGGGGCCTGTGTTCCTATAGCTTCAGTTCAAACCACAAATTGAATATTTACCACTTGTGTAACTTGGGACATAATATTCAATCGCTGCCTGCCTCGGTTTCCTCATCTGTAAAACAAGGTCATTTGACCTCAGAGAGCCCCTGAAGTTCCTTCCAGCTCTAACTCTATAATCCAACACAATTTACAGATTCCCCATAAGTAAAATCACGTCACCAAGCATTTATTAAGCTCCTACTGTGTGCTGGGCATAGGACTAAGCAATTGACTGTAAAATGAAAGTATTTCCAGCATTGTCTATCTCGTTTGCAAAGCGCTTTATAAATTCCCAGGCATTTAGGTCACGTTTGTTTTATTGGACGCACCCGGTTATGGCAAGACCAGGTCTCAGAAGACTTGAGAAGGCTGAAGAAGGAAGCGTATCATGATGATCTTTATGGAGAGATCAATCTGACAACGGTGTCCAGGATGGGTGTTGGAGCAGGATGCTTAAAAGGGACAGAAGGACCTGGAGGCTAGCAAGGCTGCTGTCAAGAACTCTGAGTTTAGTTAATAAGGGCTTGACCTAGAGTGGGGGGGGTAGAAACAGAAAGAAATGGGCACGAGACCCTTTCAAGGATTGGGGCAGGAACCAGACAGCTCCGGGTTTCCGTACCGGGCGACTGGGACGATGATGGGGCCCCTGAGAGAAATCAGGAAGGCAGAGAAAGGGGGGTCTGGTTGGGGGGCAGGTTTAACTCAGCTTGACGGACAGGGACCGTGACCTTGAGGGGGAAGTTCCCAGGGAACATTTTAGCAGCAGCTTAGATGGAAGACTAAGGTGAAGAAACCTGGGGAGAGACCAATCAATGGATAAAGTGCCTACTGTGTGTCAGGAGCCCCCCCAAAGACACTCCTTGGGTAACTGGGTGAGAAGTTCCCCAGGGGAGCACATTCTGCTAGCTGGGTCTCTGGCCCACTCTCCACAGTGACTATTCCAGATATTCTCTTCTCACTTCCAGCCTCTCTCGCCTCATAATCAGCCATACTTTATGGAGAAATCACATTTTGCTTAGGGTTTTCTCCTCCTCCCTCCCTTTGTCTTCCTCTCTGCCCCTTGATTTCAGATTCTGGTGAAGAGGTTCCTTCTCACCGAGCTCTGGCCATATCTCCTCCCAAAGGCGGGCTGTGGCCATTTCATCACTTCCTCTCACTCCCCTAAAACTCTTAACCATCTGGCTTCCAGTTTTGTCCTTCAGCTGACCTTGCTCTCCCTCAAGGAGCTCTGAGGGCCCAATGATCCCTCATCTCCAACCTTCCTGATCTCCCTGCAAACTCTCCTGTCAATGACCCTTTCCTCCCAGGTAACCTTTTCTTTCTGTTCTCCCCTGGTTCTCCTTCTACCTTCCTGATCACTCCCTTCATCTCTTTTTCTGGGCCAGAATTCACATCTTTCTCTGGGATGCTAGAAGTACCCCAGGCTCTGACCCAGACCCTGCTTAGTTCTCTTTATATACTTTCAGTCTTGGCCATTTCATTCACTCCATTGAGTTTAACTGACATCTTTATGCAGATAATACTGATTTTTTCACATTTATTTTATCTCTAATTTATGGAATAGAACAAGCATTTCCAAAACATAGTCTAATGACAAAATATGATGCACACGAAACTGCGAGGTACAATTTGCTATTCCTTCTAAATAAAAATAACGTTTTTATGCTTGCTTCTTTTGTCATTTTTCTTTCCCCATCCCCTGCCCTAGAGATGGCTACCACTGGAAACAAATAGGTATATGTACACAAAATTATTCTATACAAATTTCTATTTTTCAGTTTTTTCTCTGAATACAGACAGATTAGGCTGAATATCAGCCTCGTCAATCTTTCTTTCTTCATATATGGTCCATGGATAGAGTTTGGCTGTCCTTGAATTTGGATGGGAAACAATTACCCTACCCCCTAATCTCCAACTGAAATTGAGCATTTCCTGCAACTATGAATGTAGGCAGTCGCCATTTTCCTGAGAAGTGGTCCCCAGACTCCAGCGGCTGGCCAGAGGGAACCTGTGAGAGAAAAGAGATGAAGAACTCTGGATCTTCCTACTCTATTGGGCTGACACATAAAGGAGGGGGTCTAGAGTGCTTCAATTATCCCCCACCCGGTCAGGGCTCCTCTGGGGTGTCTGGATTCTGAGTCTGGGGGCCACATGGCCTTCCAGAAGCACAAGAAATGGCAAGGCTGCATCCAGTTGAGGCCGTCCAGACTTGTGAGATGATTGCTGAATGTGTCCTAAGAGGGTCAATTAAAAAGAACTGGGAAGATTTTCCAGGAGGACACCTGATTGAGGAGGAATATAAGATGGTCCCAGAGTACCTGAGGGCCTGTCATGTGGCTTGATTCCAGGGTGGGGGAAATAGAATCAGAGAGAAGCAGATTTGGGCCTTTTTAATGGAATTATAAAGCAGAAGCAGTCTGCCCGATGGGTTCCTAGCTGGTGTCTTTAAGCAGAGGTTGAAAGAGTCTTTTTGGGGACACTGGGGACATTCTCTTTCAGGTGTGGGGTGAATGAGCGCCCCAAAGTCCCTTGCGTGTCTTGGATTCCATGATCCATCTGGTACTTCCAAGGATGTATCTCCTGAGTTTCAAAGGGCCTTTTAATGTTATATTAAATTGAGGGAAGGAGTTAAAAATAACCTGATGTAACCAAGTCCGGGGTCCTTCCCAGCAGAGGCTATTTGGAAGCTGGAGGTTTGGGAGGAAGAATAGTAGCAGATAGAGAAACTCAATGAAATGCTTTCCTGCATCTCTAAAAATAGCCTTCCCCCTGTGCCCCATGTCCACCACTGACACGGCTGCGGACACGGTGACCTCTGTCTCACAGGGATGGTCCGCCCTACAAGCTCAGGCCTTCATCCTGGGGTGGGCCCTGACCGGGACAAAATATCGTGATGCTCTGGGCTGGGAGCCTGGGACACGGGGTGTGGCCATTGGCAAGCGAGAGGGAAAACTGGCTCCATGGGAGTGGGAGCGGCCGGATACGGCAGCGATTGCCCACGTCCACGTGGAAGAGTGGGGAGGGGATCCATGGGGGCGGGGCAGAGGATTGGGGTGCTAGGGACCGGCCCCCCTTATCTGTAGAGGGCTAGCGGCCGCCATAGCTCCAGGGATGTGTTCTGATTATTCTAGCATCTGCTGGAGAGTTGAGGGTGTTGCTAAATACCTGCTGGTGCACCCGGATCAGCTAGGGCTGTGCAGCTGGGGACCGGAGCGTGAGGGTCTGCTGGGGGAGCCTGATCAGGCTCTGTGGTTGTGCTTTTTAAATCAAATTGCATTGATAGCTTTTGTTTCCGGGTCACCTACATCTCTCCCTACAAAATCCTCCCTTCTAATAACAAAGAAAGAAGAGAAAGAAAAAACACTCAAGCAAAACTAAACCGACAAGCCTAAAGTTGTATGCAGTGTACCACATCCATGGGCCCCCACCTTGGCAAGAGGACGCGACTGTGTCGTGAGAGAGACTGGGAAAAAACACACGTTAACTCCTCCATTTTGAAGATCAGGAAATTAGGAGTCGAATTAGCTGGAAGTCTCTTTTCAAAGGCATAGGCAGAGCGTGCCGGGGCCAGGATTTACACCTTCTGATATCAAGCGACGGCTGAGACTTAAACGTCATTTATTGGGTCCGAATTAAACTGTGGGTGGATGCTCGGGTGCTTGAGGAGGGACATCTTCCTGAATCACAGAGTCTTAAATTTGTATCCAGAAAGGATGCTGGAGACCATTCACAGAGGGGTTCTTAACCTGGAGTCTACAAACTTACTTTACAAAAACATTTTCATAATTGTACTTCAGTGCGATCGGCTTCCTCTGTAATCCAAGGCATTCTGTTCCATTCATCTCCAAACATTATTCTGAGAAGGGTCTGTAGGCTTTTATTAAACATCCAAGGACTCCATGACCCCAAAATGGCTAAGGATGCCCAAACACTAGCAACCCTCCTTCGGGGATGAAGGGGATGGGTTTAGACCAGTCTCCAGGGTCAGGAAGGACTCCCTCCAGCTGCCTCTTAATAAGGGCTGGGGCTTGGGATTAGAATCCAGTTCCTTAGTCTCAAAACCTAATACTCTCTCCACCACAATATGTCACTTTTTATCCTTTCATCTCTTTTTGCTTTGTGGATTATACAGGCCACATATTAATTAATCATCCATTGGCTTCCTTCCACTACCCAACCTTGGTTGCCTCCCTTTGTTGCCGGATGTTGATGGGTAAAAAGGCTGATGAGTATCAGCCTAATCAAATTGGTTACAGAATTAGGACAGATAATCTGCTATACCAAATTATTTAATGTATAATCATTATTATTACATATTATTATATTTAGTGTATTATTGTTGACAAAGCGGCTTTTAGATTTCCTAGGTCTTTGATTTTTTTCCTTGGCTGATGGCCTGGTCCATTAGCCGATAACTGGGAGCTGAATTATCAGTTAAAATGATCAGTGTAGTCATTTGCAATCCAATTCTTGTCTTATTCAACTCTCAGATCCTGGAGATCAGAGCCCTTGTTATCTCTCTCTTTATACACTGAATATTTAATACAATGTCTTGCATAAAGTAGGTGCTTAATCAGTGTTTGTTATTACTAATACAATTCTCATGATGCAATGTGTTGATGATTATTGAAGATAAGATGGGATATAGTGAGGAGGGGGGGTATTGTATTTGGATCTAGAACTTTTGGATTGGAACCATCAGCTACAATGTCTTGGGTGGGTTCCATTATCTTTCTTTTTTTTTTCCTTTATTAAAGCCTTTTTTTTTCAAAACACAGCATTAGCCCCCCAAAACCTTGCATTGCAATTTCCCCCCTTCCCCCACCTCCTCCCCTAGATGGCAGATAGTCCAATACATGTTAAACATGGTAGAAATATGTTAAATATACACAAACATCTATACACCATTCTCTTTCTGATAGGAACTTTCTCCTGCAAAATGAGCGATCTGGGCTCCTACCAAAATGCATTCTGAGAAGGCTTCTTTTTGCCAGGTGCCTGCTTGCTCCAGTTCCTCTCCGTTTCTAGGCTGACAATAAGTGGGTCACCCAATTCTTGGTGATCCGGGGGGCTGATGTGGGTCTCAGGGTTCACGGATTTGCGTAGATGATGACATTGGCGGGGTGCACGATAAGTCCAGCTTAATACAGAACACCTCGCAGAGCTCTGAAAAGCCAGTCAACATTTTGCTGCAGCAGTACTCGTTTGGGTGCAGCCCTGCTGCAGTGCTCACAAGGGAGGAAAAAAAAAACTGTCCTTATAATTCATCTGGGCGTGACATCAAATCTGTCACTTATGAAAGTGGATCAATTATGTTCACACGGTTCAGAGGTTATGGGATGTGTTCTCGACCTAGTTCTAGGCATATTTTAAATGAACTTGAAAAGTCGAATCTCAGGGCTATTGTTCACATTCTGAGGGTAGGAGGACCTTGTAACTTATTTTATTTCTCCTAGAGGTTTCATCCTCCACTGAAGCCATCCTTGAAAGCCTCATCGTGGCCCTGTGGAGTTGAAGGCAGCATCTCAAAGATGGGAACAGCCTTGGAGCTGAAAAGCCCTGGCCAGTTGTACTGAGCTGGAAAGGTTTTAAACATAAGCCCCGAGATGGGTGGGGTGTTGGCCACCAAGAGACTAGTTTAGGGAAAGTCAGAGCGGCTCATCACCAGTCTGTTCATGCAGGATGAATTTTTTTCTCAGCCACAATGACTAGAAGTCACTCTACTGGGTCATGAGCTGGGAGCAGAGAAATCTCAGCTCCCTGAGACTTAGACCTTTAATGGGAAAGCAGAATGGCGTCGCTTTCTCAGGATGCATTTCTATAGTGCTTCACAATTCTCAAAGAGCTTTCGTCATTCGATAACCAATAAATATGAGGATGATGATTGTGATAATAATCATGATGTCAGAGGCGTGCTGTCACCTCCAGGTACCTGAACTAGCTAGGACCCATAACTAGGAGGCACTCCCTGCCCTCCTCTGCTCCACAGAATTCTTCTTATCCTTCTGGACAGCTCGAGCTTTACCTTCTACAGTAAACCTCAGTTCCTAGTGCCCTTCCTCACTAATGACCTTGTATCTATGCATTTATTCCATACAGACTCGTGTCAATGTCTACATCTATATTTCTATTTACATCCATGTCCACCCCTACATTTACACCCACGACTATCCCGATCCCTTCCTCTCTCTCTCTCTACCATCTCTGGGTCTATCTCTATGTCTATCTCTCATCTCAATTGATCCTTTCTCGCTCTCCTCCTGGACCACTGTTTTGTCACGGCAGAGGCTCAATGAGACCATGAGCTACGTCATTCGGAATAACCCAAGAAGGACAGGGTCTGACAAAAGTCTGAGAGTCTCTGACAAAAAGGGATCCACTGGAGAAGGAAATGGCAAACCGCTCCTGTGTCTTTGCAAGAAAACCCCGTGGACAGAATGAAGAGATGCCAGCAGAGGATGAGCCCCTCGGGTCGGACAGCTCCAACATGCTGTGGGGGAAGACCCGAGAACAACTACAAGGGGCT
Source organism: Antechinus flavipes (assembly GCF_016432865.1). NCBI lineage: Eukaryota > Metazoa > Chordata > Mammalia > Dasyuromorphia > Dasyuridae > Antechinus > Antechinus flavipes. The sequence goes on from NC_067401.1 coordinate 460,615,996, forward strand.
CCAGGGCTAATGAAGCAGCTGCACTACAGCCTAAAGGAAACTCTGCTGCAGAGGCCTCTGGTGACGAAAGGAAAGTCTGATGCTGTAAAGATCAATATTGCAAAGGAACCTGGGAGATCAGCTTAGGAACCAAGGTAAACTAAGTGCGGTCAAACCAGAGAGAGATTTCACATTCACGTCTTGGCTGTCAGTGAATACACACGGATGGGAACGGGTGAATTTAATTTGGGAGATCATTACATATGTCCTTAGAAGAAATGGAGCAGCCATCCTAGTCAACAAAAAAGGTGTAAAAGTAAATACTGGGTATGATGTCAAAAATGATAGAATGATTTCTATTCAAATTTAAGGCAAACTATCCAAGTTACCAAACAAGTGAGCTCATTTCTCATGGCAGCAAGCTTATGTGTATGTATAAGATTCTGCAAGCCAGTTTTCAACAACTATGTGCACTGGGAAATACCACAAGAGCAGGCTGGTACAAAGAAGCCCAGAAACTAGAGACTATTTGCCAACATTTGGGGTATTATGGAGAAAGCAAGGGAGTTCCAGAAAAAGAAACAAACAACAACCCACTTCTGCTTCATTGACGACATTGACTGTGTGGATCACAGCAAAATGTGGCGAATCCTCAGAGATGGGAGTACCAGATCATCTTCCTTGCCTCCCGAGGAACCTGTTCTTTCTTAATGACTGTGCTTTACAGCCAAAATCACTCAGTTCTCATTGACTGGCCAACAGTCCCAGGCCAACCTCCCAATGTCCATTGCTTGAGCCTTGATTCTTTCAGAGTGAATATAAATAGTCACAGTCTTCTTCAAAAACAAAGGACAACCAGCAACAATAATTTAGGTCAAGAAGCAACAATTAGATTTTAAATAGGAAAAAACCAAATTGGTTTAAGATCGGGAAAGGGGCATGGTGAGGTATCTATCATCACCTTTTTATTTAACCTGTATGTAGAATACTTCATGTGAAATTCCAGGCTACATGAATTAAAGGCCAGATTAAATGGCCAGAAGAAACAATGGCAATTTCAGCTATGTAGACAATATCACGTTGATGGCAAAGAGCGAAGGAGAATGAAGAAGTCTCTTGATGAGGGTGAGAGAGGAGAGTATAAAGCTGGATTGAAGCTTAACATCAAAAACTAAGATCATGGCCATTGGTCCCGTCACTTCCTGGCAGATAGAAGGAGAAAACATGCAAGAAGCATCAGATGTTGTGTTCCTGGGCTCAAAGATCATCGCAGATGATGATGGCAGCCATGGAATGTAAAGACTTTTGCTCCTTAGAAGAACAGTTCTTGCAGATCTGAGCAGCATCCTAAAAATCAGAGACATCACCTTGCTGACAAAGGTTCGCAGCGATAAAGTTATGGTTTTTCCCTTAGTGTTGCACAGCTATGACAATGAACTCTAAGGAAAGCTGAACACTGCTGAATTGAGACTTTCAAATTGTCTTGCTGAAAGAAGACTTTTGGACAGCAAGGAGACCAAATCAGTAAATACTTAAGGAAATTAATCCAGACTCTTCATTGGAAGGTCAAATACTGAAGCTGAAGCGTAAATACTTTGGCCACATAATGAGAAGATGAGACTCATTGGAAAAGACTGATTTTGGGAAAGAATGAAGGCAAAAGGAAAAGGGGATGGTGAAAGATGAGACAGAGAGAGAATGTCATGGAAGCAACAAACATGAGCTTGGACAGATGTCTGGAGATAGTCGAGAATAAAAGGGCCTGGTGTGATATGGAGTATGGAATCACAAAGTAGATATTACTGAATAACAACAAAATGCTCCTTGAGAATAGGAATTGTTTATTTTTTTGCATTTGGATTGCTAGTATTTAGCACATAATAAATGCATGTTAATTGATTGATATTTATAATTAACAAACAACAGGTCACTATGCTACGAATAAGAGAGCAAAAACTGTCCTTGAGAATTCACCACGACTGCATTGGAGTTGGGGGCATGATAGCAGAAAGAACTGTTACTCAACAATTGTCTGGACAATATTAATCCATAAAAAATTATGAAAAAATGGTTTTTTAAATAGATAATGTGAGAACCAAATTCAGTCTCCAACTAGATGGAATGAGAAGTTCTCAAAACATAGAATGTCAATAGAAGAAGTCAAAACTACGTAGGAACAGGAAACTATATGATCTTGAGCAAGTTTCTTTATGATTGTGAGTCTGAGTTTCCTCATAGATAGGTGGTACAGTGGATGGAGCACATGACTCAGTATCAGTATGTCCTGAGTCTCTGCTCAGATACTTACTATTTTAGTGGCCCTAAGCAAGTCACTTAATCTCTTTGTTCCTCAGTTTCCTCATTTGTAAAATGTGAATAATAATAGTAGGCTTGTTGTAAGGATCAAATAAATTAAAATATGTGAAATGCTTTGCAAATATTAAAGTGCTATATAAATGCCATCATCATCCTTACTATCATTATCTTCTTCATCATCATCATCATCATCACTTTGCTCATCTGTAACTTGGAGGGAATTATGAAGTAGTAGAGCATAGTGAGAACACATCATCTTTGTCATCCTTTCTACACCGAGATGGTACCAAGAAGTTTTAATCTGTCAGAGATAAAATGTGCAACTCCAAAACCTTTATTCAATTACAAAAAATTAAATATTTTTATTCACCTGCATTAGAGTCCTCTGGACATGAAATAGAGCAGTGATTTGTTCCAGAGTGTTTTTATCTGAATCCCATCAAACAAAAAAATAAGAAAAAATGGAGTCAAAATAATACTTTAAATTTTATCATACTTCCCATTATTCCCTTTTTCTTGCTCTGTGATCTGGCCAAACTGGCTCCCCTCTCCGAGGCTGTTTTGTCTGTAGCTGTATTTATTTGCCTTTGTTTAGATTCTATCCCATCTATACAAGGTAAGCTTCTAGTTTTATTTTTTTTGCATCTCATATAGTGCTACCACATTTTAAGTTTTTACAAAATGAGGTTGAATGGTATGTACAAAAAACCCTTAATAGACATCATGTTTGAGCCTCACAACAACCCCAAAAAGTATTATTATATCTAGCAATATTTATGGTTTTCAGATGAGGAAATTAAGGTTCAGACAAGGAAGGTGATTTGACTAGGGTTGAATAGCGTTAAGTGTCTGTGACAGGATTCTGTCAAGTCTTCCTGATTTCAAACCAGCATTTTGACAACCAAGCAACATTGTCTTGTACTTTCAGTTAACAAATGAAGAAAGTCAAATTTTCCAGATCAGGAAATCCAGCATTTTATGTTTCATAATCAGTCCCTGGATTTTTCCTCTCAATGCTTTTCCATTTGAAACAAGGTTTTGCAAGAATAAATGTTGAAATACGATATGATGATCAATTCTGATGGACGTGGCCCTCTTCAACAATATGATGAACCAGATCAGTTCCAATAAAGCAGTAATGAACTGAATCAGCTACACCCAGAGAAAGAACTCTGGGAGATGACTATGAACCATTACATAGAATTCCCAATTCCTCTATTTTTGTCAACCTGCATTTTTGATTTCTTTCACAGGCTAATTGTATACTATTTCAAAGTCCAAAATAACTGTATGGACACGTATACATATATTGTATTTAACTTATACTTTGACATATTTTACATGTATTGGTCAATCTGCCATCTGGGGGAGGGAGTGGGGGAAAGGAGGGGGAAAATGGGAACAAAAGGTTTTGCAACTGTCAATGCTGAAAAATTACTTACGTATATATCTTGTAAATAAAAAGCTATAATAATAAAAGAAATAAAAAAAGACTGAATATACTTGTATACTAAATCAGCAAATGTTAAAAAAACAAAAAAGAGTAAATGTTGAAAATTATCTAAGTATGTCTTTTGAAAATAAAAAAGATTTTTTTTAAAGAAAAAAGAGACTAAACTTGAAAATGTGTGTTGCTTTTCTGCAGAGCCTACTTAGAATCCATCTATATGTTTATATATTTGGGCAAATCAATATGCAAATCTATATGTTTATATATTTAGGCAAATCAAAATTGAACTTAAAGATTTTTTTAACCTAAAAATGACTTATTTCTATTCTATTCAGTCTCAGATTTGATCCAATGTTCAATTAGTCAACCAACAAGTGTTTATTAAATACCTATTATGTGTCATCCCCTGTAGAACATAAAGACAAAGAATGAAATGAACACTGCTCCTGTTGAACTCATGTGATAATGGAGGAATTAAGTTTTCAAAAAGATGTAGAGCATAAATATGGAGGTTTTATGTACAGTTGTTAACCACAAGATCATTTGGAAGGGCAGGTACTAGCAGTTGGGGGACCAGGAAAGACTTCATGTAGAAAATTAAGCCTGGGATGCATCTTAAAGGAAGAAGAAAGCTCTCAAGTACAGGGTAGGAGGGAAGCATTTCAGGCAGTGGAGGTGGACAGTGCAAAGAGCTTCTTTTAGATCATAACCGTCAGAAAGGCTCTTAGCTCTTCCTCCACTGATTCACCAGATTACGCAATGTTGAATAATCTGGTGGTTATGATTCCTGAAGTGGGAGGTTTTCTTGTCAGAGATTTTCAAGCTTTACGGAAATGGAAAGATCACAGATTTGGACCCACAGGACCTGGTTCTAATACTATCTCTGCAAGTCCTTGAACCTCTCTGTTCCTCATCTATAAGAATGAAGACTTCAGAGGTTGCTTCTTATTCTACATCTGGGATTCTACCACAGGTGACCACATTAGGGAAATGTCACACACACACATTATATACTATAGCACATATATACACCATATACACAGACATTATATACTATAACACATGTACACACGTTATATACTATAGCATATATATATATGTATACACTATATATTATAGCATACATACACACTACATACTATAACCTCCAAGGTTGGTTTTATAGCTGAGGCTTGTGATATTTTGTATAACTAGGTGATTTTTAAAGGACCATCTGTCAGACCAAATGATATGTGAGGGAATATTTTCGCAAGGTAACATTTCTAGTACGAGTCACACTCCCTGGACTTGACTCGAAGTTTAACCTTGAATGAGAGAATTCTGCAGGAGTAAGTCTACTATAAATCTAACTCTTGACAAGTTAAGTGGGAAGATTCTATATTTGGATCACATTGGAAGGTTTAATTAAAATTTTTTTCCTTCCAGGAGTCATTTAATGATATTAAGCTTATCTTGTAATTTCTGATTCAGGGTTTTTTTTTTTTTTTTTAATATGGATTCTTCAAATATGCTCCAGATTAATAGGATACACTCTGGTCAAGAATATCATACTATCTACCTGGCACCAAGGGTGATGACTTTCATAAGCTCACAGAATTAGAACTGATTATAATTACTTTGCTTAATATCTATACAACACTATATAATAGTTGATCGTAATTAATATTATGTTTTATCATCATTTGGAAATAAACACGCGTGCTGTGATCATCCTCAGTTGATGTTGGGTTGAAATGTCGTTGGAACTTGTTAGGAAGGAATTGTGTGTGTATATCTATCTATCTATATCTATATCTATATCTAGATAGATATATATCCTCTAGACATCTTCTTACAGGTGAGAAAACTGAGGCCATGTGAAGGCCAAAGTTACACAGGCAGACCTAGGATTAGATGCTAGACCTTTTATTTCCTCTATTCTATGCTATTAATCTAGCACATATTTTTTAAATCTTTAAAAATGCTAATTTTTAAAAAATTTTAATGTTTTTTATTTTTAAAATGCATGCAAAAATTGTTTTTGATATTCACTGTTGCAAAACCTTGTGTTCCAAATTTTTCTCCCCTCCACTCCCCTCCCTTGGATAGCAAGTAATCCAATATAAGTTAAACATGTAGTATATGATTTTAAAAGCCAGCACAGTCTGAAGAAAAATTGGGCCACACAGAAGACCCCAGGGGACTGCAATGGAACTCTAAGAGCTATTTAAGCCAATCTGGTAGATGAGGGCTGTTGGGAGGCCACAGCGGTCCAGTGTGGACCACTGCCACCATTGCAGCAGGGATGATTATACTGTTTCAGTTTCCCCTTGACATCATGTGCATAACCATCTCTACCACTGGGTCCATCCCCGAAGGCTCATCATGCTGTAGAATTCATGCAAAGGATAGATAACTTGGGGAAAAATAGGGCTGATTACACAGCAAGAGCAAAGAAAAACAGAAGTATTGAGGGAGCAGAAAGAAACCTCAAGAAAAGAGACCCTTTGCAGTCTCCTTGTAGAGGATTTATGGGAGGGAGTGGACAAGATGCCCACAGGATGGGCAGTTGTAGGTGGACTGCAATCTACACTACTGAAGAGAATATCCTCACAGACCATATATTTCACTATATTGGTTGAATTTCTGCCAACTGCTTGGTACAGTGTAGTATGTCAAAGAAATTTGGCACAGTCCTGCCTTCAGGGAGCTTATCATCTCATTGGAAAACAGTGATAGTATTAAGTACTTAATTAATTAAGTCCCTTCATAGAGGGACTGGAGTGATTTCTCTACTTTTAGTTCTAGTTGGCTCTTTTTTCTCATTTCTTGCACTTCTTTTCTTTGCTTAGCTCCAGAGGGCAGTTGTATGTAAGAGGTCTAAAATTGTGGTATTCAGTAAGAAAAAAAACCCACAAAACGTCCTAACAATTAGAGCTGGTACAGTGGTTCTGAAGAGCTGACTACCCCACTAGACAGGAAAAATTCTGAAGTCCCTCAACACGCTGCGATTCTACGGTTCTCAAACCTCAATTGGCAAAATGCTAAAACCAATGGATTTGATTCTAAACGGAAGTCAGATAACTCTCTGTGGCAAGGGGGACTCAGAGGAATAGCCTCAATGGAATAGCATTCAGTCAGAGTATTCTGGGTGTCTGCCCCAATTCAGGAAAGCCGCAGATAAGCCTGAATGTGGTGAGTTAGATGGAGAGGGTGAGGTGAGGAGCCATCCACACAGAGATTCACTCAGAGTATTTCACTTAAAAAAGAGAAGCCCTGGTGGATCAATGAATGGCTGTCTTCCATTATTTGAAGCTTTGTCCAGGAGAAGTGTGATTGGACTTGCCCTGCAAGATCCCGGAGGCAGAATTAAGGTCAGTGGGTGGAAGTTTCAGAGACGGAGTCCAGCTTGATGCTAAGAAGTTGAGTCATCAATAGTTTTTGGGAAAAGGGTGACATCCCTAGCACTGGAGACTTACCAGAAAAGGATGGATGATCTCTTCTTTAAATTTGTTGGGATTGTTGGGTAGTATGAGTTTAGTTTTTGTTTTTTAAAGCTTTTTATTTTCAAAACATATACATGGATAGTTTTGCAGTATTGACCTTTGCATAGCCTTGTGTTCCAAATTTTTCCCTTCTTTCCCCACCCCCTCTCCTACATGGCGAGCAATCCAATATATGTTATGCATGTTAAAATATATGCTAAATCCAATATGTGTAAACATATTTATACAATTCTCTTGCGGCACAAGAAAAATCAGATCAAAAAGAAAAGAAAATGAGTAAGCAAACAAAATACAAGTGAAAAACAACAAAAAGAGTAAGAATGTTATGTTGTGATCCACATTCAGCAGGTAGTGTGAGTTTAGACAGAAATATGCTACATTTCTTCCAAATCTGGAACCCAAATTAGTTTCCATGTTATTTACACATTCTAAGAGAGTAAGATGAGACCCATGGTGGATTGGACAGGGAGCAGACCTTGGGCCAGAAAGAGCTGGGTTCAAGTGCTATCCCTGCCATAAACCATCGGGGCAAGGGCTATAACTTCTTGATGCCCCAAGCCATTTTAGAACATTGTAAACAAAGTTGCTGGTTTACATGGAGACTTTTCCAAATGAACAAAATCACAATTTCCACCCTTATCCCTAATGGAGTAGTGTAACGAATGACTGTTCTGAAGAAACAGACAAAAGAGAAGCATCTCCCCTTCCTCATCTCTACCTGTTAAAACACGGGTGGGGAAACTTTTTTTTTCTGCCAAGGCCATCTGGATATTCATAACATCATTTGGGGGCCATACAAAATTATCAACTTAAAATCCAGCCTGTTATATTTAGTCAAACATTTAATTAACTCACCTTTAATGGGATGTGAACTACAGTTACCTAAGCAGGGCCAGACTCAATGATTTTGTGGATCTTATATGGCCCACTGGCTGGACGTTCCCCACCCCTCTGTTAAAAACATTTCTGTTTATGCTGGACCAGCCCAAACAGTATTCTTCCACGAAGCCTTCTTGGATTACACAAAGGCAGAACAACTCATAGTTTTGAAGACTCATTTTAGCATGTTGGCAATACCTTTAAATAAGGCATTGTTGTCCAACATTTATTTCAATTCAATAAGTACTGATCAAGAACTTGCTATATATTACCTAAGATGACATGAAAAGATAATGACAAATTTTGGAGGTGATGTGGGAAAACTGGGACACTAATACATTATTGATGGAGTTGTGAAATGATCCAACCATTCTGCAGAGCACTTTGGAATTATGCTCAAAGGGCTATCAAGCTCTATATCCCTTTGATCCAAAAGTGTCACTACTGGATCACTATGACTTCCCAACAAGGTCATAAAAGAGGAAAAAAAATCATAAAAGTGCAAAAATGTTTGTAGTAGCTCTTTTGGTAGTGGCAAGGAACTGGAAACTGAGTGGATGCCCATCAATCAGGAAATGACTGAATAAGTGAGGTTGTATGAACGTAATAGAAGAAATGATGAGCAGGCTGATTTCAGAAAAGCCTGGAAAGACTTACATGAACTGACGCTGAGTGAAGCAAACAGAATAGAGAGAATATTGTGCACGGCAACAATGAGATTATGTCATGATCAGCTGTGATGGACTCGGCTCTTCTTCACAATGCAATGATTCAAGGCAATTCACATAGATTTGGGATGGAAAATGCCATCCATATCCAGAGAGAGAACTATGGAGACTGAGTGTGGATTAAAGTATGGTATTTTCACCTCTTTGGTTTTTTCTTTCTCACTTTTTTCCCCCTTTGGTCTGATTTTTACAGACAGGACAAATGTGGAAATAGGCTTAAAAGAATTGCACATATTGAACCTATATCAGATTGCTTGCTATCTTGGGGAGCGGGGAGATAAAAGAGGGAGGGAGCAAAATTTAGAACACTAAGGCTTACAAAAATGAATGTTGAAAACTATCTTTAAATGTATTTGGAAAATAAAATACTATTGAAAATTAAAAAAAAAAACTTGTTACATGCTTGGAATTGTGCTGGGGACCCAGAGACAAAAATAATAAGTTCTTGCTTACTTTCAAGGAGCTTCTATGCTATAGAGCTATGGTCCATTTTGTCCTTTCCTATTAAACTAGGAGCTTCTTGAGGACAGGTGATAGGTTCATCTTATCTTTGTATCTCTCTTCTCTGGCTAGCACAGCACTTTGCACACAGTATATGACCCTCTCCCTTCCCCGGGGACAAAGCATTCTCATTTTTGTCTTTGTATTTCCCTTACTTAACACAATATTTAGCATTCAGAAGGTGTTCAATAAATGCTTGTTGCTAGCAGGCTCATAAAAGATAGCAGAATTGAGGGAAAACATCGTTCCTAGCTCTTTTTATATAATCGGATGGGTCCAGGCACCAGCTTGGCTTCCACTTAGGAGATGGAGCTGTTTTATCCTCTGTGGTCCCAGTTTCCTCGTCTATAAAACAAGGGAACTGGACTCGATGGAACCATGTGATCCCCAGCAAAGTTAGAAAGTTAAGAAAAGAATCTTCTCATAGATCATTGGAGGTGGCAACAATAAGATTATACAATGATCAATTCTGATGGCTGTGGCTTTCTTCAACAATGAGATGATTCAGAGCAGTTCCCATGATCTTGTGATGAAGAGAGCCATCTGCACCCAGGGAGAGGACTGTGGGAACTGAGTGGGGATGACAACATAGCATTCTCACGCTTTTTGTTGTTGTTTGCTTGCATTTTATGTTCTTTCTCATTTTCTTTCCTTTTTGATTAGACTTTTCTTGTGCAGCAAGAGGATTGTATAAATATGTATGCATATATTGGATTTAACACATAGTTTTACCATGTTTACCCTATATTGGATTACTTGCCATCTAGGGGAGGGAGTGGAAGGAAGGGGGGGAACTGGAATATAAGGTTTTGCAAGAGTTGATGTTGAAAAATTATTCATACATATGTTTTGGAAATAAAAAGCTTTAATAAAAAATTTCAGTTCAAAAAAAAAAAGAATATTCTCCTAAGGAAACTCTTTGGACTCGGGCACTGGGTCTGCTGGAGATGAGTGACTACCATCTGCTTACTCAGTGTAGCTGGGGGAAAATGTGCCTCCTTTGTTCTTGGGCACAAATGCCATACGTGGCAATGTCCGCAAGCAGTGACTTCTTACAAGATGACGGGGTACTTTTAAGCTCATAACCATTCCTTTGTTACAGGGCAAAACAACATGTCATTTATAAGTACTGAAAACGAGAAAGGCTGAAGATGAAAACACTCATACAAATAACTATTCATGAAATGGGAAAGAGGGGAGGGTATTAAGTAAGAAATCATTTCTTACACAAGTCCTTCAGTGAGGGAAAGGCTGAATCAATCCTAGGAACACAAAGAGATTTAGCAACTAGTCTGCAGTCTCTACATCAGCATCCTGTCCATTCTTCTGCCAGTCCTTCTGGGAAACTCCACTCGAATCTAAATCAACTAACCTCATTGCATTTCGATGCACTAAACAACACAAATCTTTTTCCTGAGGAAACCAACTCCACTCTACTTTTCTCACTCTGAAGTTCAGACAAACAGGATACTTATTATTTCTCACCGACTGCTTCTGGATCATCCTCCTAAAATCATTTCCCAACAATATTCCTGACTTCAACTTTTTTTTTCCAAGTCAATAACATTATTAATCATGTATTATGTGCTTGACACTGAGCCACAAAAAAGGCCAAAACAGCCCCAGTTTTTAAAGAGTTCAGAGACAAATGGGGACACAAAGACCATGAGAAATATATAAAAGGAAGAAATTGATGACAGTTTTGGAGAAAAGATATTATCTAGAGGGAAGTTCGTGAAAAGCTTCTTTAGAAGGTAGGATTTTAGCTGAGACTTCAAGGAAGCAGGGAAGCTAGGAGGTCTCGAGAAGGTGGGAGAAGATTCCAGTTTGGGGAACATGGTTAATCAACAGATGCAGCAACTTGTTAGGCAACAGCAAAGAAGTCCATGGTCACAATGTCACTGGTTCACATTGATGAGAATAAGATATAAGAAAATTGGAAGTGGAGGAAGGCACAGGTTTTGAAGAGCTTTGAACATTAAACAGTACGTTGTATTTGAACCCAGAGGTAGTAGGGAGTGAGTGGATTTTATTAAGTAGATATAACCAGGTCTGTATTTTAGGAAGCTCTTGACAGTAGAGTGGAGAATAGGTAGGAGATGATGAGGGCTTGCTCCAGAGTGGGATCAGTGTCAGGGGGAAAATCTAATGTAATCAAAAGATCAATCGAATAGGCAATGATTGCACCTACATGGATGAGAAAGTGAGGAGTGAAGGAGGACACCGATTTTTGAGTTTGGGTGACTGACAAGATGGATGGAGTGAAATTTCAGGGTTCAGAATCTTGAGAGAAACAGAATGGCTGGTGAGTTAATGTTTGAAGTGGGGCCATGTTGGTGAGCCTCCAAAGTGGAGGCAGAGGTCAGTCCAGTCATGGGATATGAGGTCCAGTGAGATCAGGATGTTTAGTCATCAAAGTGGATATTGATGTGAGGATGATGGAAGGAGAGGAGAGAAAATGGAGACCAAGCCAAGCACTAAAGTCATAGGTGGGTGGAGAAGGGAAGAGTGCCCTAAAAGATGCCAGAGGCAGGGAGAATCAAGGAGGATGGAAGCAGGACCGGAAGGGTCTGTAGAAAACATCAAGATCAGCCCCTCATTTTACAGGTGAGGAAATTGAGGTCCACAGAGTGGAAGCCGTTGATTTGGGACACACACCCCGTAAGTGACTGGATTGGAATTTGAGCTCGTCTTCTGGACACCAAATCTAGCACTCTGGAGACTCAGCAGATTTTTGTAGGATTATGTCTTTAAGATTATACAACTGATTGAGAATCACTGGGATTACAAGATCCTATATGCCTATGAATTTTTTGTTTCCAGAAATTTACTTGGCAAGTCAAAATGCAGCCCTGTAGTGTCTCTACAGAGAAGAAATATTCCGTACATATAGGCTAAAAGTATACAAAATTCTGTGGTAGAAGATTCTTTGCTGATTAAATAGCCTTGATATCCTATTCTCCAGTTTTGGGAACACTATGTCCTACGGAGTCTCATCCCACTTCTCTAACCACTATACTTCTGTTTTTTTAACTGGTTATTCTTCCTTAACCCATTTTTCTGGTAAGGATTCATCATTGTTAGACTGAGTCAATTACAAAACAATCACACACACACAGTAAGATCTTGTATTGTCCACAAAACTCTGTCAATTAAATAATTCTTAGGCTCTTGTCTGTTGTAAAAAGAATCCCATTTCTTTACCACCAGTATTTTCCCAGTGATATTTCACGGATTGGGGGATAGATGTGAGAAAAATAGAGGGCAGATGTTGTTTCAATTTTCAAAAAAAGGGAAAGGGTGGGGCAGTCCAGAGACTATAGATTAATGAGTTTGAGTTCATTTCCTAGCAAAATGCTGGAATATATTATTAAAGGGTTTGAACATTTCAAAGGGAAAATAGTGATTGCTGAAAGCCAGCATGGCTTAGTCAGGGCAGACTAACCCCATTTCCTTTTCTGATGGAACAAGGAGGTCAGAAGGATTCTGCCAATGAAGTTTGGCAGATTTGGGGAAGAGGATCTGACAAATCAATCATCCTGTCTTTTTCTATAAGATGGAAGCAAATGAGTAGAAGACAGTAAAACTGTCTGACTGAGTAATTGGACCCAGAGAGCATTCATTAACAGGTCCGAGTTAACCGGGACTGAGGTCTCTACTGAAGTGCCCTGGAGATCTGGGCCACGTGAAAAATGACAGGAATCAAGTCTTGATGACAAGCTTAGTGCAGCTGCAGATGAAATGAAGCTGTGAAGAAACATGTTGAATGATGGTGTCAGCGTTAAAAAAGATCTTGACAGGTTGGAAAAGGAAGCCACGTATAAATAGACACAGATTAATAAGGAAAAATACAAAGTTCACCACCTGGCGTCAAGTAATTGATCCCACAACAATTTGGGTGAAAAAAGATCTGGGGGTGTCCACCACATGGAAGAGCGATCACAAAAACATCCTGAATGAGGGAGATCACAGTTGCCAGGTTGCCTTGGTCAGATCATAACCAGTGGATGGTGTTCAGGTGTGGGCTCCACGGTTAGTCGGAGGGTCGTTGCTAAGGTGGAGGGATTCAGAGGGAGCAGTGAAAGGGGCCGAGACTCCTTGAGTCCATGTTCCCAGGAAGCACAGCTGAAATAACTGAGGATTATTAGCTAACAGCATGGAAGACTGGGAGGGAGCAGATTCAGATATTTGAAAGCTCTCACGTGGCTGAGAGTTCGACTCTTTCTCTACTTGACTAGAGATAGCAGAGCTGGCAACAACCCAAGTGGAGTGTACAGGTGTTGATTTCCTTGAGCTTTGTGTTCCCATTGTAGTGTAGGCAGAACTCTGGTCTGGGAACTTAATTTTGTGGAACTGAATGGAATGAGTTAAAAGAGTCCATTTTAGCTCACAGAACTCAAAGAGAACTGGCTGACTGACAATCAAAGCTGTCCTCAAGTGAACCAGATTGCTTCAGATACCATTGGGTTGTCCCTCAGTAGAGACCACTAGGGTAGAGTCTAAGGGAGATACTTGTCCAGGCTCAGGACAGACGAGATGACCCAGAGCTCGCTTGCTCTCTGGTTTTGTGTATTGGTTATTAGAAAAAGCGATCAGAAATGCTTTCCAACCCTTCCTGGGCTGGCTTGGGAGGTTGGAGCATCTCCTCCACTGGAGGTCCTTAGATCAAGGCTGAAGGACCAAATGTGGGCATTCGGTGGAAGAAAAAAACAATAACAAAATGGGACAAATATGCATTGTCAAGAAAAATCAGTCCCTTATGGGCCGCAGCTAAAAATGAGTGTCTCATTCTTCATATTTAACAACAGCACTTTCTTAATTTGGGTCGAGCCCAAACATCTGCAATATGGCAGTCTACCAGGAAGGGGAAGGGAACGAACATTTATGGAGTGCCTACTATGTACCAGGCTCTTTTGCAATCATTAAGTCATCTGATCCTGACAACAATCATACAAGATAGGTATTATTATTATCTCCATTTTTCTCTTGCGCAAACTGAGACAAATAGATATGAAGTAATTCCCACAGCTGGTGTATGAGGCTGGATTGGAACTCAGACCCAATGCTTTGTGATATCAGCTGCCTCAGGAAACTATCTCATCCAAATTGCACATATTCCTCCAATATCGAGCTTTCCTAGCCGTTAGGGAAGATGAGAAAAAACTGAGCTTTTTCATTTTGGCAAATGCTATTTCCACGTTAAGGCAGGGAATAGAAAATTATCTATGAAAAAATAAAACTAAATCAAGAGTTCCAGATGGCTCCAAAGGAAGTTTGCAAGGTGGTTAAAACGAGTTCCCTGACGGGGATGTGTTTTCCACCCAATGAATCACTCAGGTACCCACCAAGACATGTGAGTCACCAAGGAGCCCTGTGCAGCCCGCTCCCTTCCCATCCTCCACCCCCTTTTAGACAGAAAGGGCTTTTCCCTAAAAATTCCTTCTCACATTTCTCCCTCACTTTCTCCTCCTCCTGCCAAACTTTCTGAAACATTTTCTTTCACCTTTCTAGGCCACACCCCTTTTCTTTCACCCTTCCACTTGCCAGCCCGGATTTGTGGGAAAAGGAAAAGTGTGGAAATCCCCTTAAGGAGGCAAATATGCAAAGCGTGACTTTTCTGAGCTAGCTTAAGGTCCAATGAGTCCACTGGGCTTTCTCTCCCGCCTTGGCTGGCAGAGCAGCTTAAGGGTGCAGAGACAGGAATGGGTGCCAGGCAGAAGGCTGTGGTGGCTGGGCAGCCTGAAGGAAGAGGGTGAATGAAAATCCATTTCAAGCAGAAATGGTTTAGAGGAGCTGGGTCCCAATGGTCAGATAAGGCTGCAGAGAGAGCCTATGTGACCCAGGAGAGAGAGAGAGAGAGAGAGAGAGAGAGAGAGAGAGAGAGAGAGAGAGAGAGAGAGAGAGAGAGAGAGAGAGAGAGGAGGTATGGAGCAAATCTGGTTCCATGTGCTAAAGACTTCTTAAGTTTTCTCCCAATCTGTAGTTTTAGAATGTTATCTTGTTTATGACTTCCACAAGTGGCTTCATGGAAAGGAAACTGAGGACCGGTTTGGTGGTCAAGAAGTCTGTAGTTAAATCCTACTCTGGTGTGTGACTCTGGGCAAGCCACTGACTCTCCAAGGTGAGTCTCTAAGGGTGTAAGTTGTAGAGAAGGTGCCAACTTGCACCAGCAGGGAGAATTTCTTTCCTTGGGAGCTCCCAATATGAGTGAAATTATAGATCCCACTTCCTATCTCTATGTCAGCTTTATTTTTCTGGTGGGACATGAACTTCTTCAAGGCAGGCTTTTAGAAACATTTTTTAAAAATCATTTTTACTTTTTAGTTCCCAAGGTCTACCACGGGGCCTGATGCATACTAGGTGATTAATAAATTCTTAATCAATTGATAGAAAGGATAGGTCTCATCCTAAGCATGCAAAATATGCAGACTGTGCTTAAGAGTTTAGGACTAGCAGTGCAACTGATGCAACTGATTCCAGCTTCCTTTTAATCCATTTGCCTCTAACCCATCCAGGAACGATGAAACAGAATAATGGCCTTACCAAGGTAGGAAGTCTCATTGGTCCATTCATAAGACAAAATACATTGTTTGAGTCCATTATACAAATTATGGAGGCCAGTAAGAGAGACAACAGCCGCCATGTAGACATAACCATTGGTTGAGTCCATGCTTGCACACATACATAAATCATGGAGGCCATAGATGGACAGATAGCTAGCTATAGCTATAGATCTATTGATATAAATAGAGATAGCTAGATAGATGAATTATGATGACCAATAAGATCATTAAGGGAGACAACAGCCATGTAGATATAACATAAATCATGGAGGCCATAGATAGATGGACATATAGATATATAGATATAAATATAGATAGCTAGATAGATGAATTATGATGACCAATAAGATCATTAAGGGAGACAGCAGCCATGTAGACATAACAACTGGTTGAGTCTATGCTTATACACATACATAAATCATGGAGTCACATACATAGATAAAGTATAATGACCAATAAGACCAAGGGAGACAGAAGTCATCTAGTCCAACTCATACATGAAGGATTCTAAGCCATGACATGTAGTCCTTCAAATCCTAGCTCTTCCACTTACAACCTATAAATGACAATGAGCTCATCTCTCAGGGCTCTAGTTTCATAATGCGTGAGATGAATTGGTCATACTGGATGACCATTAAATTCTCATTTAGCTCTAAGTTTATCACCCCCAAATGGGTTTTTTTAATCTTCCAAGAAAATGATCTGCCTGGAAAGAAGCAGATTTCCCTACATTGGAGGTCTTAAAGCAAAAACTAGAGAAGACATTTTTAAAAAAACATACATGATGGCAGTTCTATTACCCTTCAAGGTTGGTAAAGCAGTGCATGTTTATTACCTCATCTGATTCCCCCCAACACCCAAGGTAGGAGGGCTGATTCCTAATTTATAGTTAAGTAACAGGTTAAATAATAATGGTGATGATAGTCAACATGTATATGTATATGGAAGGGGGAGAGAGAGAGAGAGAGAGAGAGAGAGAGAGAGAGAGAGAGAGAGAGAGAGAGAGAGAGAGAGAGAGAGAGAGAGACAGAGAGAGAAGGAGAGACAGAGAGAGAGAGAGAGAGTGTGTGTGTATGTTATTCCCATTTTTCAGAGGATCAAACTGAGGCAGAGGTTAAGCGACTTGCTCAGATAGTAAATTATCTAAGGTGGGATTTGGACTTGTTTTTCTAAGTTCCACAAGGTTTCATAAGTTCTGACTCCAGGCCCTGTGCTCTACCCATTAGGCCACCTAGCTGCCTTCAGCTATATAGGATTGGAAGAGGGATATTTCATCAGGTTAATGGCCTCTGAGCCTCCTCTGAACTCGGACTAGCACAATTCCAGTATCCTGCACAGAGAAATGAACACAGGATCTCAGTTGTGATTCTTAGACAAATGAGTTTTAAGGTAAGAAAGGTTCTCAGAAGCTTTTGATGTACGTGTTGACAAGGGCTCAATGGGCCCCTCTATAAAGCATTATTATTTCAGTGACCCAAGCAGAACAAACCTACTCTATAATAAACCCAATTCAGGATGACACAAGATCAGGCCAGTGGCTTTTGGCTTTGGGGCCCCGATTGTGACACAAGATGATTCAAGTTTGCTCATGTGTACCAGAAAGCTTGGCAAAATGACCTTTGAAAAATCTTTGAGCTGGGTCAGCCCTGGAGGGAGGAGCCCCAAGGAACTGGGAACAAAGCAGCTTTGTTTTCTTGCCACCCGAAAAAACAGGGTTTGGGC
This sequence comes from Antechinus flavipes, assembly GCF_016432865.1. Taxonomy (NCBI): domain Eukaryota; kingdom Metazoa; phylum Chordata; class Mammalia; order Dasyuromorphia; family Dasyuridae; genus Antechinus; species Antechinus flavipes. The sequence goes on from NC_067401.1 coordinate 460,633,619, forward strand.
AAGTGACAGGCCCTCACGTGTAGCATCCCTCTGCTGCCGGCCTTGCTGCTCTTGGCACTTGGATGCTAGACTGTGGAGATGGCCCAGCTCCAGTGCTCAGACTTGACTGGGAAATGATAATTCCTGAAAGCCTCAAAGCAGAAGCCTCCCTCATCACCTGCCCTCCCTGGAGGCCTTCATCGGGGGCTTCACAATCCCAAGTGACCCCTCATCTAGCCTCTTGGGGGTATTCTCTGTAAGAGCTTATTCCCTAGAATTATTTTGAAAGGGGGATGAATGCATGGGTGATATGGACATATCAGAGGGTCCAAAGCTGAAGTTAATCCAGCCTGTAAATTAACTAGGGGTCCACAGACCCTAAAAGGGTCCAGATTTCAGGGGACTGAACTCAGAAGAGGAAAATGAACTATTTTTTACTAGTCTTATGTTTTTGTTTTTGTTTTGTAATCCTGTATTTTAGTTTCTGTATTCTGAAACATGATTCTGAGAAAAGGCCTTTCAGCTTCCACACACTGACTACCAAAAAGGTAAACAATCCCTGATTGAGTCTCTCCTGGTCAGCTTGCATAGGAAAGTGAGGATCACTCAGGTAGAACACGGCACTGGGTGGTAGCTGCTGAGGGAGAGAGAAGAGCAGCCTCTGGGTTCTTGTTGACAAGGGGCTGACAGTGACACCTCTAAGACGGGTAGGAAGCTCTCTGAGGGCAGAGGCCGTGCTTTACTCATGTCTCTACCTCCCCTTAGGACAAAGTCCCAAACTTAGAAAATTCTCAGCAAAGACAGAATGAATAGGAGAGGAGGAAGAGGGCGAAAGGTTTAGAATCTGCATTCTGTGACTGATTCTCCACGAGATCGGGGCAGGGTATTTCCCTTTCTGGACATCAGTTTTCACATCTGTAAAATGAGCATAGGCCAGAAGATCTATAAAATCCCATGCAACTCTAAAACCCATGGTCTTATGAAGGAAGGAAGAGAGTGGGGAAGAAAGGAGAAAAGGAGAAAAAGAGAGGAAGAAAAGAAGGGTGAAGGGGAAGGGAGGAGGAAAGAAGGATAAGGTGGAAGGAAAGAAAGGGGAGGAGGAAAGAAGAGAGAGGGAAGAAGGAAGGAGATAGAAAGAAAAGTGACTGACATTTACATAGTGTTTTGAAATTTTCAAAATGTTTTGCATACATGTTCTTTGGGCTTCACGACAACCCTGTGACTTATGCCTGATATGATTCCATTTTACAAAGGAGAAAACTGAGTCTCAAAATAGGAAATGACTTGCCTAATGTTCATAGAGCTAAATGTCTGTGACAGCATTTAACCCCCAGTCTTTCTGAGGCCAGATCCAAGGCTCCATCCTCTATGCCACACTGCCACTGAAGGGGGTCAGAATTCTATGGAATAAAGATTAAACTCCAGTGCTGTTGCCTGATCTCAGAGGTGGGACGGGGCCAGTGCAGACCGTGTCACCTGGAGAGGCAAAGCTTCCAGAAAGAGGAAACCCTGCTGGGGAGTCCCTCTGTCCTCCCTCCCTGTCCTGTCAGAGGAGCAATCTCCTTCAGTTCTGGGGCCATGGAGGATGCTGAGAAGGGGAGGACCACTCACAGAGGGAAGGGCTTTGCAGTCCTCGTTATTCAAGGACCTGAGGACCTTGGGCCCAGAAAAGCCCCAGGGAAGACGGCAATAACCGGAGTCAGCATTTGAAGGATTGTCATGGGAAAAGGGAACGACTGTTTGATCCCGGAACCAGAACCCAGACCAGCCGCTGGAAGCTCTAAAGAGGGCAGTGTACACTTGATGTCCAGAAGCCAGGCTGACCAAGCCTTCTTGTTAGAGGGAATGGGATGTCTAAAAGAGCCAGGTCCCCCCTTCTTTTCGAAGTATTGAGGGAGGTCGATGACCACTTATTAAGGGGTGACATGTGAGAGTGGGGGTTCCTCTGCCGAGATGGCTTGATGCAAAGAGCCGCCCAGAACCCTTCTGCCTTCGGGATTCTGGGTCTCCACGTGCACCGAAAGGTCGCGAGGACGGACGGGAGGAGCCTCTTTTCCGAGAGCACCTTTCCCAGGGAGCTTTCCGAAGTGTTTCACAGCGAGGCGTGGGCAGCCCCTTGCCAAGCCTACCCCCCGAGCCGGCCTGTGCCTCCCCAGGGGAGCCGAGCTAACTCCGCCCTTTGCCTCGCTCACCCAGACTAATCCGTGAGTCACTGCCAAAACCGGGCCGCCGGCAGCCCGGGCCGAACCCAGCAGACTGCAGGACCCGGCGGACGACAGGACCGGGTAGAGTGCAGGACCCAGCGGACGGCAGGACCCGGGCCGAACCCAGCAGACTGCAGGACCCGGCGGACGGCAGGACCCGGGCCGAACCCAGCAGACTGCAGGACCCGGCGGACGGCAGGACCCGGGCCGAACCCAGCAGACTGCAGGACCCGGCGGACGGCAGGACCCGGGCCGAACCCAGCAGACTGCAGGACCCGGCGGACGGCAGGACCCGGTAGATGACAGCCCCGGCCGACGGCAGTACCCGCAGGAAGGGCGCTCTGGTGGAGAGCCTCCGGCCCTTCCCAGCGGGCAGCGCGGGCGCTCTGGAGGGATGGGGCGCCAGTGCCCACTTCGCTGGCTGGTACCATGTCGGCCCTGGAGGGTCAGGCAGGGATCCGCCGTCGGGGGGTGGGGGGAGGATTTTATGGGAGCCCCCCTCGGCCGTTTCCGCCGCTCGAGGGCCGAAAGTTCACTAGCTATGTCGCAGAGCCCGCCGGGTGGCCCCAAGCTTTGGGGGGAGTCTGGGGGAGAAGAGGCAGCGAAGGAGAACCCTAAGACCGACTTTGCCGAGCAGGGTCGCTCCTTCCTGACTTCCCACGCTGCAAGTGCCGGCAAACAGGAGCGGGGTCAGCTATCATCGCAGCCAGCTTTGCGACCGATCTTCAGCACTGGCGAGGGAACAGGTCCCCCGACGTAAGCCGTCCGGGTCAACGCCACCAATGACTTTCTGCAAGACCCGAGGGCCTCCTTTCTCTAAGGTTCCCGGCCCGGTTTCCAGAGCCTCTCGGGTTCTGGAGCACGCAGGGACGTGCCGAGAGGGCGGCTTGACTGTACCTGGCCCAGAAAGCAGGAACATCCCTGGGATCCATGAGGACCCCACACCATCGGAGCATTGTTCCGCAGGAGGGCCCAAGTCGGCCCGGAAATCCGAGGTTGCTCCCGAAGCGAAGTTCCAAGCGGCCCCCACCCCTCAAGGGCGGGAGGACCAGGGCTCAGACGCGTCCCTCTTTCCTTTAGCCCTAGGACTACAAGCAGGTCCTTTCACTTTTCTGTGAATTGCTTTCCTCCTCAAGCAATACAAATACTTCTAAGCACCTACTATGAGCTGGGCACCTTGCCAGTAATAATCATAACAATAATTTCATCATTATGTCATTTACGTAGTAGCTTCCATATAGTATCTCTTTAATCACAATAACTCTATGCTCTTGTTATTATCATCCCCATTTTACAGATGCACTTCACCTCTCTGGGTGTCCGACGATGGCCACTCAGGCCCCGGCCTGGCTTGAGGAGGGGCCCTTTGTACCACTGCCCCCAGAGACGTCAAGCGCCTCCCCGTCCTTCACATAGGTGGTGAGCTGGAGGCTCTGACTTCAAACCCAGGGCTGATTCAATCCCATTCAGCAGACACTTAGAAGAGAGCGGTAGGGAGAAGAGCACTGAATATGGGGAAAAGAAGATCCGGGTCCGAATCCTGCCTCTCATAGTAGTCGTTTAACTTTTGAGTCTTACTTTATTCACCTGTAAAATGGGACTAGTACCTCCAGAGCTGACCTGGGAGTCTTGGGGGCTCAAGTATAATAAGGGCCGTGATAATGTAAGTAAGTCATTTCCTCCTTTAAGGGGATTTATGAAAATGGGAGCATATTCCATCCATATTCCATCAGCCTTTCACATCTTTCCCCGAAGGCCCTCCATCATCTCCGACTAAACCTTCTCATGGTTTAGGGCCTAATGTCTTCAGACTAACGTTTCTACCCAGACTTCCCTGCACTATTCTCCTGAAACAAGGGGATAATGGGTAAGGAACGTAATGTCTTCAGACTAACATTTCTACCCAGACTTCCCTGACTATTCTCCCCCTGAAACACGGGGATAATGGGTAACGGACAGCTGCCAGAACTATCTCTCCGGGCCCAGCTCTGCCTTTCTCCCCATAGCTCAGAATACCTCAGTGGTTCCCTAGGGCCAGCGGGATCAGCTCCAAAGCCCCTCCCTCCGGCGCTGTGGCCCGTAAGGCCCAGGCCTGACCTCCTCTCTGTGGTCACATTATCTTGCTTTACGCGTCCTGTATTCCAAACCATTGAGACGTGCAATTTTACCAAGTCAGCTCATCGTGTTGAAATACGATTATAGAAATTAGAAGCAACAACTCAGATCCATAAGCCCTAGGTTAAAAACCCCGAATCGAAGATGCTCCCAACTCTCTGACAGTGCTCCCAACTCTCTGACAGTGCTCCCAACTCTCTGACAGTGCTCCCAACTCTCTGACAGTGCTCCCAACTCTCTGACGGTGCTCCCTTTGGTGGGTGTCCTTATTTATGAACTGTTCCCGGTCCATCGCTATGGAAAGCCCCCTTGCCATTTCCAGCCGGCACTCAGAGCCTTCGTCTCCTGCCGGGCCTTCAATGCCCCGGTGATTCAGTCAGGATGTGTCGGGGCGGAACCGACCCTGGAGGCGGCTCTGTCCGCTCCGGCCCCGTTTCCCTCACAGAGGCGCCATTGAAGCTGCCGGGCCCGGTCCGCTGGCCGGGATAACATTGTCTGCTCCGCGCGGCCCCGCCCGTCATCCTGCCTCCGGTCCCGGACGAAGCGTCCCGGCTTTGCGGCCGCAGATGGTCCCGTGTTTACCCTCCCCGAACAGGGTGGATTCTCACATTTCCCCGGCGAGGTAACGGGGAAAGCGGCCTCCGGACGCCTTGGACATGTTGGCAAGCAAGCCTGCCCCATGCCTCTCGCGCCCGCCGACGATTAACTAGGCCGTGGGCCTTCGCGGAGGGCGGGAGAAACGTCTGGCGGGGGACGTCGGTGCAGACAAAGGAAGAAGACGATTTCTTAAGGGGTCCTCCCTCCCCTCTCCCCCCTCCCTTCCCCTGGGCTGAGCTTCTGCCTCTCGTTTCAATATAAAACCTGAAAAGAACGCTCTAGGCCCTCACTGGGGCTCGTGCTCAAGCAGTAGGGGAGGGGAGAAGGCAAGCGCCTGCTTCGCAAAGGCCCGATTTTCCTGCATTAGAGCTCTCATCGCGCGGTAAATGAGGGCCAGAGGTTTCCATCCCGACTTCCCTGAAACAGACCCCAGGAGGCTTTTCACACTTAGTTGCTTAGCTGAGCTTAGCCTGCTTTGATCTGGCATTGGATAATAAAATAAAGAAGACGCCCCAATAGACAATGGACCGCCTCAGAAACCAGAGGTTCTGAGTTCGAATCCTCCTTCTGCAGCCCGCTAACTGTCTGACTTTGGTCAAGCCATGACTATCTGGTCCTCAGCTTCTCCCTCTTTAAAATGGGAGGTTTGGACTAGATAACCTTGAGGGTCTTATTTATCTCTAAATCCTGCGAGCGCAGGGCAGGTGGACCGAAGGGACGGAAGATCGGTTGTATCCTCGCTTTGATTTCCCACATCCGTAGGGTTTTACCTTTGGGGATTAGCGCTTGATGGGATGATGTATGGGGGAGAGACACATGGGCAGCGAGGTGATGCGGCGGTGGGTAGAGAGCCCAGCCTCGAGGCGGCAGGAGCTGAGCTCCAATATCACCTCCAACATTTAATGAGGGAAGTCCCTTGGAACCAAGTGTCAGATTTAGAGCCTAAAGGGTGCTCGGAGATCACTAAATTCAACCATCCCATTTTACAGGTGAAGAAATGGAGACTCAGGGAACTTTAATGGCTCATCAAAGTCACATAGATAAGTGGGTTTGAATTAAACCCAAATCGCGGACTCTTATTTCAGCCTCCATTCGATCTTTCTATGTAGCCGGCGGGGTATCGGGAGCGATTCTGAACTGAGGAGCGCCAGAAATAGTGGACCAGCACACCAGATGTAGGGGGAGGGTCCCTTCTTTCCATCGCCATCACTGGTTGGCGAAGCTATCGAGTCAAATTAACTTTGACTGCTTATGGGGTCCACCCTTACCAAGAGCCGGGGTGGGGGCAGGAATGGGGGAAGCCCCGACATCCCCGGCTGCTCTCGGCTGATTCTTGGTGTCCGGATCCCAAGGGTGCGCAGAGGCTCCAGGCGACCTCCAAAAGCTGAAGAATTTGGATTTGGAGGCACAGGGCGCTCAGCTCTGTGTCTTTCTCCCTGTGTGAGTCAATGGCGCTGGCTCTCTGAGCCTCAGTTTCCTCATCTGTAAAAGGGGAGGACTCATGACCTCTGAAGTGCCTTCCGGTACTGGGGACCTTGATCCTAAATCCTGAGAATGTGGCTTCTGGCCTTCCTTAACACTGCAAGAACATGGAGGGGGGAGGGAAAAGGAAGACGGAATTATCCTTGAGAGCCTAGAGCATCCTCAGTGTCGGGGGGGAGGGAGGGCACAGCGTCCGCACCAATGAAAAGGGAGCCCCTAGTGAACAGCGGAAAATCTGGGTGCTTCTGCGCAGGCAGTGGGGCGCGATGGCCGGGAGAGTCACTTCACATCCTAATGTAGCTGACAGGCCGCTGGACTGAGAGATCTGGCCTTAATTCCTGCCTCCGGGCTTAAGGGCTGAATGATCCTGGGAGAAACCACGTAAATTCTCGGGGATCTAATCTCCTCATCGCCCAAATGAGGGGGGAGGAACCCATGGCTTCCATGGCCCGTCTAGCTCAGAATCTGTGCTACCATCCAATAACCTCAGTCTCCATATTTGTAAGATCTGGGAAATGACTCAAGAGGACCTCTGAGCTTCCTTCGGATATTATTTGCTATTTATCACTCTGCTGGAGAGCTCCTTTCTAAAGCACACGGTGAAGGACGCCATGGCTCCTAACCCCAGCAACGATGGGATTTTCTATTCTTGAACAACAGAAATACCCCATCATCATCTTGCTTTTCCTTGCCTGTGGGTTTCTCATAAAGATGAAGTGAAAGACATGGAGCTATCTGACCTCCAGGGCAGGGTAATGTGGCTCCATTTCTGCAAAAGTAATTAGAGAATCATGGGAGGAAGTGACCTTCTCCCAAGCGACTTTCTTAATCTTCGTCTTTATTGCTGTTCTCGGTGTTCTTTATCTCATTAGCAGTGACCAAATGACTTCATCATTTATGAACTCTGTATCTCTAGAAGCAGTTCAGTGTGGAAGGATATGGGATGGATTGGGAAGCCTAAATTTAAAGCTTCTCTGCCACTTATTAGCCAGGGGACCTTGACAGCAATGCTCAGAGTCTCCGTTTCCTCAGTGGGGAAATGAGGGCCCTGAGCTAGGTGGTCTCCGGACCTTTTGCTTGGGGACCTGGGAACACAACAGCCTGTGGGTAACTTCTGCTCATCTACATTCACTTATCTTATGTGTTCAGTGAGATATGAAGGTAAAACCCAGATGACGAGTGAGCTGGTTTCCTGACTCATCCCTTCCACTCTGAATGCAAGTTCTCAAATTAATCTAGTGAGCAAAGATGACATGATTGAGAAGCCTGTGTCATGGACCCTTTCGTGAAACCCAGGGACTCCTACTCAGAAGCAGGCACAAAATAAAACGCACAGAATTGTCGAAGGCTCCAGTCCTGGGGAAATGCCAGGATCAACATATGAAAAACAACAAGCTCCTAAATCTCTAGTGAAGATCCCCGTTGGTGATTAACTAGCCCGACTTCATCATTTTACTTGGAGGAAATAGGAACAGAAACTTATATCAGACTGGAAGCTCCTTGGCTGGCTTTTGCCTCTTTTTGCATGTCCAGAACCCAGCACTCTGCCTGGCACCTGGCAGAGGGGTAAGGAACGCTTAGTGACTGACGGACAGAAGGGCAGGGCTGAAAGTCGGGGCCCTTCCCGGGAGGATAACAGACTCTAGCTCACTGGCCGGATGTCAGGCTGAAATGAAACGCCCAAGCCTTTACGGGCTTTCCAGCATTCTGTTTTATAATTTGGCTCTTACGATGCAGATGATGATGAAGAAGATGAAGAGGGCTATGATAATGATGATGGTGGTGAAGAAGATGATGATAGTGATGATGAAGGAGGCTATGATGATGATGATAGTAAGGAAGATAGTGATAGTGATGATAATGATGAAGAAGATGGCTACGATGATATCATGATGACGATGATGACAGTGATGATGATGGCTATGATGAAAGTGATGATGATGATAAAGACAGTGATGAGGATGATCTCTGATTTTACACACCAGCCTATTTTCACACAAAATCACGGTTCAATTAAGTAGGCATTTAAGAGCATAGGATCATAAGTATAATGTAGAAAGGGACCTTAGATATTGTCCAATCCAAATTCTTTATTTAGGAGATGATGAAGAGAAGTGAGGAAGTAAACCGGCCAAATTGGCACAGGGCAGTAAGCTGCTGGCCTGGGACTGGAACAGTTTCCTTCTCCCAGAGGGAGTAGCCTTTCCCCTGTCTGTCCTGTCTCTTAAGAAATTATTTAACCACTTCTCTGGGCGCAGGGGAGACAAAAGCAGCAGCTTTTGAGGTAAAGTAGCTTCAATTTTATCAGTCACTGTAGGGTGGGTGCTGAGGAGGTGTCAAGATGCTAGGCTGTGTATGTTGTGGCTTTGACACATCCCTTCACTGAAGCGAGAGAGAAGTGATGGATCTTGTTACCATGAGTGTGTCAGTGCCCTGCTTTTCCCCCTCTTCTATTCTCAGAACTTTGCAGAGAATTTGACAGAGAGAAAGCACGTTATAAGTAAAAAGGGAAAAGGTGACTCCTTCAGTCTCTGCTTGGGGTCTGAGCAGATGCTGCTTGCTAATTCCCCTTATTACTCACAGAAGCCTTGTGGCCTGTGCACCCGAGGCTTGGTCAACTATTCTCCCCCCATTCCCCAAGAGGATCCCAGGAAAAGGACAGAGTAGTTTCCACTTATGCCATGAGTTAAACAAAAGGTGCCAAGTGGAAATTCCCAAGAGGCTAATTTGGGTTGGATGCCAGAAGATCACAATTGCTTCCAAGTGCAATGGGCTTCCTTGGAAGGAATGGCTCCCTTCCCTGCTAGTCTTTCAGTGCAGCTGTGCGACCCCTGGTCAGGGCTATCGGAGAAAGGATTATTGATCAGGTCCAGATCTGGTCACTCTCCTATTCATTCAGACATTGATTCTATGCTGCCTAATAGTAATGACGATACCTTGTATTGATGATTGCCAAGCTCTTTACAGAGATTGTCTCATGTGATCCTCACAACAACCCTGGGAGGTAACTGATATTCTCATTAGGCAGCTGGTGACTCAGTGGATAGCATGCTTGATCTGGAGTCTTGAAGATCTAAATTCAAACTAATAGTTATATGACTTTGGGCAGGTCAATTAACTTCAGTTTGCCTTAATTTCCTCAACTTTAAAATAGGGATATCAGTAGCACTTACCTTGTGGGATTTTTGTGAAGACCAAAATGATGTAATATTTGTAAAAAGTACTTAGTACAGTATCTAGCACACAGTGGGCACTATATAAATGCTTATTCCTCTTCTTCCTTTCCTTTTTGCATATGAAATAATTGAAACAGACGAAAGTAAAGTAATTTGCTCAGAGGAGAGAGCTACCGAGTGTCCAAGGCAGCCTGTTTCATTTATGGATAATTTTAATTGTTGGGAAGCTTTTCTTGATATCTAAGTAAATTGGTCATTTTACCCCTTCCCCTATTACTGCCCTTTGAAACCAACAGAAAAATCTGTCCCCTCTTCCGTGTAGCTGCCCTTCAAAGACTAAAAGATATTGGTCACATCTTTTCTCCCCCAAATAAAATATCCCCAATCCCTTTCATTGGTCTTCAAAAGTCACACACTCAGGGCCTTTCCTTCTCCATCCTGATGGCCAGTTGAGCAGAGCCCAGTTGGACCTTCCTAGAGCTAGACACGATCGCCCTTAATGCCTCCCATGTTGTGTTAGCTGTCTTAGTTGTTACTGTTTGCTTTAACTCCCTTTTCTTTAGAATAGGATAGCCATCACTCCAACATCCCAAGGTTATTGTGAGGATCACATGAAACAGTTGTAAGGTGCTTAGTCCAGTGCCTGGTACAGAATAAGCTATATAAATGTTATTCGTACCCAGTCATACTGTTGGTTCACTTTTTATGACTTTTAATCCTCTACAATTCACTCGAATATTTTTTTTCCAAATGAATTTCTTTGTCCATATCTGCTATATATAGAAAATATCACAGGAGCCATAAAGCTGGAACATTACATGCCATCCAATCTAATCTTTCTTTCTATGGCTGAGAAAAAAAGAGGCACAAATGAGGAAAAATGAGAAAATAGCAGGTTCACTTCTAATGGCCCAGGTAGCATCTGGACAGCATCCAGAAAATGATCAGCGTGTTCAACACTGTAGAATTGTTCCCTGGATAAACTGTGATCAGAAGCAAGTTAAGTGAGAAAGCTATGAAAAAGTCTTCAGTGGTATCATGACCAGCCACGTCAATTCTCCTGATGACAACTCTCAATTTGAAATGCTAAATTTACCTTTCTGAAAACAGAAACAAAACCCAAAACAACAAATACCCAAACCAAAAACCAACCAGCATCAGTTGTCTTTAAAAAAGCAAACTTAGCTCTCCCTCTCTTTCTCCCTCCTTCCCATTCCTCCTTCCTATTACATCATTCCCTCTTTTTCCTTCTCCTCCTTCCTCCCTCCTTTCCTTCCTTCCTTCCTACCTTCCTTCCTTCCTCTTTCCCTCCTCTCCCACTTCCCCTCCCTCCCTCTCTCTTTCCCTCCTCTTTGTCCTTCCTCTCTCCCTCTTTTTCTTTCCTTCCTTCCTTCTTTCCTTCCTTCCTTCCTTCCTTCCTTCCTTCCTTCCTTCCTTCCTTCCTTCCTTTTTTCCTTCCTTCCTTCCTTCTTTCTTTCCTTCTTCTTTTTGCTTTCCCTTTCCCATTTACCTTGAACCTAGACAAAGCACATTTTATTAAGGGAGAATTATTCATATAAGACATAGGACAGGTCTCACAGTTTAGGAGATTGCATTCTATGGCACCAATTCCCAGTTGTTGATCGCTTTGGAGCAATAAATGATCTGAACAGCTGTCCTGCCTAAATCCTGAGATTACCTATGGTAGAGAAACAATAGGGCTCTGATCCAGCAAACACTCTCCCATGTTCACCCATTCAAGTTGTACAGTGTCCAACTTGCTTAGTAAACTTATCTGCTTATTTAATCTTTGCTTTTCCTTAAAGGAATGACCATTTTAGGGCAGCTTTTAAGATGTCCCCACTCCGATTTGTTGGCGATCTCTACCATGGACTTGCAGGATTTCCTTTAAGCAATACTAATGATAATAACTGACATCTACACGGCGCTTTTCAGGTTTTCAAAATATTTTGCTTAGAGAAGGGTGTAAGTACATAAATGCTTGTTTGTTATTTATCTCCTGTATTCCTTAATAGAACCTACAGAGGTAAGCAATGCAGGAACTTTTATTTCCATTCGACACAAAAAGAAACAAGTCTCAGAAAGTGATGTGGCTGCGTAAGGCCAGACAGCTATTAAGTATCTGAGGCAGGATTTGAAGTCAGGTCTTTTTAACACTAAGCCCGGGACTCCTTCCACGATGACCCACTGCCTCCCAAAATTGTACAGATTCTGTAGAACAGCTGTATCTTGCCTTTTCACTTTGGGGATGATAGAGTTATATAAAAAAAAGGTCTCCTCTCCCTAGACTGATGGAGCTGACTTTTTAATAGCTTTGTGGTGGATCAAGCTACTAGGAAATAGTCCACTTGATGGATCTGAGACTTGTCCAAGATTATGATCATGAAGCTTATATCACTTTTTCATATTAAATCATGGACCAGTGGAGGGTCCCACAAACATATGCTTGGTTCGGTACTATTCACCCTTTTAATTATTTCCTTAGGGAATAAGACAGATATTGTGCTTAGCAAATTTGAAGATGACAATATTCTGAGAGGGATACCTAATGCAGGTAAGAGAATCAAGATAACAAAGAGATCTGGACAGGCTAGAATGTTGGGTTGACCACATTAAAATGGAATTTACTAGGTTCAAATGTAAATTTTTAGTTTGGGGTTTAAACCATCAACCTACCACGTGCAAGATGAGGGAAGCATGGCAAGCCAGCGGTCAGTCTGAAAAAGATCTGGGAGTTTGGATGAGCTTCAAATTCAGTGGGGAAAATGGAAAGTGCATCACAATAGTCTCAAAAGTGAAAGTGATCTCTAGCAGTATTTAGAAAGATAAATCCAGAAATAGAAAACATCCCATCAGCCCAAATGAGAGCATCCCTAGAATAATGTTCAGTTCTGATGACCCCTTTTTCGGGAGAATCATAAGGTGGAGAGAATCTAAAGACAATCAGAATAAGGATACCACATCAAGATCAGTTGAAGGTCCTGGGTCTCAAGAACAAAAAGTTTAGCAGTTGAAGGGTATTATAGCTGGTTTTTTTTTTTTTTTTTAATATTCAGAGGGCTGCCATTTGGAACATGGATTGGATTTGTTCTATATAACTCCAGAGGACAGCACCAAGAACAATGAATGCTGACCCATGACAGCTGTCCCAAAATGGATGTTCCTTCTTGGCGGTCTTCAAATAGAGATTGGATGATGTCTCATTGGGGAAGGTACAGAGATTGGCACTTAGTAGGAATGCAGATAAGTGCTGCTCCTCCCTCTCCCAAGAAAACACCATAGGAAGACTCATCAAATGTTTCCTATGTGCAGAGCCCTGCACCGGGTTCTGAGATACACACAATTTTGGAAGATGTGATCTACATCCTCATAAAGCTCCTCATCTGGTGGGGGAATGAGACACCAACATAGATGTCCACAATGCCCAATACTAAGTGATAAATGATTGTACACTATTGTTTGAGACCAGAGCAGGAAGGTCCTAGCAACCAGAGGGATCAAGTGAGAATCTGAGGGATGTTCTCCTCCTCCTACTCTTTCTTTTCCCCTTCCCTCCCCTCCTCCTCCCCCTTTCTATTACTTAGTCTCCCCCTCCCCCTTCTTTTCCTCTAGGAAAAAAAAACAAAAAGACCAAAAAAAAAAAACCCACTATGGAATCTTTTCCTGTCATTGGCTCTGACGCTCTGCTATTTGTCCCCCTGCTTCTGGTCCTAAGTGTTCTCTTTTCCTTTTCTACTTGAGGCTTGGTCTCTTTCCTCTTTTACATTGTAGAGTTTTTTGTTTGTTGATGAATGCTTAGTAAATAATCCATCAAAGCTTTTCTTCCTTCTTTCCTCCCTCCCTCCCTCCATTTCCTCCTTCTTTTCTTTCTCCCTTCCTTCATCCCTCTGTCCCTCCCTCCCTCTTTTTCTTCCATTCTTCCTTCCTCCATTCCTTTCTTCCTTCCTTCCTCCCTCCCTTTTGTCCTCCTTCCCCTTCCCTTTCTCCCTTCCTTCCATTATTGTTTCCTTCTTCCTTCTTTTTTCTCCACTGCCTCTCTCTCCCTTGTTCTCTCTTTCTCATTTTATCTGTTTTTTTCTTTCTTTCCCTTTCTCATTTTTCTCTTTTCCTCTGTGCCTCACTCCTCATTTCCTTTCTGTTTCTGTTTTTCCTTCCTTTGTCTCTCCCTCTCTTTTTGTCATTCTTTCTTTCCACTGTATCTTACCCCAAACCTATTCCAGTCTACTTTGGGGGCCTAGGTTCTAGATAGTTTCACCAAAAATTTTTCAGTTTTGTGGATGAGGAAACTAAATCCTAGAGGCAGAATCACATACTTAAACTATGGAGTTGGAAATGAGCACCTTCAGAACTAGACCCCCAGCATCCTGATGCCTTTCTCTGAGACCTCTTCATTGGATCAGAAGATTTTATTTTAGCCACTGTTTAGTAACAGTAGTAAAGTAGTTTGGCGATACAGCATCAGAACTCAGGAGAGAGATCAGAGGTGAAAGTCTGCCCAGAAATACTATTTGACCTCATTATATTATCAAGTGCAAAGTCTGGAGAGAGAAAAGAGGATTCAGCACAGAGCTGTTGAGGAAACTTCCAAAGAGGCAGGAGAGGGAGGCTGATCAGGTGAAGGCTACTGAGAAAGGAGGGTCAGCCAGGCAGGATGTAGCCCCACAGAATTAAAGGGAGGTTTGGCGATAGTGTGACCAGCAGGATCTTAGAGAGGTTCCAGAGAAGGTGGAAGCCAGCAAAGTTTTCTGAGGTTTCATTGAAATATGGGGCAATCTCTAATCCTTCAAAGTTAGATTAGATTGAAGTTCTAACTAATGTGTAAAGGGCATACATATGAGTCTATTGTTTGGAACCAGTTCAGCTGTGGAACTCTTGAAGACCCTGCACTAAAGCACAGAGGGATCCTGTTCTGCCCAGGAGGCCAGAATCTTTACACATAGGAAACTACAGATTATTGAGATGTAAGTAAATTGGTCATAACCCAAGCAGAGCAAACTTATTCAAGCTCGGGCTTTCCAAGGGCAGCCTGGGGCTTGGCTGGCTTCCTGCTTTTATGACACACCCCAGTTTCATGACGGGCCTCTTGTCTAGTTCCTTCTGATACCAAAGGCAGAACTAGTATCATCGAAGGCAGCCAGAAATGTTCCAAAGATAAACCCTTCTTCATCCCCTCCCTTCTCCTCTTTCTGCCTCTCCCTTCTCAAGCCTGTCCTTGTCCCATTGAGGATAGGAGTGTTGACTCAGAGTTAGAAAGGACCCTAAAGGTCATCAAGGACAACTTTCCCTTCCCCTCAGTACTTTTTTTTTTAATGAATGAGAAACATGTGCCATAGGAAGTCACCATGACGTTTGGGATCATATTTATAAAAAGTAATAAGGTTGGAACCTGAACTTTGGCCCTTTGACTCTGGATATTGGGAAATAATAACAGTAGGAAGAAGAAGAAGAAGAAGAAGAAGAAGAAAGAAGAAGAAGAAGAAGAAGAAGAAGAAGAAGAAGAAGAAGAAGAAGAAGAAGAAGAAGAAGAAGAAGAAGAAGAAGAAGAAATTTAAAAAAAAGAAGACAAAGAAAGGGGAAAAAAGAGAAGAAAAAGAAAAGGAGAAAAGAAAAAGAAGAAATAGAAAAAAGAAATAATAGGAAGAAGGAGAAGAAGAAGACGAAGAAGAAGACAAAGATGAAGACGAAGAAGACGAAGACGAAGAAGAAGAAGAAGAAGAAGAAGAAGAAGAAGAAGAAGAAGAAGAAGAAGAAGAAGAAGCATTTATATAGCACCTATATAGGATGTGCAGGTACCATCCTAAGCATTTTGCAAATAATACCACATTTTGATCCTGACAACTATCCTAAAAGATAGATATTATCACCCTCATTTTACAGTTGAGGACTCTGAGGCAGACAGGGATTAAGTGACTGCTCAGGGTCACACAGCTAGCATCTGAGGATTTGAATTCAGGTGTTCTAGAGTCTACTCCGGGGTTTTGTGCATTGTGGCCCCACCTAGCTACCTCTGAGAGATGTTTCCTTCAGGAAAGAAGAGGTATTAAGTCTTGCCTCTGATGCCTACTGGCAGAGAGATCCTAGACAAGTCACCTAACTTCTTAATACTTCAAACAATTTTCTAAGACAGGAGTTCTTTAATTTCTTTTTTGTCATGAACTCCTTTGGCAGTGTGTAGACCCTTTCTTGGAACTCTGTTTTTAACACATAAAATAAAAATACAGGATTACAAAGGAAACCAATGACCCTGAAATAGTTATCAAAATTTTTCTAAGAAGCTCATGCATCTAAGGCTGGGTGAGATTGTCTGCTCTAAGATCATAAGTTGTGGAGATAGTGCTAACAGTTACAGGTAGATGGAGTACCTTTATACGGAAGGTGGTTAGATCAGTGAAATTCCAAGTCTCTATCCTCAGGGCAAAAGACTGTACTAGCTGCTGAGGATACAAAGATAAAGCATAAAAGCTTCTCTCTACCATCCCCTAATCTCTCTTTTTGTCCCTTGGATCACAGCCCCCTTGCTTTTTTTTTTTTTTTTTTTTTTTCTATTTCGAGTTTTGGACAAGAGATTGTCCCAGGGTATGCTTCAAGTACCTTTCTGGCTCTTAATTTTATGAACAGGGGTCAGAAGCAGTTCAAGATCAGGATTTTGGCAGCGAAAAAGAACAGGGTAGAGCAGTGACAGGAGAGGCTCCGGTATCACAGCGCAGCCCACCGAATAAATGTCTGTTCTCACTTTTGAAGGTGGAATCTGGATTCAACCACTTACTCCTCAGATACCCATGGCTAAGACACTCTGTCACCTCAGTTTTATTTAGAAAAGGAGGGAAATTGACCAGCTGCCTGCAAACATCCTTTCCATTCCTACATCTTTGATCTTATGATGCTATGACAGATTATTAGCACAAAATCAATAAACACACATTTATTAAGTACATTCTAAAAGACAGTCCTTTCTATTAAAAAAATTAATTATTAAGCCTTTGGTAAGCTCCAAAAGGAACTTCTTCAGGTCCTTCTCCTGATCCACCTATGGCTGGATTTCCAGACCTTTTACTATCCTGCTTTCTATCTTCTAGATACATTTCAGATTCCTTCTAAACTGTGGGGTCTAGAATGGCTTAACCAGGCAGAAGGGGATGGGATTGTCATGTCCTCTATTTTAGCTACTGCATTTCTCTTGTTGTTGTTTGTCCTTTGTTGTCGAAGAGGTCCATGACATCAGGGAGGTGACACCATGACATGCGAGTGACTTGGATTTAAGTGAGGGAGGCCTGGGCAAGGTCATCTGGCTCACTTTCCCCTCCAGAACCATCTGGATCCAGTGGCCAAATATGGATCAGAATGACTGGAGATGGCCCTGGATGCACATTCCTATGAACACATCCATAAAACATCCTTTCTACCTAAATGAAATCCTCATGGGAGTGTTCTGAGAAGTCTTGGAGAAGCAGGACTCCTGCTTCTAGAAGCATCAAATATTTAATGTACATCTATCATGTACAGAATACTATGTACTACGATTGGGCAAAGTATGTCTTGCAAACAGTAAGCACTTGATTAACGATTGTTGAATAAATTAAAAAACGCACGTGGCCTTTGTTTAGTATTTCATATTTTCCCATGTGCTTTATCTCCTTTGATCTTTGAAACAAACCAGAGAACCAGTTAGAACAGATATCATTCCTTCATTTATGGAGCAGGAAGCTTCACAATAAGGGAGTTCACTGATTTGCTTAAAGGAGGAGAATTATACTGGAGCCTAGGTCTTGTGATTCCTAGAGACGGGCCCCAGTTTGGCCCAACTCTGTTCAACATTTCTATCTATTTACATCAATGACTTGGACAAAGGCAAAGATGGCAAAGTTTCAAATAACTCAAGACTCAGAGGGTCACTGAACACGGTGGGGGATCTCTCCGGCATCCAAAAGTCTCAGCACACTGGAGTGATATTATGAGAAGAATAAGACAGAAATTAATATGTGGAAAGTCTTTCTCTTGGGTTCAAAAAAGGAATTATACAAGTATAAGATGAGGAAAAAATGGCTTGGCAAAGGGTTATGTAGAAACATACATAAATGTGTACATATACACATATGTAGACATTCTATAACACACCCATTTACACGTGTGCACGTGTGTGTGTGTGTGTGTGTGTGTGTGTGTGTGTGTGTGTGTGTATGAAGGTTTTAAAGGACTGCACTTTTAGTAAGGGTCAGCAGGATGGATCGTGGCCAAAAATTGAAGGTGGTCTCGGTTGTGTGGAGAGGCAGAGCGTCCAGCAAGGGAGAGAATAACCCTGTTGTGTTGGTCTCTGTGCTGGTCGCTGCATCTTGAGCATCTTGTCCTGAATCTTAGGAAGGAGCTGACCCTTTGTGACCCGGTAACATCGGTCCCTTGCTCAGGACCTTTTGACTTCAGACATTTTTTCCGGCTGCCCTTCATATCCGAAGTGCTCCCTCTCCCCACTTCTGCCTCCTGATTTCTCCAGCTTCCTTCAAGACTCAGAGAATGTTATGCTTTTTACAAGACTCCTTCTCCATTCCTTCATTTTAGTGTCTTCTCTCTGAGATGGCCCTTAATTGATCCTTTCTGGTTTTTTTTTTGTCTTTCTCATGAAAATAAGGTGTTCTTGTTTTTGTTTGTTTGTTTGTTTCAATAGCTGGCACATAAAAGGCACTTAATAGTTGAAGGACTGACTGACCAACTGGATTGAATCTAGCGAGAGAAACAGGATGGCAGCAGGAACTGAAATAATCTGTTGGAAAACTAACCCTATTGAGCAGAAAGGTCGATGTGGGAGAGTGACGAAAGGTTGGGGAGTTGAGGGTGGTGGAGGTTTGGAAAGGTCATCGTGTAGAAGGAAAACTACATCTGCTTCTGCTTGACCCCAAGGGGCCACATTTGGAGCAATTTGGGGAGGCAAATCTCAGCTTGAAGTCAGGATGATGAAACTGGGCTGAGAGAATGACAAGATTTCTCTGCAGCCTCACATCTAGAAAGGGGCAGGGCTGAGATCTAATAGCAATCACATGTTTTCCTAAGTTCTTCCTCCCAGAAGAAATGGACTTTTTTCAGTGAAGAATTTCCCAAAGGATCCTGGGGAATGTGATGGGGGAATCCCCATCTGGTTAAACTTTGCAAAGATATCAAAAGGGCTTAGATTCAGAAATGAAAGAGAATTTGAGAGCCCCCTCCACACACTCATGTCATTTTACGGTCGAGTAACTGAGGTCCCGAAAGATTGAGCAATCTCCCTAAGTGAAGGCCCAGAGATTTGCCCAATATGGCCTTAGAGTGTCAGAAGCCTGATTTGAATCCAGTGGGGTTGGAATCCGAACCGGGACCTGTGACCAAGGCCAAGTTCAACTGATCCAAGCTCTCTGTTTTTATAGAATGACCACTAGATAACGAATTAATGAACATAGACTCTATGCCATGCATCTGAGATGCAAGAACAAGCAAGCAGCCCCTTTGCTCAGGAGTTCACATCCTTATCCCAAAAGATAACCACCCAACGGCCAAGTGTCAGAGCTGGGATTTGAGCTCAGGTCCTGTGACTTTACATCATGATTCTTTCCTCCTGAACTTTCTTTTCACTGAGATCTTAGGAGAATTTATCGTCAATTGGGGAGACAAAATCTAAATTTATATCCCGGTGACCAAAAATGACTTTTTTCCCCCTCGGAGGCAATCAGGATTAAAATGCCTTTTTAAAGGCATTTTGCAAAGCCATCAAAAGCTTTAATCTAAGACTGGAGATCGTCCCAAGCAATGGAGTCCACCAGACCAAGTTTGGTCCACTGTGGAAAAATCCCTGAAGGATGTGGTTTTTTGAGTCATGTTGCGAGGGACGTGAGGGACGTGATTGGCTTTGGTCGCTGCAGATGAGAATAGAGGCACCTGGGCATGGGGGTGGGAGCAGGACGCTGAAAATAAGGGACTAAAACAGTTTACCTTGGCTTGAAGAAATAATGGGAAGGCAAGTTAGTGAGAAGAGAGAATCTTTGTATTCACAGAGAAGGAGAAAGGAACCCACACTTGGGGGGGGGGGGAGAAAAGTGGCTATTCAGAGAGTCAAAAGAGCTCATTGTCTGGGGAGGGCAGGTACACATACATCTGCAAGGGAAAATAAATCCCTATTACAAAGAAATCTCCAAAGACCGCTAAACCATAGAAATAGTCCATAAGGCCGCTCCTGGGGCTTTGGGCAGGGAGGGCTTGGGATGTGAGCCAGGCCAGCTAGACCCCTGCTCCCAGTGGCTCCAGAGACCGCCCAAGAAAGTGGTCATAGTGTAAAATGACCCATTAGAAGGCTACTGAAATCCTTAGCTCTCCGAGCCTCTGCCTAGAGGGAAAGTAGGGTAGCCCAGTGAGAAGAACCTTAGTATCCTATTTTTTGGAGCTGCCATAGTTGATCTTGAGCTGACACTCTCCAGATTAGAAAGTGTTTGCTATATAATCATGACTTCTCAAATAAGCTCGAGCCGGTACTATGGGAACCTTCTTCCTGTTTTATAGTTGAGGAGAATCTGAGGCTCTAAGGGACATTTCTAGAGATGCTCCTGCTTCATGCTGGAGGGAGGATTCAAATCCAAGGCTCTCGAGACCCCAAGTCCAAGGCTAGCTCCATTGAATCACTTGGTCTTGCTAGATGGGAAGGCTACAGACTCCAAAGTGGACACCAGCATGTTAGCTCTGAGCCCACGGAATGATTCCACTTTCTCAAGCCCAGCTCCCTATGGGGAGGTGGAGGCCGGAGTTTACAGCACAATCTTTCTACCCTAAAATGCTGTGATTCTGAGAGGGCTTTCTCCCTGTTCTTACCCCCATGTATAAATGTCACTTCAGGGCAGCGGGGTGGTGAGGTGGACAGAACGCCTGGCCTGGAGTCAAGAAGACTCATCTCTAAGTTCAAACCCAACCTCAGACCCTTACCAGCTGTGAGACCCTGGCCAAGTCACCTCACCCTGTTTGCCTCAGTTTCCTCATCTGTACACTGAGCCCTAGAAGATAATGGTCAACCTCTTCCCTGTCTCTGCCCAAAAAACCCTAAATGGGTTACAAAGAGTCAGACACAACTTAAAACTATTGAACAACAATAATCCTTCCCCATGACATCTTCCCCCACTAGAATGTAAGCTTCTTGAAGGAAGGAGCTCTTTGGTTTGTTGTTGTGATAATAACAATAGTTCGCACTGGTATAGCACTTTCACATTCAGAAAGCCAGGTTACTAAAGTAATATCTCTGTGAAGGAAGTACCATCTCTCCCTCCCCATTTTACTGGGGAAATTGAGGCTTGCAGAGTCCCAGCTTCTCTGACTTTTAAGACCTGTATGTAGCCAGAGTAGGATCTGAATCCAAGTTTTATTAATACTCCAAGTCCACATTATGTGCCTGGGAATAAGGACTGCGCTGTGCCTCTGATTTATAGGTGAAGAAACTCCCTCTATCAATGCAGAACAATGATGACTTTTTCTTTTCCTCCTTTTCTTCTTCCCTCCCTCCATCCTTCCTTCCTTCCTTCCTTCCTTCCTTCCTTCCTTCCTTCCTTCCTTCCTTCCTTCCTTCCTTCCTCTTTTCTTCCTTCCTCTTCATTGTATAATGTTTACTATACAGAAAAAAAAAATTCTCTCTTGCTAGGAAAAGGAGGAAAAAATGTTTCAGATATATTGGATCACTTGCTGTCTAAGGGATGGAGTGAGGGGAAGGATTTTGCATTGGTGACTATTGAAAACTGTATATATTTTGAAAATAAAAACAACAACAACAAAAACAAAGCAAGGGAAAAGAAGCAAAGACAAACATAACACAGTGAAAAGGGGTCAGACTTCTGGGTTCAGTTCCTGGCTTTCTATTCCTATCTGTATGACTTTGGATAATCCACTTTAAAAGCTTTTTGTGCCTTAGTTTCTTCATCAGGAAAATAAAGAGGGTGAACTAGATATTTTCAAGGTTTCTTTAAATACATTGTAATTTTATGATCTAAGTGTATAAATAAAACATGTGTATATATACACAATGTATGTGTTTCTATATAATGTACATACAGATACTTGCACATACAGGTATATAGGTGATTAAAAACTGTTTAGTTAATGTTCTTGGGTTATTATC
The DNA here is from genome assembly GCF_016432865.1 of Antechinus flavipes. Classification (NCBI taxonomy): domain Eukaryota; kingdom Metazoa; phylum Chordata; class Mammalia; order Dasyuromorphia; family Dasyuridae; genus Antechinus; species Antechinus flavipes. The sequence goes on from NC_067401.1 coordinate 460,655,287, forward strand.
TATTCAGTATCTTCTGGGGCGCCATCTTGAAGAAAGTAGCCATGGTGTGATGGATGGATCATCCAGGGTCTCGGGCTCCCCTTGGCTCTGCCACTAAATATCTGTATATTCGAGCAAGGCACTTCCTTTTTTGCACTCTCAGTTTTCCTCCTCTCTAAAGTGAAGGGGTAGCTCTCTTGGGATTCAAGCCCTACGTTCTCCCAGAATTCTTCTTCTGTGGGGCTGTGATGTTAGAATTTATGCGCACAGTCTTCCCCAAGGATCCTTCCTTGATCACCGAAGGAGACTTTGATTGGGTTTTTGGAGATTGTTTGACCATCAAGCCAACAGGAATGTGGACTGAAGGTCAGTACAGTTGGTGAATATTAAGCAGCTTGCTCTCCTGCTCTAAACACAAGAAACCTCAGTGTCCATATGCAGGATGTAGAGAACAATTATTTTCAGTTTTTCTTTTCTAATTCCTTCTATTCCACTTGTGGAAATATAAACTTTGGAAGCATTTCATTTGTTAGATGGGATGAACACAGTTTAAGTAATTTCCTATGGAAATAATGAATGAATAAGGAGGAAAAAAATAATAATTATTATTATTATCATCATTAACAGGCAAGCTAGTATAGGGGCTAGAGAATAAAGCTCAGAATTGGAAAGACTTGGGTTCTAGTTGCCTCAGATATATACTGTCCTGTTTGAGTGATCCTGAGCAACTCTATTCATGTCTCAGTGCTTCCAGATGACTTGTAAAGCAGGAGATCCAAACCAGGGGAGAATATTTTTTCACTGCAAGTTCCTGTCCAAAACGGCAACAGGAAAACCCTTGCATTTTGTAAAGGGTTTCATGCAAATTACATCCTTTTCTCTGTAAGCAATTTTATGAAGTATGTGTCATTATGATGCTTATTTTACAAGATGAGGAAACTAAGGCAGCACAGAGGAAGTGACTGGCTCAAGGTCATTTCTAAGTGTCTGAGGCTGGATTTGAACCCATATTCAAGAGTCCAGGTTCCGTGTTCTAACTATTGTATACAAAGGGAAACACAGGATATGTTGCTATTTTGTAAAGTGTTGGATGACTATGAATGGGTGTTCGTGTGGAAAATCATTCCCAACTTTTCTAATAAGAGTTGCTTCAAAGTTGCTTTGGGGAGGTAAAGGTACTCAAACGAATTCTGGAGGAGCCCTTGTCCTGCCTTTTGTGGAAGGACTTCCTGTTCAGATAATGGTTGGTCGTGATGGCTGCTGGGAATGGCTCCTCAGCCAGTGAACCCCAGAGATGGGATTTGGGAATCGGGGAATCTGGAAGCTCTGGATTCCAGAACTAGGGCTATCTGTAATGGGGGAGAACCAGTGCCACAGAGGCTAGGCCGGTGCTTGGGAGGACAAAAGGCCGGGATTGAGGAAAAGGGGAAAGGGGGAGCCTGGGAACATTTCCGCAGGCCCACGGGTTAAATAAACACTGCAAGTCTCCTCAAGAAGTGTCTTACATAATCCAGGGACGGGAAGTCCCGAGAGCTCAGGTGCGCTGTGCAGCCTCCCTCCGGCTCTAGGGCTGCACCGGCTCTCAGGTAGATTACCCAGAAGCAGCTGCTGGCATCCCCCTGAGAGCTGCAGGACCGGGCTTGTGCCCGGCAGGTGCTGGGGGAGGGAGGCCAGGGCCGGAGGTGGGGAAGTGTGTGTGAGGGAGTGGGGGGACATGGCCCCGGCGGGACGGGTGGTCCAGGGTTGGGGGCGTGGACTCTTTTTCCTCCCTCCTGCCAAGAGGAGAAAGAAGGTCTCAGCTAGAGGCTGAGCAGCGCCTGCAGAGGAGAAAGGGCAAGCAAGCGATTCTGGATGCTTAGGAGGAGCCCCAGAAGCCATTTATGTTACCCCTGAAACCCCGGACCGAGGGTGAAAGGAGCACAGATTCAGAAGCCTAAAGACGCTTCCGCGCGGATGGCCGCATGTTATCGAGGAGGCCGAAGGGGGCTACGGCGGATGCTAAGACTGGGGGCTCAGTGACAGGATCTGAACCCTGGCCTCTGCCTCCAGACCAGGGCTTTCTTTCTCTGGTAGTACCCAGGGTGCCTCTTGGCCTCTGCTCAAAGCACCTCTGAGGATGTTCCTGTCCAGGGATACACATGGGGACCCCAGTTTGGGGTGTCAAAGCCGGGAGCTGCTCTTTGGGTCCCTAATCAGAGATGCTTATGCATGATCACTTAGACCATATGGTGCTGGTGATGAAGTCAGCCTGTCCACAGTGTTAAGAAAGAGGGAGGTAAGGAGGAAGGAAGGAAAGAAGGGAGGGGAGGAGGAAAGAAGAGAGGGAGAAAGAAAACAGGAAAGAGGGAAGGAAGGAAAGAAGGAAGAGAAGGAGGGAGGGAAGAACAAAAGAAGGAAGAGAGGGAGGAAGAAAAGAGGAAAGAGAAGGAAGCAAGGAAGGGGGGAAGGAAGGAGGAGGAAAAGAGGGAAAAGGGAAGAAAGTGAAAAAGGAAGAAGAAAGGAAGGGAGAAAGAAAAGAAGGGAGAGAAGGAGGAAGGAAAGAAGAGGGAGCAAGAATAGAAGAAAGAAGGAAGGCAGGAAAGAAGGACAGAAGGAAGAGAGGGAGGAAGAAAAGAGGAAAGAGAAGAAAGCAAGGGAGGAGAGAAGAGGGAAGAAGAGAGGGACAGAAAAGAGGGAAGGAAGGAAAGAAAGAAGAAGAAAGGGAGAGAGGGAGGAAGAAAAGAGGAAAGGAAAGAAGGAAGAAAGGGAGGGAGGGAGAGAGAAAGAAAAGAGGGAAGAGGGAAGGAAGAAATGAAGGAAATAAGGAAGAAAAGGGAAGAAAAGGCAAGGCGGGATCAGAGCTGGGCTGGCTACAGAATCAGCTTTTCTCTGGCTCCCTCCCTCGCTCAGTGCTGCAAAGAGACCTGAAGGCTGGCTTTACATTATGAAAAAAAGAGAGAGAGAGAGAGAGCGAGCGAGAAAGCCCCGGGAGTCCGTGGGCCCCGGCAGGGCCGGCCTCGGCCGCGCCAGCGATCTATTTAATGACTCCATTGACGTCAATGGCATAACTGAAATACTCGGAGCCGGCAGCCTTCCAGCCTGCTCCCTCCAAGGGGCGGGCTGCTGTCAGTTTCAGGAAAACCCGAGATGGATTCGGGCCCGGATCGGACTTCGGCTGCCTCTGCCTGCCGGGGAGAACGGGATGGAGGGTTGGGGGGATGGAGGGATGGGGGGATGGGGGGTTGGGGGGATGGGGAGATGGGGGTGGGGGTCTCTCTCCCAGCCAGCCGGACCGGCTCGGCCCCGGGGCCACGTCAGAGCTCTGCCAGTGATTTCGGGCCGGCTCGATCGCTTCAAAGCGGCGGCTCAGGCTTTCTTTTTGGCCACACGGCCCGAGGGGCGAACATTTTAGCTGCGGCCGCTTTGGGAGCCGAAGCCTCAGTTCTAAGGCGACCCTGCGCTGACTTTGGACCCGCAGGAAATAATTGCGGATAACCGGAGAGCGCACGGGCCGGAGAGCTGGGGGGTCCGCTCCTGAAAGCCGGGGGGTCATCATCTAGTCCGGCCCTCTGATTCACGGGCGGGAAACTGAGTCCCAGAGAGGCCCCCAGCGCGCAGTCGGTGGCCGCCCCTTGTATCCTGTGGCCCCCATTCAGAATCCCGCACCCGGTCAGGGCCTGGCCGGGACTCAGCAGAGCAGAAAAGTCACGGCCCAGCCTCTCATTTCACAGACGAGTAGACCTTGGCCCAGGCAGCGAGAAGCACAATAGAAGCGAGAAAACCCCCCCAAACTGGGTTTGAGTAGGAGTCCGAGGTCTTGCATCTTGCCACCAGGGGAGGACCCGGTGCCCCAAGCCCAGCGCTCCGGCCCGGCAGGCGTCAGGGGAAGGCCATTGTCTCAGGGGCCGCCGGGAGCTTCTGCCAAGATCTCCTGCCAAGCAGACATCACTGCTGACGTTAACACGGCCCTTTTAGGTTTGCAAAAAGGAACAACATGCGTTTCTTTTTATTCGAGATAGAACCACTTTTCCAGCGATGAGTTTTTACTGTCCCTAGTTACAAACGGGGAAACTGAGGTTCAGAGGAAAGAATTGACTTGCCTGAAGTCCCATCACGGGGCTGTCGGAAAAAGGGAAGGGAATGAGCAGTTATAAGGCACCTACTATGTGCTGGGCGCTGTGCTATATGCTTTTACAAATAGACTCATTTGAGCCCTAAAACCATCCTTTGAGGTATATTTTACAATTCAAGAAATTGAGGCAAACAGGTAAAATGCCTTGCCCGGGGTCTCACGGCTAGTGAGTGTCTGAACTCGGCCCTTTCTGACATCAAGCCCAGATTGATCCAAACCCAGTCACGTCCGCTGTCCTGCCCTCTCCCTGTTGGGCAGCGCTGCCTAATGACCCTGCCCAGAAGGCTGAGGAAGGAGACTTTCCATCTCTGACTATGGCTGTGGCAGCAGCCAGGCCTTTCTCAGCAACAGAAAATTTCGTTTCTGTTTGTCCACGTGTGTTGTAATCTGGCTACAGAATTCTTGCTCAATTGGAGAAAGCGAGAGAGGCTTCCTTTTTTCCTTCTGTTTGTTTGTCAGGCCGCATTTCCAGTCACAGGAGGTGGCCCAGCTGGGAGCCCCCACCAAGGTTCCCACAGTCCATGAGCAAGAGGTCTCATCCCCTTCCCCAGGGACCGGCCCCACGTCAAAGGCTTTTTGTTCATCCCCCGCTCCTCCGCTTGACAGAACTTAGTTACCCAATATTCCGATTTACTCGATGTTTTAAACAGAGCTAGCTCCCTTGGCGCGCACGCACACACACACACACACACACACACACACACACATGCCCAAAACGTGGGGCATTTATTTAACTGTCATGTAAAGGCTTGTGAGAAATCCATTCAAAATGAGCAGAGACATGGAGACAGGCTGAGAATACAGCCCCGGCCAAGGGAAATTCTGTTCTTTTCTCAGCCGATAAAGAAATCGGGCTTTTCTCAGAATGCCCTGCGAGACAATGGAATCCCTCAGGAGTTCAGAGAATCCCTCTGCTCTGCCCCTTCCGTGCCAAGGTGCCGTCATCGCTAACGGAAAACCCATCGTGGAGCTGTCATCGACAACCACGCGTTTCTGGGTACCGATGAGCCCTGCCTGGCAACTGAAATCAGAGGCTTCCAGGAAGCAGCAGAGCAGGGAGGCCGAGGGCTGCCAAGGCCCGCACCTGCCTCGGGCCTATATTTGTCTCTTGGGGGGATAATGGGGACCAAAGGGGAGCTGTGAGCTTCTATATTTGTCTCTCAGAAGTGCTGCAGTTACCTGAATGACTCATCCCTCTGGGTGACCTCTCTGCCTATCCCAGAACGCGTCTCACCTGCGCTTGTGACAAAAAGACAAGGTCAGCGTGGAGCAGGAGAGAGCTGTCTGGGGGGTGGGGGTGGGGGTGGCAGGTGGGCTTCCTACCTGCTCCCCGACACTCAGCGCCGGCTCCTTAGCCACAGAGCTCTCCCAGGCAGCCGAGCCACCGAATCACCTCCAGGGATGGGGAGGGACAACTCCTCCAAACCCAAATTACAGGTGACCCAAAGAACAAGAGAAACATACGGGGAGGATATTAAGCAGGCCGGGGCATTTTATTGACGTTAAAATATTTTTGTGCCTTTTTTTAGTCTTTTCCCCAAATTGGATCCACTCAAATCCCTACATCCCTTGTAACAAAGAAAAGCATCCAGCAAAGAGTGACCGATTCTTGTGACATTTTGTCCACACTGGTCCCTAGCTCTTTACCGATGGGGACAACATATGTTTTATCATCTGTTTTCCGGGTCTAAAACTTGATATCGCTATGACTTTTCCCTCTTTTGTCTTTTACTCTTGTTTTCTCTTACACTAGTGTCTAGGACAGATTGTACTAGGGACAGAGGCCGAAAGGTGGTGTTGGTTCACCTGAGTTCAAATGCTGTCCCCGACATTCACTAGCTATAAGTCACTTAGCTAGTGTCTTTTTCAGTTTCCTCATCCACAAAATGGGATAGTAATGGGACAGTCTCTCTCCCAGGGTTGCTATTGGATAAGATTTGTAAGGCTCACTACAAATCTTAATAGAAGTGCTCCTGGCTGTTAGTAGCCCATGCGTTTATTCACATGTCAACGGAAGAGACCTCAGGCCATGTTATCCAAATTTTTTATGCTACAAGGGAGGAACCTTAAGATCTGAGCCACAGAATGACTTGCCTTTTCATTTCAAGTCTAGAACTCTGCCCACTATATCATACTGCTCTCTGTGCTTTCTGCATCCTATCATCTCTCACACATTTTCCCATTTTCTCCTGATCTTTGAATCCCTCATATTTTCTTCTTTCCTTTTCCCTTCTTATTCTTTCTCCTCTCTCTCTCTTCTCTCTCTCTCTCTCTCTCTCTCTTCTCTCTCTCTCTTCTCTCTCTCTCTCTCTCTTCTCTCTCTCTCTTTCTCCTTTTCTCCCTTCCTTCCTTCCTTTTTTCCTTTCTCTTTTTTCTCTTTCTTTCATCTGTCCTTTTGTTTTTCTTTCTTTTTTCCTCTCTCCTTCCCTTCCCTGGAATAAAACAAACATTTCCTTAATATAGTGTAATAAAAAGATGATTATACATGAAATCACAAATCTATTGTATACAACTTGATATACCTTTTTAAATATATGATAGAGTTATCATGTAAATTCTGTTTTTTCCCTTTTTTCTCCCCTCCTCCCATCCTTTTTTTCTTCAAGTAACATTAATTGGCCACAGTGGATTTAACCGTTCCCTGCAGAAGCATTTCCACAGAATGACTTGAGCCTAAGAAATTCCCTCACTATGGTGAATACAGGAAATGGTGAACACATTACTCTACCTCTTGCAAACTGATAAAACCAAATGCTCATTCCCTTAGTCCTTCATGCCTATTGCTTCCTCCCCCTCTTTCTCCTTCCTTTCCTCCAGCTCAAGGCTTGGGTCCGTTAGCTCCTCAGTCAATCTGTCTTTCCAAACCAAGAGCAGAGGGGTCTGTGGGATCTTGTGTCCGAGCAGGCCCTCTTGGGGCACAGAGCACAACACAAATGCATCTGGATGACTTCAGAGGGGTTTAATATATCACCAGCCTGTCTTTACCTGTACTCTGTGGCTTAGAGTCTAGAGACCAAATTTCAGCCACCAGAAGCAGCTAAGAGACCAGAGAATTGACTTTGATTTCTGGCCAATTTCTGTAAGATTCTGTTAAAGAGATGGCTTGGACAGACTGTTGGGAAAGGGGTTTCACATTTAGCTCAAAAGACCATTTAGAGCTCCAAGCTTCAGATAAATCGTTACTTTTCTAAACACATTCTCGGTGACCCTTGGGTAAAAGTACCCTACATCCCACAAACAGAGAGCCAGAAATTCCAGCGGGGTCCCCAAAGCATCCTGCTTACTATGTGGAGCTTCCCTTGCATACTCTTTTGCCTAAAAGACCCACAAGAAGGTTTCAGGTCAGTCCACTTTCGTGTTCATTGTTTGGTTGGTTGTTGTCTTTTGTGCTTAAAAAACAAAAAATAAAAACAAAAATGACATTGCTATAATACTTCTGAGTAAAGTACATTTAAATTACTCAACACCTGTATCATGCACTGTCTTGGCTCATTATAGCCAGGGGTGGGGAAAAGAGTGATCTCAAGCTGCCCCAGGACACTATCCTTGTCTCCATCAATCATTAGTGATCACTAAGAGCCAGTATGGGTTCACCAAGTACAGGCCATGTCTCACTATACTCATCTGCTTTCTTTTGACGAAGAAAACTAGACTAGTCTCAATGGAATATCGCCAAGATGGTCTACCCAGATTTTGGCAAAGTGCTTGGTCAAAGTGACTTTGCTTATTCTTACTGTCAAGATGGATTCCTTGCCAAGAAACCTTGCTAAGGTTCCTTCTCATTTGCAGCTTCCGTGAGAGTTGTACTTGTCAGGTAGTTGATGGGTTTTAGTTGTAATTGGAATTAGACAAAAGACTGAATGGGCTTTGATCAATTGAATTTTGATAGATTTGATAGACAGAAATTCAGACAGGGTCCTAGGAGGTGCACTTAACATTATCAATGATGTAGACAAGGGCAAAGATGGCAAGCTTCTCAGATATATGGAGGGCACAATGTTGGGAGGAATATCTAAAACATTGGACGTTAGAATCAGGATCTGAAAAAAAATCTCAAAAGATTACATACAACAAGGAGACAAATCTATAAATGTGAAATATGATGAAAATAAATGCAAAATCATAAACCTGGGGTAAATAATCAAAGTCACAAGTAAAAGAAAGGGAGAACATAGCCAACTAACCATCCTCATGGAAGAGATCTCAGGGATTTTAGAGGATGGACGTTCAAGATGAATCACTAATAAGATACGGAAGTCAAAGAAGCCAGTTTGACTATAGAGGACATTTACTGACCAAAATGCCCAGAATGAGGTAGGGTTCTTATCTGCACTGGTCAGACTATAATTTGGGACCATGTTTCCTCATTTATCTACTTCTAAATTCACCTAATAAATCAAGTTAAAAAGTCCAGCCGGTGATCAGTATGATGAAAGGAGTGGAAACCAGGTCCCCCAAAGGAATGGGATATATTGTCTTGAAGATGAGAAGATGGAGGGAGGACTTCACAGCTTTCTTCGTGTCTCTGAAAGGCTGTCATTGAAAACAGGGACACCACCAGGGAAAAACTGGGAACAATGCCTGATAGTTGTACAGGGGTAGATTGAAGTTCAATGACAGGAAATCCTTCCCAATGATCAAAGCTAGGCTATTATAGAGTCTTAAATGAAGATTCAATTAAATGGAGGCAGTTTCTGATTAAAGACAGATCGGAGGAGCACCTTTCTAAAACAGATTCCAAAGTTTTGTGAATGATCATTCACCAGTGATGAGAGAGAAAGATAACATGATCCTTCCTGCACTGACTTGATGTATCACTTTGTCATCAGGTGTTTTCCTTGCAATCGCCACAAGATTCCCAGAATCCAACGCTTGCTCTCCATCCAGTACCAGCGCTAGTTCCGAGCCTTCTCTAGATCAGTGCCATAGTCTCCTTGTGGAGTTCCTGCCCAGGTCTCTCCCCACTCAGCTACCTTTCACCCTGTTGCCAATGGATCTTTCCAAATTGTAGCTCAGAACGAGTCACCCCTACTCAGGAAACCTCCTGTTTTCTCTAAGATCAGACATAAAATCCTCTGGTTGGCATTTGAAACTCTCTATAACCATCTCCTCCCTACATTTTCAGTCTTTTCCCTGAACTCTACAGTCTAGCCACAGAGACCTCCTTAATACTCCCCCTATATCCCTTCTCCTTGCCAAGGCAAATCCTTCTCTTTGTACAAGTGACCCCATCCCTCCTTGGCTTCTCCAGTACGTCGTGCTCTCTGCCATCGCTCCCCTCTCACTCACCCTTCCCTCTCTCTGTCTCTGACTCCTTCCCTGCTGCCCGTGTCTCCCCATCTTTGAAAACCCTTCCACCTTCTGCCCAATGAGGCTGCACTCCTGCCATCTCCCATGCTCTCTTCTTAATCGTACAGTCTAGCTTCCGAACTCAGTGTTCCACCAAAACTATTCTTTCTAACATGACCAGGGAGCTCTTAGCCACCAAATCCACTGCCCTGTCCTTCTTTCCTTAGTTTTTCTGGCTTCTAGACCTCTCTGGACCACGTGTCTCCCTCTGCTTTTTGATACTTCCTTTCCTTCCCAGGTTTTGGAACATTGTTCTCTCCTATTCATTGGATTGCTCTTTGTCAGTCTCCTTCCTGCATCTTCATTCAAGGTAGACTGGTCTGCCATTGAAAGTCCACTACAGCTCTGTCCTGGACCCTCTTTTTTCCCTCTTTGTACTGCCTCACCTGGTGAGCTTCTCCCCTCCCATGGTTCCCATTATCACCTCCAGGCTGATGATTCTCAGACCCCCCCTCATCCAGCCCTAAGCTTTCTGCTGATCTCCAGCTTCACATCTGCAGGATTTTTGAATCTGGATGCTTTGTAGACATTTTAAACTCAACGTGCCGAAGACAGAATTCATTATCTTTCACCCCTAATTCCCTATATTCTTACTAAATTCCCTATTAGCATTTGGAGCTCCCAGTGTCCCAGTCCATCAGACTCACCACCAAGGCGTCATCCTTGACTCCTTCCTTTCTCTTTCTACCCTTGTTACCTGTTGATATGGATAGATTTTACCTTTGTAATGTCTTTTGTATACCCCCCTTTCTCTCTTCTGGCACTGTCATCCCCCTGGGCAGGATCCTCATCACTTCACACCTGCCCAATTGAAAAAACAAATTGCTTGTTGTACTCCTTTCATGTACCTTCCCACTCCAGATGAGCCTTCATTCAGCTGTTAGAGTGATTCTCTTAAAGTATAAGTCCAACTATGTCCCTCTCCTACTCAATAAACTCCAGTAGCTCCCTATTGCTTTTAGGATCAAACACAAAATCTTCAATTTAATTTTCAAATTCCTTAATTTCTTTCCATGTGTCTTAAACCTAGCTCCCCACTATTTTCTCTTCAATCACCTAATTACTTTGATCTCCTGGCTGTTTCTCAGACCAATCTCAAGGGATTTTCCCTGACTGTCCCTGGAAGTCTCTCCTTCCTCATCTCTGTCTCCTAGCTTCCTTCAAGTCTCAGCCACAATCTCATCCTTTAGGAGAAGTCTTCACCCTTAAAGCTAGTGCCCTCACTGAGTTGATTATTTCAAAGTTATCCTGTATATTATTCCCCCTCCAGACCATTCTGACCTTGAGGTTAACAGGTTCTTTATTTTTTTGGGGGGGAGTACAAAGTCGCTTGCATGGTTCCTCCCTAACAGACTGTTAGCTACTTGTGAGCAGTGACTGGATTTGCTTTTAGCTATATGCTAGATACTTATTCTGGGCATTGAGTAAAAGCTTAATAAATGTTTATCGGCTGGGAGCCCCCGATCTACATGTCTCCTAATCACATCTTCCTTTTTTTTTCTTTCTCAGTCCCATCAATCCCTGCAGTTTTGGGCAAGGTTAGTCTGATTTTCTTCCTGTAACTCATCCTTGTTTCAGAATCATTCCCCTCTCCTGCTTCTCCTCCCACCTCTCTAACTGTCCATTCTTTGTTCCCTCCCAGACTCCTCATCCTCTTCCCAACCTCTTCATGTGGGTTTTTCCTGAGGTTATGTCATCGTCCTCCCTCCCCCTTTTCCTCTCTCTCTTCTCTCTTTCCTTTGATGATCTCATTCACTCCCATGACTTCAACTACCACCTACAGGCGGATGATTCCCCAGCTCCCTATCTCTCCATCTCTAGTCCTAATCTTTTTTCTGAATTCAGGATGTGAATCGCCAGGTCTTACAGGATCTCTCTAGTCAGTTATTTCACAGCAGCATTGCATTTAGAATTACACAGAAACTTAGAGCTCATTTAGTTCAGGAATGAGCTTCCAAGATGGAAATTACTTGAACAAAGACCTATGACAGAGAGAAATGGGTAGCACCTGCTTTGGAACATATGGTTTTAGACTTTGGGGAGGTCAGTTCATCTTTGCTTCCTCTGGAAGCTGAGGGGTTTGGAGCAGGTCACCTCCAAGCTCCCTTCCCACCTCGATCTCTGCCACTTCTTCCCGATTTCCCAACCCAACTTCAGTATGACTCCAATGAGAATCAGAGCCAGGTCCTGTGACTCTAAACCCAGTGCCCTCTCCCCTGCTCCATGTTAATGATCAATGGAAAGGGCAAACATGTCGATGGAGCCCTCATGGCTGACAATTAATTTTTCAAATAAATCATGGATCAAGCATCCAGAAGAAAGAGTTGGAGGCTCTTCCTACTAACTGTGTGAAAACGTAGCCTCACTTAGCCTCTCTGTGGCTCAGTTTCCTAAATTGTAAAATGAGGGATTTGAACCAAAAGATCCCCAAAATCTCTTCCAGGCTTACATTTATGATCTTTGTTTCATTGATGGATTAAATACTTCTTTTAGGAGGCTCTTCCTCCTCTTGGTTCATATCTTATGTATTGATCAATTGATTGTGTCATTCAGTTGCATCTTCATGTTCAAAATAATGAATCAACTGTCCTGATTTCTGCATTTCTTCCTGTCATGTTTCCTGTATGTAAAGGAAGAATTTCAGAATCCCAAGGAACTCACATCAGGGACGGCGAAAGAACTTCAAAAAGAAATTAAGGCCTTTCAGTAGGGATACTTAATGCACCAAAAATCCCTTCGAGAAAAGCCCAATCTGTGATTTAAACCTCAGCCTAATCCACAATCCCTAAAAGGATGCTCCAAAGCCATCTGAAACACCCTTGCATCCTCCTTCAAAGTTTGCATTTCAATGCTTCTTTGTCATAGGCTGATAGATATTAAAAAGACAGGAAAAATCTGCCTGGTGCATATAAGCTGTTAATAAGAACAAAACACAGGATGTATTTCTCCTCCTTCCTCTTCTGCCTGTGGTTAAACGTGAAGGAGATTCTGAAACCTATAATTACGTAATAATTGGTATAGCCACAAAAAGGCCAGTTCCTTTTAAAAAAAATTTTCTTTCTAAACCACCTAATTGGTATTATAGCTGCTTTACCACCCTGCCTTCCAGACACCACCACTAGGCTCGCCAGCTGCCAAGTTGCGTTTACTGTGCCAAGAATCGTAGAAACTTTTTTTTTCCCCCAAAGGGAGCGTTGGCTCCAAGATGGGTTGTTTATAGCCGTACATTTCATATTTCTCCCGCCTGCGTGTCAGGATTAATGACAAAACCATGAAAAAATAGTTGAGATCGTCTAATTGACGTCAGAAACACCTTGATGAATCCAATGGACCAAAATCAGAGCGCCGTCTCCTTGCCCCGCCAACATCATACCTCGCCAGTGGTTTCCATATGCTTTTCTTTGATCTTTCAGGCTATAGCATTGCTTATTTAAAAAAAAAAAACACTCTATAGAGATTCTCTGGATGAAGCCTCTGAAGAAAATAATACTTCAAACACCCCTAGGCTTTTGAAGTGTTTAGATAAAGAACTTTTCAGTTCCTTTGATTTCATAGTAGATGGCTCTAGAGGTAATCACTTTTCTTTCCTCTCTTTCTCCTCTTCCTTTCCCCTTTCCTTTGTCCCCTCTTTTTCTGACTCTTCTTTTTCTCCCCTTCTCTCTTTCTTCTCCCCTTTCTTTCTTTCTTTCCCCCATCAATTTCTCCTTTTCTCCTCTCTCTTTTCCCTCCCCCTGTCTCATTTCCTCTTTTTCTCTCTTCCCTTTGTCTTCCCATCTTCTCATATTTCACACACACACACTCACACAATCATTTTTTGAGCTATTACAAGTGGAGCAACACTTTGCCTTCACTAAAAGTCCCTTGAGGGCAGGATCTGTTTCTTCCCATCCCCATTTTGATTCCTTGTTCAACTAAAAATTCATCTCTGATCTCTCTGATGTAGCCATTCCCTCCAATGTAGGCAACTCAACCCATCCATTTGAGTCCCTTCCTTGCTCATGTGATCTTCTCATAAGTTTTCCAGAGGGGCTTTGCTGAAAGCACACGGAGCCTTCCTCAAAGATTTCTGGATTCTCAGAGGTTCATAATGAAAGAAGGTTATATCTTGATGGCTTTGAAAAGCCCCCAAACTCTGACTAAGACAGTGACCAGCCATGATTCTTGAGGACAGATGGTGAAGCCCATTGCGTACCTCTTGACATAGAGGGTTCAAGACAGATTTACGATAAAGAATGGGACAAATAATTTTGGACTATGTCAGTGTGGGAATCTTTGCACGAACATTCATATTTGTTGCCAGATTTTTTCCTTTTTTTTCTTTTCAATGATAGAGAAGGTGAGTAAAATACATTTCTGATCATTAAAAACTTAAATATGATTTTAAAAACGTGGTCTGTTTATCCATTGCCTTTGCTCTTGCCACATATCCAGGCCACCTTCCTTTTTGAGCAGTTACTTCTTTGATGGCCTTCTTTATGGGTAATGGGGTATAGCCCTTTCATGCCCACCTAAGCATCTCTATTGTTCATCTCATTACCCTTCCTGCCTTTTCCAGGATATTTTCTCACAGTTACCACCAACACTCTCTCCTGGAGGGCATGGTCAGGCTTGTGGTTTAGGAATTTTAAAAATTAATTTTATTATTTATTAATTTTAAACCTTTTGCCTCCCTGGGTTCCTACAAAGGATCAAAAGAGATTATATTTGTAAAGTGCTTTGAAGATCTTAAAACAAGCACTATAGAAATGATATTATTTTTGTTGTGGTGGTTGTTGTTACTTTCCAAATCTATATGATGAACAGGGTAGACTTCATGGACCCTGAGGTCACTCCTTGCTCCAAATCTATGAGCCTATAATCTCTCCTATTTCCTCCCAAATTAATGAGTGACAGTTTTGGAATTTGGCCCCAAACCTGCCATTCAACAAAGGACACCAAAGAATCCAACAAATCAATTCCCAGTGACTGGCATAGTATGCTGCAGTTCCATTTGAATGCTTTAATAGCTCTTTAGTCCTTCTAATCGTACCAATCACTATCCATTCATCATTTAGCACCTTCTATAAGCTGAGTACTGTATTAGGTATTGGACATGCAAAGATAAAAGGGAAAGTGACCTCTGTTCCCCAAGAGCGCATATTCAACTGGTTCCCTTTTACTCTAAGAAAACACTTGATGGTGGATCATGCAGCAACTGCAGAAGAAGAAGGGGGCAGGTGTTTGCAAGACACTTTTGCAGAACAAATTGGACCCTCTCCAGGAGAAATGCTCTATTACCCAGAAAGACTTTGCCTTCACACCTGGAGAAGAAGGAGATCTGGGTGGTAGCTGAGCGTTCCTGGGTTGGATCCAGGCAGAAGGGAATTAACAGGTATGGTAGTGCCTGAGGTGACCCCACAGGGCAGGTGGAGATCAGTGGAACCAGGCTTTTGATGTGAGCTCTATGAGAGTTCATTTGGGCCCAGTGAGCTGAGGTCAGGATCCAGGATGAATGCAGCTGTGGCTCACCCCCTTGTTCTTGGAATTCTAATCATTGCAAATCCATCAATTTTTGACAGGTCAGCACATGTGGGTTGGCAAGGTCTCCTGCAACTACTTGGACTTGA
Source organism: Antechinus flavipes (assembly GCF_016432865.1). Taxonomy (NCBI): domain Eukaryota; kingdom Metazoa; phylum Chordata; class Mammalia; order Dasyuromorphia; family Dasyuridae; genus Antechinus; species Antechinus flavipes. Next base: position 460,670,332 of record NC_067401.1, read on the forward strand.
TTTTACAAAGGAAAAAAATAAAGAGCAAATACCTCCTATCTTTGGAACCACAGGAAGCAACTCTCTGGGTGACAAATTCAAGTTTCAGACAAAAGTGTTGCACTTACACAGATTCTGAACAAAGGGAACACATTGATAAAACTGTCCACCAAGTCTGGGCAGTACATCCTACCTTGGAGGTTAACTCTGGAGACAGGAGGCTGGGTAGCAGCTGGAGACCTCCTGTGGGAGGTGAGACACACACACACAGACAGAGAGACACACACAGAGAGACAGAAAGACAGAGAGACAGAGACAGAGAGACGGAGAAGAGAAGAGAAAGATTCATTAATTTGCAGTTATATAGTAACATGGCTCAAAAGGGGGCCAAGGGGCTTCTGAGAAAGCTTGTTTAGCTGACTCTCTTGTAATCGTTAATATGATTTTATGTGCACAATTGGACACAATGGGAGTATTGGGAGCCAAACTCTTGTAATAGGAGGCAAAGGACTTCTGCAATTTTCTCACTATTTCTTTGCTTTGGAATTTCCCTATATACTACTTGAGGAACCTCAGACTTTCCAGGAAGGAAGTCATTTACTCTGGCTCCCCAGCCAGCCTTGTTCCTGGCTTCTCCCTCACCCCTTGTTTTTTTGTTCTTTTGCTGCTCCAAGGAGGGGCCTCAGGAGATTTCCAAGCTTACTCAGGAATTGTTATGTTGGATTAAATCTCTACTGTTATGTCTTCTGGTAAGATCTTAGAATGTCAGGTCTGCACTTTGGTATAACTTATCTGAATCACAAAGCAATGGCATGACAGGAATAACGGCAGGACATTTAGAGTCAGGGGGTCCTGGGTTTAGATGCTACTTCCGCCTGATCTTGGGCATATTGCTTAATGAGCCTCAGTTTCTTTCTCTGTAAAGGATTTTTTTTTTTAATTAACAATCTGGTTTCTGAGGTCCCCAGATCTAAATCTTGCAGGTAACTTGATTTCTTTGGGCTCCAGCTTCCTCATCTATAAAAACGATGGGTTTAGATAAAATGACCTTTAAGAGCTTTTCCAATTCTGAGTGTAAATAATTTGCTTGATTTTCTGGGTCTCAGTTGCCTCCTTTGTGAGATGGTTGTATTACCAGCACTCTTCAAGTCCCCTTTAGTGCTACATTTGTGTTCCTCTGACCCGTTTCAAGGTTTGCAAAGCACTTCCCTCAAAACAAATTTGTGAATGGAAGACAAATGCAAGGATTCTCCTGTATGAGACCCATTTTTCAAAAGAGCAAACAGTCCTAGGAAAGGGCAGGGACTGACCAGGATCACTCCTGAATCTCCTTCCAGACTGAAATTCAAACCTTCGACAAACAGTTTTAAACTTAGCTTCTTTCAAACTTTCAAATTCCATGTGGAATAAGTCATTTTAGCCCTATCACATAGCCTAGGAAAATTATTCTTAAAGTAAGGAAGACTTTTATTGGGTCATATAGCTAATTAGTGTCAGATCTGGGACCCCTGGCTACCAGGCTTTCACTCTTTCCCACAGTGATATTAATCATCATTATTGTACTTGGGAAATAATCAAAGCATATTTGAATTAAAAGTAGAAAGCTGTGCTTGCATCACCAAGTCCTGAGAAAGGCTACTTAAAAGGCAGGCCATTCAGTCTGAACCCTCAGTATGTTTCACACCATGATGGTCAGATTTTCTGACTCCTAGTCTTAGTTTAAATCATCATCAATGTTAGCAGTCATAAAAGTAACATTTTTTTAAATATGCGATTTTTATTGGCACAAGGGGCTTTCATTTAGGAAATTTCATTGATATAAATCAGCTTCTATGCTACAATTTTCAGTGTTAGAGAATTATCAAGGAATTTGGGAGGGAAGTGATTTGCCCAGGATCACACAGTCAGATGGAGTTAGGATTTAAATGTAGAGCCTTGAGAATAGGCTATAATAGCTTTTCTTTAAGCTAGATTAGCTTAAAGAAAAAAAATATAAATCACTGAAAAGAAGCCTCAATAAGAATTAAAAACCCATGACTCTGAATCTTGGTTCTAACTTTTATTAGTCCTGTGGAATGGTGGGAAAGTCACATGGTATCCTGTTGCTCAGTTTCCTCAGCTGGAAAATGGTGCTAAATACTCTCGCAACCTGGCTTCCAAGGCTGTTGAACACAGGTAATAAATTGTTCTGCAAACATGAGCTATTTTTATGATGTGAAGCATTCTGAAATGGATTTTACTAGTGTTTTGGGGGGACTGGAAGTATCTCCTTTCATTATGATTATAAGAATAGTTTGAATCTTGCTACTCTAATTTTACAAATGAAGAAACTATAGCCTGGAAGTATTCAGCCAAGATCATGAAGCGTAATAAAGATCCAGAGCTGGGTCAAAATAATGCAAAAAGCATTGCAAATAATCCCAAGTCATTTAGGGATTCAAGCTCTGAATACCCAGATTTGGAGATGTTCCATGTTTGCAAAAAGGATATTCTTTATGGGTTCTCAGTGAACATACATCTCCTTAAAAATAAGACAGATTCTTGTAGGAGCCGCATTGTCTCTTGTGGACCCCAAGAGCTTTTTACTTTATGAATTGGGAATGAGTGGACAATGGGACTCTTGTGGCCCGCCCCGGTCAGTGTAGTTTGTTTGCCCAAGGTGTTCAACTTCTGGACAGGAAGTCATTTACATATGACCATTGGGGGAAATGACAGATGTTAGTGACATGATGAAGTTGAGGAGGATGACGTCAATGACAGCAGGATCAGGAAAAAATAATTTTTCCCAATCCACAAGGGACTACTGGAAAGATGGCTAGCCTCGGAGTCAGAAAATACAGACTTAGACTCTAGTAAAAGCAATGGCTTTAGGGTTGGAGAACTTCCTCTAGTTGTTATTCCTTTGGACAAATGGAATTATCTGACTTTGGGGAAGTCCACCTACCTGCATCAGTTTACCCATCTGTAAAATGAGAATGTTGGCTGGTCTGATTTTTAAGGTTCCTTCCAGCTTTTAAATCTCCAAGACCAGCTTTGTTAATCATTAGGCTCATAAAAAAATGGGTAAGATGGGAAAAGATTTTGGCTCTGACCTCAGAAGAGTGGGGTCCAAATCCTGCCTCATGTGCACAACCTTGGATGAGTAATTCATTGTCTTAGGCTCAATTGCCTCAATTATAAAATGGGGCTTATGTTTCATTTTTGTTGTGAGAAAAAGTTTGATTGTGAGACAAGAATTTTGTCAACTTTAAAACCATTCCAGAGATGGAGCTATGATTTCAGCAGTATGGGAGCTGGCTCTCAGTATGAGAAGTCCTCCCAGTCACAGAACATCCCCCTTCTGCAGCTTTTTTTTCTTGGGTTAGTGGTCTGGAGGCCCAGAAGGTCCAATGATTTGTTAGTACCTAGCTGTTATGTGACAGAAATGAGACTTGAATCCATGCCCTCCTTACCCAGAGGGCAACCTCATAGCCTTCTCCTCATGTTAATGATAGTGATAGTTAATAGGAATATCAGTATAATCAGGAAAGAATATAGACTTGGTTTCAAGGCTAGTTAGAGCCACTTTCAAATCAGGCTCCCATACCTACTAATTTTACAACCACTTGCTAAAGTTTTGACAGACTGTATTTATCTTTTCTAGATTTACTTTCCCCATCCACAAAATGGGAATTGCAACATTTGTAGAATCTCACAGAGATGATGTGGGGCTCAAGTGGGGTAAACTAAGTATAGAAAGAACTTTAAGTGTCATAGAAAGACAGGTTATTATTTTATCAACAATAACAATAATCATAATTGTAACTTATTGATGTTGCTTTAAGGTTTATAGACATTTTTCTTCAAATTACACAGAATCTGGCATGTAGGAAGCGTTAATAAATGCTTGGTTATGGACTGATTTATGTCACTATAAAACCAAAGTTGGAAGGGGCCTGGGGGAGCTGCCTTGTCTAATCTCCTCATTCTGTAGATAAGTAGTGAAATAAGGAGTGGCAGGTTAGCCAATCCCAAGTAGACAATGGAAGAGGACACTTTTATTTAAATCCTAGCTTTGCCATTTATTTGTTGCGTGACTTTGGATAAGTTATTTGATTTCCCTGGGTCTCAATTTCTGTAATAATTTTTTTTTCTGGGGAGTGGGGTGATTTAATTGACCTCCATGATCTTTTCCAGCTTTGAATCTATGATCTATCAACTTAAGAGCATTCTTCCCCCCAGAAGGATTAAGTACCTTTAGATTAAAAGCATCTGAACACAAATGTATTAAATTATTTTGCATCATTCTGCCCCCCTTTTCCATGCCATAAATGATGGTGGGACAGAGGTCAGAGCACACGATGTTCCCTTTCCAGCGCTTTCTTCCATTTTTTAGGCATCTTCTCAATTTCAGTGAGGCAATCACCCTCCTGGGCTCCGGGGGGGGGGGGGGGAGGGAGGGGGGAAGGGAAGAGATGAAGCTGGGGGAGGGGCAATAATTGACCTGGAAAGGCAGCCAGGGATGCCCACCATGTTTTTATAGCCTCGGGATCTTAAAAAAAATTGTATTTGAACTTGAAACCCAAAAGAAAAAAAAGGCTGATCAAGACTTGCACCTGGACATATTTTACTGGAAAGGAACCAAAAAAGAACATGGGGATTTTCTCTATCTGGGTGGTAAAACTCAGGATAACACAGAGCTGATTTCCTACAGTGTGAACCATTGAGTACAATGGGAGGAGAGGGAGGCTAATTTGTGCTTTTCTTCAGAAGCCTATGGTTCCCTGGGATTTGTTCTTTTCACCAATAAAATCTCCATTTGACCTATTTCATGGAATTTGATTCAATCCGACTAAGAAAGCATTTATTAAGCACCTAGTTACCTGAGAGATGAAAGCTCAATTAGAAAGGGGCAGCTAGGATATGTCACAGGGTATAAAGCATGGGGCCTGGAGTCTGGAAGACTCATGTTTCTTTTTTTTTTTTTTTTAAACTCTTTATATCATTTACTCTTCTTCTTTTTTTTTTTTTACACCATTACTTAATAATGGTGGCTGTTTCCAATGGTAAGCCCTTTAATAAATGCTTGAGACTACGGTGGGAAGGGCACTGACTTTGGGGGAACTGGATTCAAATCCCCTGCTGATGTGCAACTTTCTGGGATCCCACGTGGGATTTTCTTGGTAAAAATGCTGGGATGATGGGCCATGTCCTTCTCCATTTTACAAAGGAGCAAACTGAGACAAACAGGGGGAAGTGACTCTCTCAGGTCTCACCACTAGTGAGTGTCTGAGGATGGATCTGACCTCCAAGGCTGATCCTTTATCCATTACGGCTGCCCCTTCTTAAGCCGGTTGCTACTGGGCAAGTCACTTAACTTCCAAGAGCTGTAGAGTGGGAAGAGGGCTTGGTGCACAGGGAGGCGGAGGACGGGTCCCCACATTGCTTCTGACTTCGACACCTCCCTCAGCCTCAGTTCCCTCTCCTGGAAAAATGGCTTTGATGCCATGGGTTCCAATCTGAACTGGGGTAAAGGCTGCCATCTTGTGGCTCAGCTGTGAAAGACACGTCCAATTGTACCAGCAAATCTTGTGAAATCCTCTGAAAACTGTAGGTTTGGACGTGGAAGAGATCACAGATGCTCCTTAATCCAAAGTCTTTATTTTCCAATGGGGGAAACTGAGGCCCAAAGAAACGATGTGAGTTACTGCAGACTGCACAGAAAATAAATAAGAAGGTTGAGTTTCAAACTCAACTAAAGAGCCAGGAGGATGCAACTTCCATTAAGCCCTTCCTGGTAAACACTTTACAAATATTCTCAGCTGATGATAGAACCACAGCTTAAGAAGTGACCTTAAATGCATTTAATCCACTTTAAAGATGAGGAAGCTGAGACTCAGAAGGTGAAGGACCCAATCAGGATTCACACCCATATCCTTTGCCTCCAAGGCTTATTATTATTATTATTTTTTCATGGAAGACCCTGTCTAAATCCACAAAATCGATGCGACTTACTTGTTGGCTGCTCCATGCAGATTGGTCAGGAGGGTGAAGTTATTCCTCACACTTCGCAAGCTGGCGAGGACCTGGAAAGGAAATTAGCTTTGTAAAGGGCCAGGAATTTTAAAATGGCAACATGGCCGGGGGAGAGATCCGGGGCATGCAGGAAAAAAGGAAAGATCAAGTCTCAAACTCACCTGTGCAAAAGGTGTTACGATCAGGTCGTCACCATGTCTAGTGAGAAAGAAGAGAGAAAAGATGATGTTAAAACTGATTGGGAACTCTAACATTCATGGTAATAAACACACCAACCTCTGCGTGGTCCAGGGGAATAGATGGGTTGTAACTAAGACTGGGCAACTAGGGTTGTATCTCAGGGTAAAAAAATTTGGAGGCTACCCCATGGTTTGCCTCCTTTCTTCCCTAGTTTCTCAGCAGTGTCCAATCCTTCAGCTGAGCAGAAACCTTGTGGATTATTTTGAGGAGCATCAGCAACATGCCAGATAAACTCCTTCTCTTCTGTCCTGGGTACAAAAATGTTTAATTTTTGCTCTGGAGAATATAAAGGATACCAATATTCCATGCTCTTAACAATAGTGGACCTATAAAAACCCTGGATCTCAGCCTCTGAAAAATAGAAATCGCCTTGGACTGGCAATAGTTAGTTGAGTTCTCTCTCAAGAAACCCACCAGACTCACATGAAGTAACTGACTTGTCCTATTATTCAATCCAGCTGATGGATTTTGACGGCAGAAGTCAGAAAATTGAAGTGGAGGGCTGCTCTCTCTTTCTCTTTCCTTCTCTTTCTCTCTCTCCCCTCCATCTCTGCCTGTCTGTCTCTATCTTTTACTTATTCTCTCTACTTTTCCTTCTTTCTCTCTTCCATCTCTGTTTGTCTCTGGCATTTAGGACACAGCCCTGGAAAAAAAGGCCTCACTGTCCGGAGAAAACCGTGAGTGAGTTTCCTGGCTTTTGTTGAATGGCAGCCTTACGGCTGCTGAAACACCACCGGCTGTCTGGGAATCCCATTACTTTTGTTTTTAATGTGACTTTTTACAAAGTGTTTGGTGGAAGTCTGCCCGCTGCCTCAAGCCTTTTAGACAAAAACTCAGAATGGGTTTCTGCAAATATGGCGTCAGGAAGAGCCAAATATAGACTCCTATGCTTTTCGAAGTGTTTTTCTTAATTGGTGTACACTTGGCTAAGCCGCCTCGAGTCCCTATTCAGCAAAAGTTTCTCTTGGGTCTTTAGAAATCATGGCTGAATGAGCATTAGGAACAGGCTCCTATTTGTACCCCAGATACCTCTATGGAAATCCTGAAGGTAATCCCTGAGAGCATCCCCCTTTATTCCTTCTTTCCCTTTTCATTTCCAGAATAATTTATTCTCCCAGCCTCTTTCTGAAGTAATTTTTTCTTTAATTTTTTTTTTTTTGTCTAGGATTTTTCTTTTTTTCTATCATACAAGACGTTACTCTCTTCTGATGGCCTTCACACTAAGAGGAAAATGGAATCATTCAATCCGCTGGTATTTGCTAAGCATCCTTAGGAGCTACAACCTAAATGAAACAGACTCTGCCCTCAAGAAGTTTACAACTAGTTGCATGGACATATGGAAGATCACACAAAATAAAAACAAGATGATCCTGAAGAGATTGATATGGTTGTTGTTATTATCCATTTGGGTTTTTTCTCTTCTTTACTTTTTTCTTTCTTTCTTTCTTTCTTTTTTTTTTTTGTGTGGCAAATTTAGCTCATTTTCCAAATGAAGAAACTGAGGCAGAATTAAATGAGTCACACAGCTGGTATGTCTAGTGTTGGAGACGTGGCTTCGAATCCATGAAGTTGAGTCTTTCTGACTCCAGGTCTGAAGTTCTATCCTTTATGACATTCCCTAGCTGTCCGCCACGAAGAGAAGGTACTAGCAAATGGGGAGGAGGAGGCAGGGAGGGCTTCATGTAGGAGGGGATGTTTAAGGAGCATTCACAGAGGTGAAGCTGAATTGAAGGCACTGGGGCAAAGACATGGCAGCAGCAAGAAGGAATCCTTGGAAAGTAAGTGTGTGAAGGAAGTTCAGAGTCATGCAGAATATTTTCAACATGGAAGGACTGATGGCGTTGGAACTGGGTTCCATTCCTAGTGATGATTCTCATGTCATTGGGGGCAAGTTGGTTCAAATTGACTCTCAGTTTATTCATCTGGAGTGGGAAAAGTTGATTGTTATAGGATTTGAGTTCCAATCCCAACAATAACATTTCTTTTGTGATCTTGGGAAAATTATCATTTTTATAATAATGGTTTTATTTTTCAAAATATATTGAGCAGATTATTATTATTATTTTTATAATAATAGTTTTTTTTTTTTTACTTTTCAAAATACATGGAACAAGTCATTATTAACCTTCTTGGGTCTCAATAGATTTCATTAGAAAAAGATGAAAGTGAATAGAGCTAAATGTAAAGCTTGAGTTCAGAAAATCAACTCCTAAGTACAAGAGAGGGGAGGCAGGCCTGGGTTGTAGTAGACCTGTAAAAGATCTGGGGATTTTAGTGGACCTCAGTCCTTCAGAAGTCAACAGCATGAAATGGGAGCTTCACAAGCTCAAGGTTCTTAATAAGCTTCCAGACAAGCATTTTGCCCAGGACTGAGAAGCTGGTGGTCCTCATGTACTGGAGGCTTTACCTTTAGATCCATGTTTTGGGAAGACCTGTGTACAAAGCCAGAGAACGGCAGAGGAAGGCAACCAGGGCAGTCTGGACATCTCCTTGAATGGGAGAAATTGGGGATATTTATCTTGGAGAAGAGAAACCCCCCAAAAGAAAGGTCTCCATCTTTATGGATATGAACGCCTGTTTTCTACATGGGCTTAGAGTTGTTCTGCTTGCTAGGGGAGGGCAGAAGGAGGAGAAATGAGGGCAGTTGCAAAAAGAGAGATTTCCAGTTAATGGAAGGGAAAGTTCCTTCTCAATCAGCTTTGTCTGCAGCAATGCAAAGTCTGGCACCGGCTGCCTCCAGGGAGCCTTTGGAGAAGGCTTCAGGGAGAGGCTCAATGGTCATTGGCCTGATACCTTATAAAGGAGATTTCTGTTCAGCTGCAGGTTGAATCTGTCTTTGAAACTTGCCTTTCATCTCTGTATCTAGTTCTGCTAAAATGATGTCAATTATTCTTGATTTCCATCAATCAACCAATAAACATTTATTAAACACCTACCACATACATTTCTGGCACATATCATTTGGTGAAGTGCATATGGTTACTGTTACCATGAGTCTCCCAAGGCCAATCGAGGCTTGGACATGAGCTCAGAAATGGGGACACGATCTCCTTGAACCACTTGAGCACCGATCATTATTTATAGATCAATTCTCAGGAGATCTGAGAACTACAGGAAGCTAGCTCCCTATTCTCTCTCTACTAAGGGGTTGTTCTTTGTGATCCCATTTGGGATTCTATTGGCAAAGATAATGGAGGGATGCCCCATTTCCTTCTCTAGCCCATTTTACAGATAAAGCAACCGAGGCAAACAGGATTAGGTCACTTGCCCCGAGTCACACAGCGAGGAAGTATCTGAGGCTGGATTTGAACTTGGGGAGATGGATCTCGATGACTCCAGGGTCAGCACTCTAGGGACTATGGCTCTCCCTGGCTGTCTGCTAAAGGGAGCTTAGTCTACTTTGATGACACATCCGGATTTTTTAGGGTGAGCTCCAAGCAGTAGCTCCGAGATGCAGTGAATAAAATTGTAGATCTGAAATCGGGAAGCTCTGTGTTCGAATCCCGCCTCAGACCTTCACTACTTGTGTGGACCCTGGGCAGGAAAGCTACTCAACCTCTCCCTGCCTCAGTTTCCTCCCGCACCTCTCTCTCAGATTTGTTGTGAGGACCCATTGAGGTATTTGTAAAGCACTCTGCAAACCTTAAAGCCTAGTATAAATACTGTCATTAGTAACCCCATCCAGTCACTGAGAATTTATTTTGTATATTCTATACTTATTTATCTGTGAATATGTTATATCCCCCACTAGAATGGAAGCTCCCTGAAGGTGGAATCGCTTCATTTTTATATTCCTAATCCTTTCATCCAGTACAACCCCCGACACATAGTAGGCAGCTGATAATTGCTTGTTGGTAACGGATCCCATCAAGTAATGGATCTGAAAGCCATTTATAAACTGCAAAGTGCTTTATTAAAGAATTATCTTTATAAGTTTCACTCTGAATGCAAATTGAACTGTCTCTTACACATTAAATATAAAATTAAATGTAACATTTATTATGCATTAACTATAAAAACATCAAATTTAATCAGTTTGTTTTAAAATGACCCATGTTGGGGCATTCTCTTGCACTTCTGAAGCGGCTGGAACATGGCTGGACGCCTGCCAGAACAGCGCACGAGTGCCATCTGGTGCCCCAACCGACGTGGACTACTCAGCTCCCTCCTCTGGGTCTTTGAAAAGGCTGTTTGCTTCCCATGGACGAAATTCACTTCTCCTGGATGATTTAGTAATTTTTTTTTAAGATTACCCAGATGCTGCTTCCTACAGTCCCTGATCTCTCTGGTCGCTAGTGCTCTCCTTTCTCAAATGACTATATTTATTTCTCTGTATGTCTTCCACCCTATGCTAGAATACAGATTCCTCAAGAACCAGAATCTTCTTCTTGTTTTTGAATCTATACATCCTTGTTCACAGTGGGTACTTAATAAATGCTCATTGAGTCATCTAATTGAATTGGACTACGAGCGTATAGAACCACCTGCAGTGGTCTCTTTGCTAAAAGATGGGTCAAAATTAAATCTTTGTTAAGATTTCATTTCTCACTAATCCTTTTTTCTCTTCTCCTCTTCTCAGATGCTCAGAAAACTGGCTTCAAGATAGCCAAGAAGCATTCAGAGGAGCATCGATTTTAGCCCAGAGACTAATGAGACCAATCCTGTCCTTTTAGATGGGGGCACAAAGAGGCACCGGGAGGGTAAGGGGAGGGGTTCTCTTTAAGCTCTTCTATAAGGTGGTCCCTTCAGCCCTGGAGCTGCTGCAGTCCAAGTCTCTGCCTCCAGGGATGGAGAAGAAGAATAGCTCCTTCCTCTTGAGGGCTTTTCAGATGGACAGAGGGTTAGCAGCAACAGGAAGCAGAAGATTCTTGGGATGGGCTACACGCCTTACACGGATGAGGCAACATGGAAAAGTAGGGAGAAAGCAAGCAGGAAGAGCTGGGACACTTTCTAGCTCTGTGTTCTTTGGACAAGTTACTTCTTTCAGGATTCCAGGTTCTTCATCTGTAAAATGGGACTCCCTTCTCCATAGGATCATCACGGCACTCAAATGAGATGGTGCTGATCATGTGCTTTGATTATTTTCAAAAGGTTCGGACAAATGTCAGTTTTTGACTCAACTGGACTCAACTGGAAATGTGGACTTTGGTCTTTGAAAGGCCATTTATGTCCAAGGGACACAGGCTGACAATGTTTTCCAGCTGTGTTTAAATCCAATTCATGCATAAATGAAAACATCACTCTGTGATGTCGCTGGTCCTTTTTGAAAATGAAGGATGAACAACAACAAAAACATGGAACAGCTCTTGCCTTCGAGGAACTTATATATTCCATTGGAAGGAAGACACATGTTATGATGTGGTGGATAAATGTTGGATTTGGAGTCAGGAAAAACTGAGATCAAAGCTTGCTTCAGCTACTCAGCTGTACGAAGCTGGAATGGAAATCACCATGTGCCTCAGTTTCCTCATCAGGAAGGCAGGTATACTGCAGAGAATGGTGAATTCCATAGAATGGCAAATTAGGGTTCCCATTCAGCCTTGGACACTAGGGAAAGTCCTTTAGTCACTTTTAAAATTTAAAATTGGTTGTTGGATGTGTAACATGGGGATGGGAATAGCCCTTATCTACTGGGATTTTTGTGAAAGAAAAGGCTTTACAGACTTGGGAGTGCTATAGAAATTCTATCTGTGACTATTGTCATGATCTGTAAATGAGGTCAGACTTTAGGATTTAATGTTCATTCCAGCTCTAAGCCTATGCACAAAACTATGTGCAAAAGAGATTCAAAATAGGCACAAAGTAAAAAAGATGATGGGGTTTGCAGAAGGCTTTCCTCATCCTGCATCTCAACGGAGTGGCAGCGGGACAGATCACCATCCCTGGGCTTCAAATCTGGTCTCAGACACTTATCACTTCCTGGCTGTGTGATCCTAGGCAAGTCACTTAACCCCAATTGCCTCAGAAAAAAGGCAATGGAGGCAAAGTTTATTATCCCCATTACTCAGAGGAGAAAAAGAAGTCTTTCATCTCTGGTCATACAGATACCGTTGGACATAGAAGAGATCCAAAGCCAGATCTTCTGACTATTAAACATTATTTCTTGCATTTGTCTCTGAGATCCATTAAGATATGTGGGATCTACAGCAGGCACAAAGGATTTCTTGACTGAACAAATAAATGAAGGAATCAATAAATGAACTTGGGTCTGGGGCCCAGGCTAGCCATACAGGCAGCTGATTCATTCTATTGTCTGTCCTTGTCAAGGTGTGAAGAAATGGCAAGGAATGGGGGAGGAAAGGAAGGGATGGGCAGCAGGAGATGATGCTGGAGGCAGAGGAAGCTGCCAGCACGGACTCCTCAGGACTGCTGGGAAAGCCTCCTTTCTTCCTCTTGGGTGATAAGTGGAGTTAATGGGGTAAGAAATCAAATGTGCTTTCAGATGTGGCCAGAGCCTTTTTTGTATATATGTATATATTTATTTATTTCCAGAAAGGGTTCTCCTGGAGCTGGAAACCCCTACAAATAGTAATTCAAGCTTATAAACACAGGACATGGGTTGAGGTAGCCATAGAATTAGTGAGATTGGATGGAGAAGCAGGGGTGTGTGTGTGTGTGTGTGTGTGTGTGTGTGTGTGTGTAGTATTTTAGGATGTCATATGCTGAGGTGATAAATTGTTCACAGGGAGAGATGTCCCATAAATAGCCGGGAATCTGGGATTGTAACTCGGGATGGGAAAACCACATGGAGGAGTTGTTGGCAAAGAAGAAGCCATGTGAGTCGATGATATTGTCAAGGGAGACAGAACAGACTTTGACAGTCATTCATAATAATTCAGGGAAACTAAGGTATCCCTGTTGAGGACTCCTATGGAAACCTTTAGGGACATCTCTCCAAACAGGAAGAGATCTTTGAGGTCATCCAAAGTCCAACCACTGGGGATAGGATTGTAGGTTTAGAGTCAGAAAAAAAGACCATGAAACCCCATCCCCTTATTTTACAGATGAGGAAACTGAGGCACAGAATGTTTAAGTCACACAACTAGCAAATGTTCAGATCAGTATTTGAACCCAGGTCCTTGTGGGTTCCAGCTCCAGTGCCCTTTGTTTAGAGACCCCACAAGCCAACGGGAACAGAAAAGGTCTGTCTTGGCCAAGATCATGTCCGAAATGGCAGGACTAGGCTTTGGAACCAGCATTCTTTACACGATAACTCTTTGCCTTTTCCTTTGGCTTTCCTATCCATTTTGTGAATCCTTTCTAGGAACCAAAGAAGATCCAGTAGCATTTTTTCCTCTTTGGGATTATAGTTGCCACTGATGTTTTAAAACCAAACAGCCAAGAATCTTATGTGCCCAGAAAGCTTTTAACTCATGAACAACAGTTTTCAACATTATTTGGATTCTGAAATTTGATAAACAAGAAACACAACCCAATGTTCTTTAAATGAAAATCAGAGACCCCTGATTCAGAAAAGGAAGATGGGAACCTGTGACTCTGTCTAGTTAATAGAACTCTTCAGGTGGAGTTTCATCAAGCAAGTCTCTTAATAATAATGGCCATTATTGGGTGATTCAAAAGAAGGAGCCAGCTCTGTTTCCCTTGGCCTGCTCTCCCTGCTCCAGATCCACAATGATGGTTTGCCAGAAGGAAAACCCAGGTCCTCGACTAGCTAGCTGCTCTCCCTCTTGCCAGGGCTCTCAATAAAGCAGAAAACCCAAATGGGATTTAAGAGAACTTAGAAGTATCTTAATACCCCTGTTGTCTAAATAGTTCCGGGAATAAACCAGAAAGTACTCAGTAGCCCAATTCCTAATAGACTCCAGCTACCCGACTCTGAGCTCACCATATTGTTAATGTCTTTGACAACACCTGGCTAGTGTTTCTAATGCTCAGCGATGCTCCTGAGGGCTTGACAATATTCACAGCCTTTCCCTCTATTCATTTTCATGCTCTGTGGGTCCCAGGTGAAAAGGGAAAGATGAGTTGTTCAGGGTTTTGTCTGTATCTGTTTTGTTTTAAACAGTGTCAATAAATGGAGTAGGCGTGAGACTGGGAACCAGACGGCTTCTACTTACTGTTCGCTTGGAAGGGAAGAATTTCTAGACATAGCCTTGGGCGAGAGATCATAGTCGCTGTCTGACCTGTAGAGGAACGACTCCCGACGCTGGCTGTGCCCGGGGAAGGTGGTGTGCAGCACAAGCCCCGAGGAAGAGCCGGCCTGGGGGTCCAGGGGGCTCCGGCCAGGGGACGGGCCATTTTCCACATCGAAGCTGGAAGAGAAAACAGAGAGGTTTGGGTTTGGGTTGGGGAGATGTCGCCGACGTCCGTGGCTTGGGCCCCTAAGTCTGATGAGACATCTGCAGGATGGTACCCATGTCCTGAGCTCCCCTGATCACCGGGCTTGTAGACCCCCCCTCACAGCCTTAGAGTGGGATGTGGGTGGCTGGGGATGACAGACATAATTCTCAGTTATTAAACCAGTTAACAGACTGACAAGCGGACATTTAAGTAGTGGCCATTTGCCAGAGCGCTGGCTGTCCAGAGAAAGACAAAAATACTGGCCTGCCCTCAGGGGGCTTACATTCTAATGGGCAAATAAGTATGAATCTAGAAAACATTTCCAGTGTCCGGGACACTGAGAGAGACTCCTGCAGCTGAGTCAGGAAGAAGGTAGAGATGAAAAGGGGGGAATATCCCAGATATACAAAGGGATAGCACCCCGAGATGGAGTGTCATGAGTGAGGAATAGTACATTGATCAGTCACAAAACAATTACGAAGCACCTACTAAGTGCTAAGGGTCACAAGGAAGTCCCTGTCCTCAAGAAGTTCCCAATCAAATATGAGAGAAAACAAGAAATCAAGTATGCATCAATAAGCTGCCTAAACTTAAGAGAAGCCGGGAAAGGCTTCCAGCAAAGGAAGGATGAGAGCTCGATGAGTCCTTACCTCTCTCAGTTCTAATGCTTCCTCCTTTTTATTTTTTCCTACAGATAGCTTGCTTTGTATAGATTTCTTCGCATGCGGTCTCTTCCATTAGATTACACGCTCCCTAAGGACAGGGACTGCCTTTTGCCTCTTTGGTAACCCTAGCACTCAGCACAATGTTTGGCACATAGTTGGTGCTTAATAAATGTTTATTAGATTTCATTGAATTGATCCTGAGGCCAGGAGGGTTATTGCAAATAATCCAGACAAGTAGTTCTGAAGAATGGGTCTCGGGTAGTGGCTGGGTGAGGGGAGAGTGGGGGGCTTATACCAGGGAAGCTGGAATGGGTTGGATTCAAATTTGTAATTCTGGACTGGCCTAAGATTAACCATGTTTTGTCTCAACCTGAGATCCTCCTTTTAACTGAGACAGAATCAGAGCAAAACGTATGAGGAAGGCAGAGAAAAATTATCCTAGGCAATGACACTGAACTTAGAACAAGACCAAGCTCCCTCTCTACTAAATGGGTTGATCACAGTACAGCATTTCTTGAGAGAAGAGTAGCTGGGAGCTAAGCATTTGATTACCCAGAAGCACCTAAGAGTTTCCAGCTGATGAATCTCACAATCTAATTAACCACAGACTAGGAATATTTTCAGATGTTTATGGACCAACTCCTGCTACCCAGAAAACACTCACTGACTGAAGAGATGAGCCAGCCTGAGGTAGAGTGGTATAATGTATGCAAATGTATCCACAAAGAGATTTCATTAAACTCACATAGACCCACTTAACTCGGAGTGGAGGCTCAATTTACCAGAGTTCACTGAAGGGAGAGAAGATCGGGTGGGAGTGGGGAAGGACAGACCCCTTTTAGACTAGATGGGAGATGTACCTAGAGAACAGACATGGAGAAGTTCCAAAGTGACCCTTATCCCAGGACCCTTCTGAGAATTCTGATCCAACGGTCCCTGGGCGTTCCCCTTCTGATTTTCCTGTATTGTTGTAGTGACGATTCTCACTTACCAGCATCCTCAGATTATTGCTAACCTGGTGCTCCAGAATTCACCTAAGCCCACCTGCTCCCTCTGCCCCAAGGTGGATGGAAGTAACCATGAATGTCTGAAGAAGCGGATATTTAGAGAGTAGGATGGAGATGCTGGTTCAAGCATTCAATTTCAATAACTGAAAATAACCTGGCGAGTGAAAGAAAGATTCAGCCAATTTTGCTTGACCCCAGAGGACAGACCTAAGAACAATCAGTGGTTTGTAGAAAGAGATGGGTTTTGAGCCAGATGCAGAAGAATCTCGGAACTATTCGAGTTTCTCCTGAGTGAATGGGCTTCATTATGGGAGAGTCGGTTTCCTGGCACTGGCCATTTTCAGGAAGCAGCTGAGCAGTTCATGCTTCAGGTTTGCATTACCTGAGACTTGGGATTTCCCCAAGGTAATGTTGAGAGCAAACAATGACGATTGCCTGACTTTCCTGTTCTAGGGATATTTTGTCTTTCTTTCCACCTCTTCCCACACCCCATTCTGGCTCCTTGCTGCTCTTTCAGGATCTATTTCCCCCTTCCATTGGAGGCATCTGGTCACAGAACTTCTTTTGTTTCATAAAACTTTGAGAAATACAGTAAACAAAGAATGAAATCTATTTTAAAGTATGTGCTTAAATAGCAATGCATATTTTGATCATTGCTAATATAGTTTCACATGAATATATCTAATTTCTCAGCGGTGCCTTGCCCAGGAAGATGTTTTTCCCCTCAATGTCATAGTAGACTTCAATGAAATCATTCCCTCTGCCTTTGTGATCTTTCAATTACTCAATTCTTCTGGGAAGCCCCCTTTTCTTTTCTTTTTTTTAACTTTTGTATTTTTAAAAATTTCACATTTTTCAAATTTCAAATAATCCAATTTGTATTTTTAAAAATGTTGAATTTCAAATTTCAAATAATCAAAACATTTTTATATAAAGTTTTGAGTTCCAAATTCTATTTCTTCTTCCTCTTCCTCCTCCCTGAGATAGAAAGCAATCAAAACAAAGTGTAACGATATTTATGTTCAATTATGTAACACATTTACATGTTATTGATTTTATACAAAAGACCCAAAAGAAAAAAATGAAAGAAAGTGAACAAGAACATGGTTCAATCTATATTCAAATAATACAATTCTTTCTCTGGAGGCAGATATCATTGTATTATTAAGTCATTACAGTTCTTCATTAAACAATATTGCTGTTCCTGTGTCCGATGTTTTCTTGGTTCTATTTACTTCACCATGTATCTGTTCATATAAGTCTTACCAAGTATTTCTGAAATCATCCTGCTTGTTCTTTCTTACAGTATGATAATACTCCATGACAATCATACCACAGACATCCCCCTTTCAAAGACATGTCCAGGATAACTAGGTTTATGCTCATTCCTCTCCAGGCTCCATTCCTGAGCCTTTCTCTACCAATATCCAACATGGAAACCTTCTCCTCCTACTACCCCCACCCACTTTTCACCTTCTTTGATGTGTTGTTCCTTTCCATTACTATGTTAAGTTCCTATAGTTAGAATGGAAGCACCTCTTTTTTGCTTCTACTTGTATTTCTGGGATTAAGCTAGTGAGAGCCCCCAGTAAGCATGACTTGACTCCACTAGTTGAAACTTTCACCGTGGAGCGGCAGGACTCAGGGTTATTATGCCTTTCTTGACAGACTGTGATGAGAATCCACTGGGAGTTAGTCATCAACTAGGTGAAAGTCTAAGAAAGATGATTCCCCCTTGCTTTTCCCCCTTGCTTAAAGCATCTTAGATCCTAGGAGGAGACAGGTAGACTCTGTTGGGTGGACCAGAGTGGAAGAGTAAAGATGATGATGAATAAGACACAGTTGCTTGGCTGAAGAATTGCAAGCTGAGCCTAAAAGGGTAGACAAAGGACTAATGCACAAAGTAGATTATGAGGAGAGAGCAGGGGAAGAGCAAAATATCTTGAGAAATTTGAGAGAAAAGTGAGCAACTCTAGACATTTCAGGTTTAAGGTTGGAAAGGACTAGGTTCTAAGGTCCCTTTCAGCTCTAACATTATATATTCTAGGTGCTTCAAGGTTCCCCCTCATCGGGGGTCTTCAGATCCAATCAGGTTGGCTACTTGTTGGGATTATGTGGGGGGATTCTCATTCAAGGTCTCATGTTTTCTTACAACTCTGAGATTCTGAATTTTCTTCTTGGAAAGTAGGGATTGGTGCAGTCTTTGTATTTGTGTTCTCAATCTCTAACAGAATGCTTGGTATACCACAGGCAATTAATAAGTGCTTCTTGATTGACTTTGTAAATAACAACTACAATAGCTGACATGTATACATAGTACTTAGAAATTGGCAGAAATCTTTATATATATTATAAAGCGAGCAGGATTGGGACTTAGGGAATCTAGGTTAGAAACAGATTCTGCCTTCTATTTTCCTGGACAAGCCAGCCAATCTTTCTAGGACTCAGTTTCCTTGTCTGTAAAATGAAGGAGAAAAGTTAGATCATCTCTGAGATTTTTTTCTAGTGATAGTGAGATGGAGGATTGTGGGAAGTGATGAAAGGAAGGAAGAAAAGAAGGAAGGAAAGAAGAAAAGAAAAAGAGGGAGGGAGGAAGGAGAAAGAGGGAGGGAAAGAGAGAGGGAGGGAGGAGAAGCGGGAGAGGAGGGAGAAAGGAAGGAAGGAACATAGGTAGGTAGGAAGGAAGGAAGAAGGAAGGAAGGAAGGAAGGAAGGAAGGAAGGAAGAAGAAAAGAAGAAAGGAAGGAAGAAAGGAGGGCTAGATGGATGGAAGGAGGGAGGAGAAAAAAAGAGGAAGATTTCAGAGACTTTCTGGGCTGCCATGGACCTCTGGAGCCACTTGTCCTGACACATGCCTCTACAACCTGACAGGTTGTCATCTTCCTTTTACTTGAAGGCCACCAGGGAAGGGACACTCATTCCTAAGCATACTCTAATCAAGGAGGTCTCTGTCACTTCTTTACCTCAATAAACTCCAGTGGGTCTCTATCATCTGGTACCAGAGACAAACTTCTATGATCTGGAGATCTAGTGACCTTGGCTGAGTCAGTGAAGATCTCTGAAACTCAGTTTCCTTTTTTGTAGAAAGGACTAAATGACTTCTAAAATCCCTTCTAGATATAAGTGGATGATCCTGTGTATATGAGCTTAGGTGATTATTTGTTTGTTTATTTATCTATTTTTGATGGGGGTGGGGAGAGGGGTCTTGATATGGGGAGATAAAGTGGTGGTTTTATCCAGCATGATCCAGTTAGCAGGATCAAGAGCATGTTGAAGAACATATGCCATGCCATAATGCCTCCTCTGCCCTTTGGTCCTCAGACACTGTCACCTTCCACTACTCCTAGTTGCTACCTGAATTTTGATAACTAGTAATAGAGGTGCGTCAGAGAAGAGGAATGGTGGGAGTTAGGTTAAATTCAGTTCAGTTCAACCACAGTTTATAAAATGTAATAAAGCCAATTCAGTGACTTAGATTGAATACAAGACAATGATGAAACCTTAGATAATCCTTTCCTTTTCCCTTTCCCCTTTTCTTCTTTTCCCCCTTTCCCCCTTTATCCTCGTTCCACTCTCTTTTCCCCCTTTCCCCTGCTTTCCTTTTCCTCCCTCCCTCCCTTCCTCCCTCCCTTCCTTCCTTCCTTCCTCCCTCCCTCCCTCCTCCCTCCCTTCCTTCCTTCCTTCCTTCCTTCCTTCCTTCCTTCCTTCCTTCCTTCCTTCCTTCCTTCCTTCCTTCCTTCCTTCCTTCCTTCCTTCCTTCCTTCCTTCCTTCCTTCCCTCCCTCCCTCCTTCCTTCTTTCCATTCTTTCTTTCTCTCAATTGAAGGCAGCAAACCAGCAGATGGCAGAAGATAGCTACATCTTACTCAGTCACCACTAGAAGGAAAAATGCTGAGAGAATCCATGGAGCAGGAACAGGACTCAGACAAAAACAGGATTTAAAAAAAAATCATATTGAAAAGCTTGAGGGAAGTCAAAGCAGAAAGAGAGTAAAAGAAAAAGCCTAAGGTGTTGATGAGACCTTTAATTAAGGTGAGAGAACAATGATAGAGCTGATCACATCTAAGTGTCTCGGCTTCTGGTCTTTCATCATTATTCCTTCCAAATCCCCATACTGTGCCCGGCTGTATAAACTGCTCTTCTCACCACAAAGACAGAGCCCCAAAGTCACCAGAACCAATTCATTCTACGATTTGAAGAGGCTCCTTTTCACTAGGGACATTCTCCAGGGGAGCTGGTTGCTGATAACATTCAGGTAGATTCCAGCAAATTTTCTGTTCCAGACAGAGCTGGGGGAGATGGAAAGTTAAGAATCATTTCACAATGGTCTCATTGTTCCCAATGGATTTTCTATCGCCCAGAACTGGGGCTTTTTGCAGATGATTATGCAAGTCCACCTAAAAAACAAGCAGCTTGAGAAGAAATATGACCAACTTGGAAAGACAAAAGCATTGAAATGAGCCGACAGGTGCCAAATTATGTCAATGAAGAAGACTAGGATTGCTGTTAACATGTGGCAGAATGGGGAGAGAATTGTACTCTAAATCAGCAAGTTCTGGATTCAAATCCTATACTTGTTCCCTATGTGATCCTGGGTAAGTCATGTAACCTTTCTCAACTTCACCTTCTTCATCACTAATGTGACTACTAGTACCTAGCTCCGGTGCTATTGTGAGGACCAAATTAAATATTATCTGTAAGGGACAAACTTTAAAAGTGCCATATATAAGTAAGCGGTCATTAGTCCCTGTCTCTAGACCCTCAATACCATTTAATTTGCAAATTGTTTGAAAATTCCTCTCCCCTGGAGCTCTAATGTCTGAGAACACAAGTGCCCTAGAATAAGGGACGTTGTCTTCATGAGGAAGGTACTTCATGGGAGCCTCAGTCTTGAGATGAACGGGACCTCAAGGGCTAAATCCCTTAATTAACAATCATTAAGTCTTAATGATTGTTGAATATTCCTTCAGCTGGTCTCTATTGGTTGAGCCACTTGGCCTGGATTGTGAGGGCAAAATTTTTGACAAGAGGTTTTATGTGCTATTTGGAATCCATTTCCGGGCCGTATTCTCTGGAGAGAGGAAACAGTTTGAAGACAAAACAACACAACAAAACAACCTCTAACGGTCCTCCCTCCAAAAGCACCAGATTGTGAAAATGAGATTGAGAGGCTGGGGGCCAATTTTCTGGAAATTCAGTTTCAGCTGCCTGAGACTGTATTTTAGAGTGAGCCTTTAATAGCTTCAAATTGTGTTTGTGTTTTAAGACTTTAATGAGATAGGAAAATGGTCCCACATTAAAACATTACTGTTTCCTCATAATAAGGGCATTATTTCCATCAAGGTGAAAAAGTGTTCAACCCATGAGTTTCCTGTGGGGGAAAGGGGGATGTTTTCAGAAATTAGACCACCATTGGAGGCAAGCTTATATTCTTGGGCCAACTGAAACTTCACAAAATAAATCAGCAGAAACTGAAGGAAGTCATTTCCTCTATAAAATACGCCTACCTATGCTTCCAATGCCTCCGAGTCCTGTAAGGATCCAAGTTAGGATTTTAAGAAAGCCTGAATAACATGGTGACAGACAGCCTATGTTCACTTGTTGGTCTTGGGGATCAGGAAGACTTGGTTCAAGTCTTGTGGATGGAGGATCTTCACTTCTCATCGATCCAATCAGCAAAGCCCTTAAGCCATAATTGCGCAACTGAGTTGTACTAGTGGAAGTACTTTTCACACTGGGAATTCCCCATACCATAAAAATCATCAGTAGTGATGTATATATGTATATTATGTATATATGTAAATGTATATATGCATGTATGTATACAGATAAATAGCGAGACAGATAGACAAATGGATGGAAGGCTATATAGATGGATAGATGGATATATAGATAGACAGACAGATGGATAGACTGCCTTCACTGATAGTCATTTGTATTAATGATCCATCAGCCCAACCTCTCCTTGAATTTTTCCCACAGTTCTACCAAAGTAGACTTCAGTATGACATGTTCCTAGAAACTGACTTTGTTTCTCCTGCCTTAGTACATTGATATCTGCTTCCCAGCTCTACCTCCAGACCTGGAATACAATATTTCTTGTGTTACACACAATAAGTCCACTAGCCCTCCCATATGGAGAGTTTCTGTAATTTGGAATGGATTGATTGTATCCTTCCTTACATCCCAAATGTAACAATTCTTCTCATTTGTTGAGAGAATAATCTAGAACAAAGGAGATGCAATCAGCCTAGGAGGAAGAGAACTGGAAGTGATTTTTTTAAAGAGAGAATCTCTGACAGAATTTACTTCCTGC
This sequence comes from Antechinus flavipes, assembly GCF_016432865.1. Taxonomy (NCBI): domain Eukaryota; kingdom Metazoa; phylum Chordata; class Mammalia; order Dasyuromorphia; family Dasyuridae; genus Antechinus; species Antechinus flavipes. The sequence continues at coordinate 460,692,853 of NC_067401.1, forward strand.
CTCTGACATTACATATGTGACTTTTGGGAAGGTATATAAGCTCTTTGGGTCTCAATTTCTTTATATGTCAAATGAGCTGAAGGCTTCTGAGATTCTTTCCAGCTCTGGTTCTATGATCCTAAATTAAAGTCCTGTTTGTACTTGGATTGGAGGAAATCAGCACTGGAAGGTAACCTGGTTTTCCCTGTGGTTCCCTGGAAATCCTTCATGATGGCTACTGGACCAAGTGTATTTTGAGCGATAGGGGTGGTGGTGGAGAAACGAGGCAGAAAATGAAATAATTCCATGTGGCTCATTGCACAAAGCTTGTTCTTAGAGCAGGGAATGGGATGGGTTGAACCCTTCCAGAATCCATTGCAAGTGTTTCTACTGGGCTTCTATCCCAATGAGATCTAAAGGAGGGAAAGGGACCCACATGTGCAAAAATGTTTGTGGCAAGAAATTGGATACTAAGTGGATGCCCATCAGTTGGAGAATGGCTGAATAAATGATGTTATATGAATGCTATGGAATATTATTGTTCTGTAAGAAACAACAAGCAGGAGGATTTCAGAAAGGTCTGGAGAGACATGAACTGAGGCTGAGTGAAATGAGCAGAACCAGCAGATCATTGAATGTGGCAACAACAAGATTATACAATGATCAGCTCTGTTGGACATGACTTTTTTCAACAATGAGATGATTCAGGCCAGTTCCGATTGTTCAATGACGAAGAGAGCCATCTGCCCCCAGAGAGAGGATTGTGGGAACTGAGTGGGGATCACAACATAGCAATGTCACTCTTTTTGTGATTGTTTGCTTGCATTTTACTTTTTCTCATTTTTCTTCGTTTGATTTGATTTTTCTTGTGCAGCAAGATAATTGTATAAATATGCATGCATATATTGGATTTAACATATTTTTTACCCCATTTAACATATATTGGATTACCTGCCATGTAGGGGAGGGGTAGGGGAAGGGGAGAAAATTGGAACATGAAGTTTTGCAAGGATTAATGTTAAAGAATTATCCATGCATGGTTTTTCCATGCATATGTTTTGAAAATAAAAAGCTTTAATTTAAAAAAAGACTCTATTGTTAAGAACTATTTTTTTTTGCAAGAGAGTTCCCAGTGGTCCCAATGAATGAGAAAAAAAAGTCATGGGGAACACTTAAAGAGAGAGGAACCCTCAAAAATAAAGCACAAAGCACTTCTGGGGCAAAAATCTTAATGACCAAAGGATTTCTTCTAGGGAAAGTCTGTCCCTCAGGGATTCATAGTCGATTTCTTAGTCCCTTTCAATGATACTTCATTAACTTGAATTCAATATTAAAGGAGGAAGAAAAGTCTTAGAGATGAAAGGATCCTCAGAGATTTTCTAATTCCACATCATTTTATACAAAAAATTCCCTTGTCAGTACAGGGGATAAGGGTCAGATTTGAGATTTCATGGATAAGGAACCTATCAAGGGCAGAAACTCCCTCTGCTGTTACAGGCCAACATCTTTTTTTTTTTTTTTTTTTTTTTTTTTTTTTGATTTTTTATTCTTAGGACACTGTTCAGAAGTACCTTGCTCAGGTTCACACAGCCAGCACATGCCAGAAGTGAGAACTTGAACTCAGGTCTCTTGGCTTCAAGGCCAGGTCTCTATCCTGGAAATAGAATCCCTAACTAAAAACATGCTGCATTTACAATACTGAACACTTAGAAATGCATGGCTATCAGATGCTGCAGATGGTCCCCTCTGGGTGTCCTCCCCCTTGGACCTCACCCTCATGGTCTGCCATTCCAAGCATGCTGGGGATGTGAGTTTGGGTAACTGTGTCCACGGGTCCCTTCCATGACTGATGCTGTAACACACTCTCCTCAGCGTTTGCTCCAGATCTCTTCCTCCTTCCTTAAGCACGCAAACTCCTTTAACCCCGTCATCCTCCCTAGAGGCCTTTGCCTCTATTGAGAAAATCAAGGAGGTCCATGGTGATGGAAGAATGGAGCAGCAGAAGGGAACTGAGGCCCAGGACTTGGATGCAAATCTTGGTTTGCTACCTGTATCAACTTGGACAGAGGAGTGAACTTCATTGAGTCTCTATCCCCCCAAATCTGGAATGCTCTTCCTCACCTCTGTTTGTCTTTCTGATTTCTTTTAATTTTATTAAATTGAAATAATAAAATTTAAAAAAAATTCATTTTATTCTGCAGGTGAACAATAAAATAAACATTTCCATAATGTAGTTGAATAGAAGAAAAAAAGAAATGATTCCTTCAAGGTTCAGATCAAATCCACTCTCTTGCAGGCTCCCCCCAGTTGCTAACACTCCCTACCTTTCCTGCTCCTTTCCTCGATAGACCTTGGGGGTAGCTAGCTATTTGTTGTTGTCTTCTCTATTAGGACGGATGTTCCTCAGGGGCAGGAACTGGTTCTTTTTTGGTTTTGTTTCCCCAGCACTTAGTGCAGTGCTAGGCACATACCAAATGTTAACATAGGCTTGTTGACCGATTGGAGACTGTAAGTGAGGAGGGCCTTTTGAACACTAGATTTAGAGTCACACAATCTCATTTAGGCTCCGCCATCCCCTTTGTGACAGATACTTTGACTATTCTTAACTGCATCTTACAGAAGAGGCTGGGGGAGGTTTTGCCAGGGTCATAGAGCTTATAATTTATATAATTTATTATATATATATATATGTTCAGTCACTCAATAAGCACCAAGACCTTAGTTCAAATTTGGCCTCAGACACTTCCTAGCTGTGTGATCCTGGGCAAGTCAGAGTCTCTGCCAAGAAAATCCCAAATGGGGTCATGAAGAGTTGGACACGACTGAGGAACAATCACACATTAGTACTGGAATCCAGCTCTATCCGACAGTCTTGTCTAGTTCATATGCTTCCTACTCCATCCAGGAGTTCGAATGGCTGCTAGCTATCTTTCAGCACCATGTTCTAAATGGAGAGCACCAATGAGCACTGATGAAATAATTATGGACCTCCTGTATCCCTCCTCACCTCCTTCTCGCCCTTCCTTCTTTTCCTCCCTTCCTCCTTCCCTTCCTTCCTTCTCTTCCTTCCTTCTCTTCCTTCCTTCCTTCCTTCCTTCCTTCCTTCCTTCCTTCCTTCCTTCCTTCCTTCCTTCCTTCCTTCCTTCTTTCCCTCCTTATCCCCCTCCCTCTTCCCTTCCTCCCTCTCTTCTTCCTTCTTCTCTCCCTTCTCCCCTTTCTCTTTCTCTCCTTTTGTCTCTCTCTCCATGACTATCTCTCTCTGTCTCTTTCTCTGTCTCTGACTCTCTCTCTCTGTCTCTCTCTCTGTCTCTCTCCATCTCTCTCTGTGTCTCTGTCTCTCTGTCTCTATGTATGTCTGTATCTTTCTCTCTTTCTGGCTCTCTCTCTCTCTCTCTCTCTCTCTCTCTCTCTCTCTCTCACACTCCACCGAGGGATGGGATGTGCTAATTTGAGGTCTGTCTCCTTAGCCTTCCCCACGGCTCCCATCCAGGCCGAAGGCCCGACCCCGCCCCAGTGGGCTTGAGCGCATCTCTCTCAAAATAGACGAGTGTGCAATTCTATTAGGAATCCACCAGCGCCTGGTGGCTCTGCCGCTCTCGTGCTTATTTTTAGCAGCCTAAGTACGCAATCAAAGCCCCAAGGATGCCTTCCGAGCCACATCTTGGCCTCCTCGACAAAAGCAATCCTGCTTTCCATCATCATGTCTTGGGCCGGGGAAGTTTGTGGGAGCCGGGGCAGGCGGGGAAGGGGGGCAGGCCACGGCTTCACCCACTGAAGGACGGCTGCTCGAAAGGCTTCCCTTCACCTGCAGACTCCTTTGAAAAGGGGCAAATGGTTTCCCTCCACAGCCAGTCAGTACACATTAATAGAGCACCTACTGTATGTCAGGGACTGTGCTAAGAGCTGGAGAAAGAAAAGGAGGCAGAGCTGTTCCCTGACCTCGGAGTACTTATGGCCCAATAGGAGAGACAACAAGCAGAGAAACGTGTCCTAATGAGCTACCTATGGGATAAAGTGAAATAATCACCAGAAGGAAGGAAGGCACTGGAGGGAAGAAGGATGGGGAGGCTTCCTGGAGAAGATGGAGCTTTAGTTAGGACTGAAGGGAAGCTGAGGAGCTCAATGATTGGAGCAGAGGAAGGAGGCTATTTCAGACACAAGGAACGCTTCAAGAAAATGTCTGGAGCTGAGCAATGGAGGATCAGGAAACAGCCAGGGGCTTGTGTCAGCATTTGTGGCAGGGAGGATGGGGCAGCCGATAAGGGGCTTTGAATGTCAAACTGACAATTTGGTATTTGATCCTGGATACAGCAGGAGCCAGTAGTGTGGGAAGTGACGTGATCCGAGCTGGCTTTAGGGAGATCCCTTTGGTGACCAAATGGAAGATGACCTGAAGGGGAGAGGGACAGAAATAGCAGGTGGGTGGGCAGGTCCAGGTAGGAGGTGCTGAACGCCTGTACCAGGTTAGGGTTATTGTCAGAAGAGGGTGGGGGAGCTAGGTGGTGCAGTGGATAGAGCACCAGCCCTGAAGTCAGGAGGACCTGAGTTCAAATCACTTAACCCCAAACAAGTCACTTAACCCCAATTGCCTCAAAAAAAAAAGAAGAAGAAGAAGAAGAAGAAGAAGAAGAGGGGGGAGTAGTGAAGAGATGTTGCAAAGGTGAAAAGGAGGTCTTGACCATATATTGAACGGGGTCCATGATGACCTTTGGATTGTCAGCCTGAGGGACAATATGGTAAATAGAGGAACGAGGAAGGGAGGCTTAGGGAAAAGATACTAAGTTCCATTTTGGACCATTTCATGTGTCTGAAAGGCAGAGGGAGATCTGAGATTGAAGATCGGTAGAGACATCTTGGTGGGATCGGAAGATTAGAGAATTATGGACATAGAGATGTCAACTAAATACATGGGAGCTGAGAAGATTACCGAGTGCAGTAGGATGGAGAGAGAAAAGAAGCAGAGCCGGGAGAGCAAAAAGAAAAACAGAATCTTAAGAGGCCCCTGTGCTTACAGGGCACGATCTGGAGGAAGATCCAGCCAGTCAGAGAGGTAGAAGAAGCAGTAGAGAGAGAGAGGACCATCCCGAACCCCTCCGGAGAAGCGAGTAGCAAGGCTGGGAAAGTGACCCACAGTGACAAAGACTGCAGAATGACCAACGAGGATGAGGATGGACAGAACATCCTTCATCAGCTTTTCTTCAAGAATGGGTCAGAAAGACACAACTTCAGAGTTCCCAGAGACTAATGAAGTCTCACTTCTTAGCCAGAAAACTTAAAATCTGCCTTTGCATCATACATTTAGATGATAAGGTTTCTCCACCATGTTCAGGTTCTGGATCTCTTTGGGAAGTCTAGTGAAGACCTGGAGTCTTTTTTCAAAATCAAGTTCCTAATCACATAAAACAAATGTTGCAGGATTACCAAAAAAGAGTTCTATTGAAATGTAGATATCGATTTTTTTTTTTAAGATCAGTGGTTCCAGATTAAGAACTTAGAGGAACCTCATTAAGCATCTCATTCAATTTGAATCACTTTACAGATGAGAAAACTGAGGACCCACAAATTGAAATGACTTGCTTTAAGATCACATTGCTAGAGCTCAAATCCAGAACTCCGAACCTGGAGTCAGGAAAAGCTGAGTTCAAACTTTGCCTCTCACTTTATTAGATGTGTTATCTGGACAGGGCACATGATCTTGTTTTCCTCAGTTGTAAAAACAGGAATAATGACGGCACTTATCGCTCGCTCCGGATTGTTGTGAAGACTGAATGAGAGACTATTTATAAAGTGCTCAGCACAGTGCCTGGCACATAGTAGGTACTTCATAAATGCTTGTTTCCTTTCTCCTTATTCTATGGCTTTCTCCTTCAAACCCATTTCAGATAGGATGAAACTGGGAAACAAAAATGGTTATTTACTGAAAATTAATGTTAATAAATGATTGTATCTAGTGCTTGGATCAAGGGATTCAGCCAGTAAACATGGGTGCTGAACCACCCACATAGATTAGAGAGAGAACCGGTGGTCCTTGCTTGCAAGAAGCTCCCAGCACAATGCTCTTTCCACCACACACACAATCACGACTATTGACTATTTTCCAACTTTGAATGTGATGTTGGGGCCAGCTTTCTGGAGGACCTCAGGAACAGCCCCAGTCCGTGGTCTTAGTGCTGGGAGCTTCTTGCAAGGACCACTGGTTTTCTCTCTAGTCTATGTGGGTGTTCAGCATTGTTGCCCCCGACCCTGTTACCCTTTGTCTTAATCCCAGAACAAAGTCAAATCTTACAGGTGTCAAAGGACCTCCCCAACACATCTCTAATTATGTACCCTACTGCCGAGCCACATTTTCTCCCTCATTACCCTTTTTTCTTCATTAGCTCCAAAATCTCCTCTCTGGATTCATGCCCTTCTATTCTTCCAAGTGCCAGTTCACTCCAAGAGTCCTCTCCTTCCCCTTTCAAGGTATGAAAAAGGGAGCATCAAATCCCCAGAACACACCCAGTCCATGGTTTCCATCCTTCTTCATAAACTCTCTCTTCACTCATAGAAGTTATCAGTGGAAACTCTTTTCCAAATCAAAGCAAAGCCTCCTTCCTTCCCTTCCCTTTTCCATCCTTCCCCTCATCCATTTCCCTCTAGGCTCTTCATATTCTGTTCCAATGAACCAAGAATACACAAGATATATTCAGCCTTCAAGAGATTATATCGCCCTTTCCTTCCTTTGCCTGAATCATTCCCTGATTCTCTCTCCAAATGTGAGCATATTTATGGAGAAATTATGCGACTGTTCCTTAGAATTTCTTTTTCAATGACTCCACCCCCAAGTTTCATCATGTTAATATTCCCCGCATAAACATGAATTTCCTCTTTGATACTCAATGATTCTAACTCTGTAGTCAATTACCCAGTTGGACCAAAATATCTGTACCAATAATCAAGATGGCTCAGGGCTCCTCATTAAGTGTTTCTGACTGGGAACAGTCTCTGAGCTTCTCCTGGAGGGGGAGCCCGACATCTTCTGTTTTAAAATGCTCTTCCCTCGTAAATCACCCTCAGAGGATCTCATAATTCTCCCCGAGGGAATTGCGTTGGGGTGCCCACACCTTCTCACTGGATTTTATGAATTTCATCAGTCATGGCCTTCAATACTCTCTGGTGCCCTGCTCATGAGGCAGAAGAGGCTGTCCCTGACCCAGGAATATAGGCCCCGCTGAGCTGAGCTCACGGCTTCTGCCCCCTGGGTTCTCTGCCTTGGGAGCTATTACCACTCCCAGATGAAACCCAGGCAGTGGAGCATCCTACTGAACTTGTGTTCACTTCCTGTGCAGGAGGTTGGGTTTGGGGTCGCTCTGTGTGGGTCAAGCACCAAAAGCTTCTTGTGACCCATGAAGTAAGAAAATGAATCGTTATCTCTTGTATCTGGCCCAGATTTTGATACTTAGCTCCATGAAGAGCCCACTGAGCTGGTCCACGGGCACACATGGAGACTATAGCCAGACAATGAGCTGGCTCCAGAACTGAACAAGAGGAAGGAAGACTGGGAAGCCTTTGGAAAAGTGGCCAATAACCTCAACCTTCTCTCTGAAACCAAAGTCCCTAATATTCTTCTTGTGGGGTAGATGGGTCCAAACCACAACATGGCACAGGGAATCAGAAATCCCCGTGACTCAAAGGTTAGCAAAGAAGGACCTGGCATCTTCCCCATGATGAATTATGAAGAAGGCGTACAGAACTCTCCATGAGATGTAGAACATGAGGTGGGCTGGTCTTGTGGCAAGAGATCCGACCGTGTCAGAAGAAGTGGAGAGATGCTACTTAGTGCTGCTGTTGTAACTGAGACTAGTGTCTCAAGGTGATGATTGGGATGGGATGGGTTCATGTTCAGAGAGCTTCCAGGTATGAAAATTCCCTCTATTGATATAAGCTGCCATTTTTCTTCAACTTGGAGCAACTTAGAGAGCTGCTTAGACTTCTGAGAGGTAGGGGACTTGTCCAGGGTCACCCAACCTGCAGAAGTCTTTTGTTTCTATGCCAGATCTCTATCTACCTTCATCACTAACAGTGATAGAGATGACAACCACATAATTAATATAACATAATATAACACAATATAACACAACACAACACAATATCATATATACTATACTATACTATAATAATATATACTATAATTCATAGAGCATTCAAACTTACACAGTTCTTTATGTACAGCTTTGATTCCCTGTTCATCAGTCCTGTGAGTTGGACAAATATTATCCCCATTTTATGAATGAGGGAACAGAGCCTCAAAGCGCCTTGCCTTGTCCAGGTGTTCCTATGTTATCTGCCCCCCATGCTCTCCCGCTCTCCCTGAGCATACTGAGTGGACCCCAAAAGAAGGACTTATGGTGAATAGAAATAGCCAAGCATGAGCAGATAGGGTGGGATCTGTGTCCTGGAGGGAGCAATGAGGTTATGGAAGCACCAACAAGAGGGGACAAGTTGATCAAAGAGAACCCCACAGGATGGGGATACAGAACAACAACAACAAAAAACAATTATTCAGGGCCACCAGTTGCCAAGTATTGAGCTAAATAAGTGCTTTATAAATATAATCTGATTTAATTCTCATAACATCAGCTGGGAGGGAAGTACTATTATTATCATCCCCATTTTACAGATAAGAAAACTGAGGCAGACAGAGGTGAAGGGACCTGTCCAGCGAGAGCCTTCAGACCTGTATTTTACCCATTGCATCATTTAGCTGCCAGAGGAGGGAACCAAGTCTCAAAGTCTCACCAGCCAGGAAGTGTCTCTAATTAACAAGGTCCCAACCTGTCCTGTCCACCTGATATTTTGATAGAAGAAGCCAAGAGTCCACGGGGGGATTGCTCCGTGTGCTAATGGCACCACTCCCCCAAGCTCTGCTCCTCCAAGCCTCATCAATTCTAATGCAGGGAAGCTGCCCACCTCCACAGAGCTTTCAGGTCCAATTTGAAGATACCTCTCTCTAATTCTCCATTTCCCATCAGCCCCCAGAAAATACAGATCTATGCCATTAGATAAAAGCGCACCCAGCTGAGAGCAGCCGTCCGGAGCAGACTAATAAAAGGCTGGATTAGCAACAAGGGGGCCATGGCTGCAGCCGGCCACCCTCCTCCTCATCTCCCATGCTTATCCATCGCCTCCGCTCCCATGACAAAGGGCTTCCTTGCAGGGCAAAAACAAGCTTGGAGAATCGATAGGAACGTTGAGTGTCCCTCGGTGGAAAGTTCTGTTCTGGGGATGATGGACTTCAAGAAACTGGGGGAGCTGAGCTGAACATCATTTAGTCCAAGCCTCCCGGGCTCCAGAGGAGCAAACAGGCCCTTTGGGGTCAGGCCGCCCTTGCCCATGGGGATACCGGCTGTAAATAAAAGAGCTCCTGGGGCCTCTCAGTCCAAAGCTTCTCCTGTTCTTCTGGTGCCTCAAAAACGAAGCGAATCCCACCCAGAGCTACGGCCCATCAGCTACACAAGCTCCAGAGGTGCTGGGCAAACCTCCCAGATGGCACGGGGCAATGGGAGAGGGCCAGGAGTCGGGAACGAATGGGTGAATGAGTGAAAAAGCAGTTCCTGAGTGCCCGCTCCGTGCCCAGCACTGTGCTAGCCAACCCAGACACAGACACAAAAGGGAAACAGCGGGATGGAGCCACTCGGTGGACTAGAATTTTGGAAATATCGCATTTGGCTAAACACTGGGGACTCACGGAAAGGCGACAGACAGTCCCTGCTTGCAGGGAGCAAACCTTGTGATTCTAAGAGCCTATAGTTGGATGGGACCCCCGGAAGCATCCGCCTACACTCCCCCCCCCTCCATCCCATACACTATTTCACATGTGAGGAAATGGAGAATTTAGGAAGTACAGTGACTCAGCTAGGACCACTCAGTGGGTAAGAAGTAGAATTTGTATCTGAGGCAGGTCCTCTGCATGAAGATCAGGGTTCTCTGGGTTGGCTTCCATTTGGCTTCCAGCAGAAACTTGAGAGGAAACCAGTAAGTGGAGGTTCAAGATTGCATCTTCCCTTAGCCCCACTTGGGGGGTAGAATGAGAGCCCAGTAGATGGAGCTCCCACAGACCCAAAGCTGGGACCCACCTCACAGGTGACCTAGTCTAACCAGCTCATTTCACAGAGGAGGAAACTGAGGCACAATGTATGTGACTTGTCTAAGGTCACAAGGTAGCAGAGATGAGATGGGAATCCAGGTCTTTCAACTCCAGATCTCATGGTCTTCCCACTGTGTTGCTAAGCCTAGAACCTCATTTTCTGCCATTCCATCCTCCCCCCAGGCCTTTATTTTTTATTCTACTTTGACAATTTCCTTGTCATGTTATTTTTAGATTTCAAGCCCAGTTACAGATGAGACCATACAGGAAGGAGATTTTTCTGGGAGCTAAATTGGCCAAAACCACTTTAGACTAAAGGCAAACTTTGTAAGGACAAGCACTTAATGTTCTTTTCTTTGTTTTCTCTTAGTCGAGCACAATGTCTGGTGCATAGTATGGGCTCGCTAAACAAACCTGTTAGAAACGCTCCATTTGCCATCAAGGTGATCCTGGATGTAGCAAAGCAATTTGAGATTCTCAAACTTGATTCTGACAGATAGCAAGCGATAGAACGTCCTAGAGAGTGAAAAGGCCTCTGGCTACAAACTTGGAGACAGATTAGATGCCTACTGTGGAAGGATCAGCTTGGCAAGGGCATGGAGGCCGAGCCCTACAAGGGCTCAGTCACCAGGTGATGTCTGCTGAGGAGCCTCCTTCCCAGACTGAGTTAGGGGTGGAAGAAACCTTGGAGAATATTTAGCCCAGCTTCTTTATTTTATAGGAGGGATAAAGGAAGGAAGGAAGGAAGGAAGGAAGGAAGGAAGGAAGGAAGGAAGGAAGGAAGGAAGGAAAACAATCATTTATTAGGTGCTAATTATATGTCAAGTACCATGGTAAATGCTGGGGATCCAAATATGAAAAAGAAGTAAGAAACTGAGGAAGAAAGAGGAAGAGAAAAAGAGGGAGGGAAGAAGAGAGAGAGGAAAGAAGGAAAGAAGAAAAGAAGGGAGGGAGGGATGGAGGCAGGAAGAAAGGAAAAAAAGAGGGGAACAAGGGAGGGAGAGAGGGGGAATGAGGGAAAGAAAAGAAGGATGGAGGGAAAGGGGAAGAAGGGAGGAAGGGAGGAAGGAAAAAAAGAAGGAGGGAGGAAGGAAGGAAGGAAGGAAAGAAGGAAAGAGAAAGAAAGAAAAGAGAGTAGGAAAGAGAGAGAAATGAAGAGGGTAGAGAAGAAAGATACTTGCTCTCAAGGTTAATTCACATAAGGGAAAGGTATGGGTATCAGGAATGGGGTTGGGGGGGAAATAAAGGCAAGAAATCCTGGGTCCTCCTACAAAATAGGTTTGTTTAGGCTGCTAGAAGAATCCACAAATAGAGCTGGAGGGTGACTGGTGGGAAGAAATACTCTAGGTGAGAGGCCCTCAAGACTTCTAAGCTGTTACAGGGCCAGGAGACCAAGGCTATCAAGGGAAGCTCTAGGAGAAGCCACCAGCGGAGAAGGCATTTGAAGGAAGGAAAGTCAGCTCCAGGTCCTGGAGGAGAGGGGAGTAACAACCTTTAGGGGATGTCTCCCTATCTACCCCGTCTGAGCCACAATGGCTCATGCCATTGCATGCTCCATCCCCATCTCCTGGGACTCGTGAGGGGATGCATTTTTGCAAACACAAATCTGACCCATTATCACGATGGTCCCTGAATAGATGGTGGGGGGGGGCAGCGAGTGAGCCGGGCACACAGACACCCTGGCTCCTGCCCAGCTCACCATAGCATTCTGACCCTCTTGAGATCTGAGCATACCCAGATCGTGCCAGAAGAAGAAAGCTTTTCCATCTATGGGCATTCAAAAGTAAATATAAAAATAGACAACCACTCGGAGCAGCTTTTAAATCACTCATGGTTATTCACTCCCAAACACTCCCAAACCTCTCTCCAAATTAATTACGGACCAACTTCTCCTTGCTCTAATTCGATCTGGAACTTGGGCTGGCTCCACTTACTGGATGCCAGTGGATGGAACGAGGCGCCCGTTTAAATATAAAAGCGTATAGAGACAAGCACGCATAGAGAAATATTTATAACTCTCACAAAGATCACGCATGTCCCAGTTATATTAGCAAGGGCCAATGTGTCAATCCACAAGCCTTTAGTAAGCACCTAGTAGGTGCCAAACACTGAAGTAGGCAATCGGTTCAATTAGCATTTATCCAGTGCTTAATAGGCCCTAGGTACTGTGCTAAGTGTTATGGATGAAAAGACAAAAAACCAGGGGAGGCAGCATCTCGCCTATAACTGTATCTTTCTGTTTGGGACAAGGCCTGGGATCCCATTGACAAAGGATGCTCCCAGCAAGGAAACCCTTTCTCCGGTGCAAATCATGTAATGTAAAGGCTTGGTTTCTTGGAGCACTGAAAAGATCAGAGACTTCCAAAGTCAGAAAAGGACTTAATGTGGGTCTTCTGGACTTGGCGTCCATCTCCCTATCCACTGTGCTATCCTGCCTCTCACAGAGTACAAAAGGGCATTCTGGGATTGCCCTTCACTTTCATAGAAGACCCATGACATCACAGGTGAATGTCGTTACTTATGCGTGAATTGGATTTAAATGAGACAGACTTGTGCAAAGACGTTTGCCGTCTTCCATCCAGAGTCACCCCAGTCCAGAGGCAAGACAAAGATCAGCATGCCGGGGGAAGGCTCAGGATGCCACGGCTGACCCTGGCCCCCTGGATGGCTGACCAAGCTCTAAGCACTCCATGGTGTCCGTTTTATCACCTTGGCCGTGGGAACAAATTGTTGTCTTCTGCCCATTCTGCCAGGGGGAAGTCTTCACGTGCTTGTTGCAGCAGGGAGCCCCCCTTCACAACTCACTGATTTAAATCTGGTTTTGCTTCTTTTGCTGAAATGGGGACTAACCTCTAATCTGAAGGGTCCCAAATCCTTTGAAGGGTTGCTCATTCACCGTTGGTTTGTACTTGACTATTAACCTTGACTTGTAGCTCCAAGAAGCTGCACCATGTGTTGTAGCATGTGTGGTGGGTATACAAGTAGGTTGGCAAATGGAGAACTACCTAAGTAGTTGATGTAATAAAAGCAATCTTGGTGGATAACCCTGACAATTTGGATTGGGGGGGAGGGTCCAAGAAAGGTCTCGCATAGAGTCAGACACCGAAAAGAACCTAGGAATTCTAAGAGGGTGTTCCATGTATGGTGGCAAGTCCAGGCAAAACCTAGGGCTGGGAAATTCAGTCATGTAGGAGGAAGAGCGAGCAGGTCAGTTTGGCTGGACTTGAAGTGTGTGAAGGGGAAGAGTATATGGTCAGCCTGAAAAGACTTCAGTCAGCAAAGTTTAAAATGCCCAGCAGCGGACATTGTCTTTGATAGTAGAGGGAGTTCACTGAGCAGGGAACTGACCGCCATGTTTGTGCATTAGGACAAGACTTGGACCTCAATGGAGAATGGATTGGAGAAGCGGATCAGGAAGCAAGACATTATAGAAGAAGGAATGACAATAGTCCAAAGGGAAAATCCTTGGAAATCTGGACTAGATGGAGAAAGAGAAGAGTTGGGACAATTACCATGGAGGAGGAAGTGCTGACAAGACTCTATGGCTCAAGAGAGCAAGTGAGCAGGATGGTTAAGGTCAATACCAAGGTTACTCAGATGAATATGATTGGGAGTACAGTGGTTAGATGAAACACTTTCTAATAAATGTAGTGTAGTCTTATAACAAAAATCTGGGTTTAAGACTTGCCTCTATCACATACTGGATAAGTATGTGAGAATGGATAAACTTTTTGAACCCATTGGCTTTCTAAGTAGTTCTCAAAGATTCTAAGTTGCAGAGAAGGTGGCAGCCTGTAGTCGTAGGAAGAGATTCCTCACCTGGGAGTAGAGATAAATCACAGGAAAATGAGAGGGAAGACAGGTTTTAGGGAAAACCAATAAGTTCTTCTTTTTTTTTTTTTTTTGGATGCGTTGTGTTTGAGATACTCAGGGAACATCCACTTTGATATTTCCTGTAGGTAGTTGGTGATGATGGAAATTGAGAGAGAAGGGTTAGTTATGAAGATCTGGAAGTCATTTGTATAGAAGTAATGGTTAAAGTCATAGAAACTGATGAAATTGTTGGGTTGGAAGAAAGAGAGGGGGGAGGGAAAGAGAGGAGGAAGAGAAGGAGGGAGAAAGGGAGAGAAGGAAAGGAAGAGAGATAAAGGGAGAGAGAGAGAAAGGGGGGAGAAGGAGGAGAGGAGAGAGAGGAGAGAGGGGGAAACAGACCAATTAGAAGACAGAGAGGTAGAGAAACACACAGGGAGATAGAAGAAGAAAACAATGATAACAATAAAAAATGAAGTAGTTGGAGGAGGAGAAAGAAGAAGAAGAAGAAGAAGAAGAAGAAGAGAAGAAGAAGAAGAAGAAGAAGAAGAAGAAGAAGAAGAAGAAGAAGAAGAAGAAGAAGAAGAAGAAGAAGAAGAAGAAGAAGAAGAAGAAGAAGAAGAAGAAGAAGAAGAAGAAGAAGAAGGAAGAGGAAGAAGAAGGAAAAGAGGAAGAAGGAAGAGAAGGAGGAAGAAAAGAAGGAGTAGGACATGGTGATGGCTCAGGTTAGAGCTGTGAGATATCTGAAAAGGGCATTTCTTGGATGAAGATCTAACAAAGGACACTGATGAGTGGTGGGTCAGACAGGAAGGAGGAGAGCCAGGAGTGAACAGTGTCATTAAAACTCCAGAGAAGAGAGATCCTGGAGAGAAGGAAGGACAACAGCATCAAATAAATGCCGCACAGAATTTAAGAAGGAGGTCAACGTATTTTGGCCATTAAAAGAGCAGTAGTAACTTCAGAGAAAGCATTTGCCAAAATGATCCGAATTGTCCAATTTGATTCCCAGCTCAGCCCTTCGGCGGTTGAATCTCTGTTTTAAGGGCTGGGATGAGATGACTCAGAAAGGCAGGCTTGTTGCCAAACTGGCTTTCATTATCTAATGACAGCATGGTTTCATTAAATTAAATATATGACAGTTTTTTTTTTAATGCCGACCCATTTCTAGGAGTTGGCTTGAAGATATTGTATATTCTAGAGGAAACAGTATGAATTCAGA
Source organism: Antechinus flavipes (assembly GCF_016432865.1). Classification (NCBI taxonomy): domain Eukaryota; kingdom Metazoa; phylum Chordata; class Mammalia; order Dasyuromorphia; family Dasyuridae; genus Antechinus; species Antechinus flavipes. Next base: position 460,707,987 of record NC_067401.1, read on the forward strand.
ATTGTAACAGGGCTTTCAAAATGTCAGAAGCAAACACTTTCATAATAAGCATTTATTAATGTAAAATACCGTGCATATGATCAATCTAGAATCAGTGAGGTAATGATGAGGATGAGGATGATAATTAGAGAGGTAGGGTAGCACACTGGATAGTGAGTTGACCTCCCAGCAGAGACCTGGGTTCAGGTCATGGTTCTGCCATTACTTGATGATGTAAGTCTCTATCTAAGATGCAGATGAGGTGCACCCTGCTTTAGCAGAAGGGATTTACTTACAAGGGAGTTACTATACAAATGAAATCTCAGCTCCAGTGCTTCTCCCCATCCTATGAAATACCAAGTACTTTGCTGAACACTGAGGGTATAAAGACAAAAGTTAAATCATTTCTGCCATCAAGGACTTTCCTTTCTATTTTATTTGTGTAAGTATACATTCAATATAACATAAATACACACATATGTCATGGAGCCTGTGGCCACGTTTAGGTCTCATGTCAAGGGTCTTGAGAACCGAGCTGGATTGCCTAGCAGTGAAGGGTCTGCATCCCCTAGTATCTGGGTGGGAGTAGCCTCCTTTGATTGGCTATCTAACAGATTAGGGAGATCATCCCTTTCCCTGGCTCACGTTCTCAGCAGGTACAGATCCCGTTGCATCCACAGCATAATAGAAAGGAATAAGCATTTGATGATTTCTTCGGTATGGATGCTTAAACTGGAAACTTCACAATCAGCTGTCTCAGGAGTCAGTCAGCACACCAGGGCTTATGAGGGCCTAACTTGCTCATTAGGAAGTGCTTCCCACCAATCAGCCTTTGAAAGACGCTTTTTCCTAAGGTAGTTTAGTTGACATAATAGGTACAAACATTTTCCCTTGAAAAAGTCTATGCTATATTCTCACACAAATACATAAAGATTCTGGGGAAAGGAGGCTCCATTTTAAGGCAATTCAATGACTCTCTTTCACCCTCAGTTTCCTTATACTTAAATGATGGTGATTTAGAGGCAAGGGCTCTATAAAAAGGGAGAAGAGTGAATCATGATTATTATCTTTAAAAAATACTTCATGCTATTCTGCAACTTTAGCCTCCTTTCTTGTGTCCTTCTAAAAGTCATCTCAATAATTCTAGGGCTTGGGTTCTCTGTTAAAATGGAGGTGACTTATGAGGAAGCAGAGACTAATAGCTGATAGACCACTGGATTTGCAGTCAAGGTTCAGGTCTTGACTCAAATATGTGTTAGCTGAATGATTCTGGACAAATCATTTAACCCCTTTGTCCCTTGGTTTCTTTTCCTATGAAATGATGGACTTGGGCTGGATGGCCTCGAAGGTTCCTTCCAGCTCTTGCTCTATAATGTCATAATTACACAATGCCAGATGACCTTTGCTGTCCATCCTAGCTGTAATCCCTGTTTGATTGCACAGACAGCTATCTGTACAGGATGAAATGTCTCTGATTAGTTTGTACATATCTTGGTCAGTCTATAAGCAGCCTATTAAGTGCTTCATATTTCTTTATTATTATTTATTAAATGCTGTGCTAAATGCTGGGGACAGGGAAAGGCAGCTGAAGTAAGGAGGAAGACCTATTCTATGGCAGGGATTGTGCAAATGCTTTACAAGTTTTACCTCATTTCATCTTGGGGGATTGGTGCTATAACTACCCCCAATTTACAGTTGGGGCAGGTAGAGGGTAAAAGAGATTGCTAAGGGTTAAACAGCTAGAAATCAGAGGCTGGATTGGAAGTCAGTCTTCCTGACTCTAGACCCAGCAGTCTGTTCATTGTATCACCTAGCTGAAGCAAAAAAGGATGATCCACAGAAATTTTTTGATTTCAACAATAATTCAGTGTCCTGTGCACTATCATGGAAGGCAATGGGAGAAGGATATGAAAAGACTTAATAATGAGAGAAAGTCAAAGAATTGCAACATCAGTGTGACCATCTTGAGCATCCCTGGCTGTGTCTTTTCCCTAGGGATAATTTATCCCTGCCCTTCCCATTTCACAGCCCTGCTGGGAAGATCCACTGAAGTAATGGATGGAAATTAGGCTTTAAGACCTGATTCCAGTGTCCATTAATTCCTAAACATAAATAGATGTCAGAATTTTAAAATTATGGACTCAAAATCTCAAAGTGGCAAAGGTTCTGTCAGCCTCCATTTGCTCCGAGTCACACATCTACATGGACCATTTCTTCCCGATGGCTCCCTAGCCTCTACCTGAAGACCCCCAGTGAGTGCTCCCCCTTTACCTCAAGCAGCCAGTTCCACTTTGGATCCACTCCTGGTTCTTTCCTCTAGAACCAAGCAGAGAACAGCTGATATTTAGATCATGTGGCAATTCTTCCTTCAAATACTTGCAGATTCTATGGTGTACTTTTTTAAGGCAAAATATCCCCAAGTCCTTCAATCAATCTATAAGATGTGAGCAGTATTTTTGTGGCTGCTTTCTGCTCAATACTCTACAGTTTATCAGTATTGTCCTAAAACATAACACCTACTCCATCCAGAATGAAACATAGTGTTCAGATCAGGAAAGAGGCCCACGAAGCTATTGCCTCCTCTCTATGGACATCAAGGCTCTCTTGACGCAACCTCTGAGTATGGAAATTTCATTAACAGCTCTAATATATTGTTTCTCTATAAAGCCTAGAATGTATTTAGCTCAACGAAAATTTCTAGATCTTTTTTCAGATATATTATTGTCCTGCCTGACTTCTACCATTTTATTTATTTTTATTTAACCATTTCCTGTCTTCATTGCTTAGTTCACTATAAATTCAATGCCTTGTTGTCATATGTACCTGTCCTGTTTTCAGAGGGAGCCTCGAGCTTCTTGAGTTGGGGACCAATTTTTCACTCTTATAGTACTTAGTATGATACTGGTCATTTAGTAGATGTTTGATATTTCTTGAACTGAATTAAGATAGACACACAATTTATGAATTTATTAAATGTTCCTTTGGATGAAGTTATCAGACAACAGCCCCACTTCTCATTCTCTCTCTCTTTTTGTGTATTTCTCTGTCCCTCTGTCTCTCTTTCTCTTTTTCCCTCTTTCTTTCTCTTCTTGCTCTCTCTCTCTCTCTCTCTCTCTCTCTCTCTCTCTCTCTCTCTCTCTGTGTGTGTGTGTGTGTGTGTGTGCTCTCTGCCTCTGTCTTTCTTTCTCCCCTTCCTTACCTACCCAACTATCACCTATCTATCCAACAACATCAAGAACAGCATGACAACAATAGCTAGCATTTATATAGTGCTTTAAGGTTTGGAAATCACTTTCTAAGTATCATCTCATTGTATTCTAACAAGAGCAATGTAGTATTAATAACCCTGTTTTACAAAGGAGGAAATGGAGGCTGAGAGAAGTTAAGAGCCCAGGGTTACACAGCTAGCAAATGCCTGAAAGAAGACTTGAACATTGTCCAATCCATCATTGTCGTCTCTCAATCATGGTACACATAGATCTCAAAATAGTTTAATGATAGCATAAATCAGATGAAATGAAATCTGATTGACACACTAATTTGAGGAAAGACCTGTTATTTTTAGTATGAAGCCTTGGATGTAGGTTTTTTTTTTCCTCAAAAGAAATGCTTTCAAGCTGGAAAGAGTACCACCCAACAGTTCAAGCTCCAACACCATCATTTATTTATCTGTGACTAGAGACAAATCACATAACCCCTCAGGACATCAGTTTCCTCATCTGTGAAATGAAAATGATAATATTTGCCCTACGTACCACACAGAGTGATTTTCTCATTACTTCTATCTCTAAGTGTATCACTAAGCATAGAGAATGAGCTTGGTTCACAAATTTGCTAAGGAGAAATCCTAATTGACCTGCCTTAATGAATCAGTTGATGAGACTCCCTCTTCAAGATCACTCAGAAGGGAATCACTTGGAATCGATAAACTGCTTATCTATTATAGGATATAGTTAAAATAGATTTAAAAGTCTTTCAAAATAGATTTCTCCCCCTATAGCTACCTCCTTCCACTCTTGTTTAAACTTGTAATTTTCTTTCCTATCTCTATTAATTGATAGATAACAAATATATTCTAGCCTAAGTTTGAAGTTATGGAATATGAATCAATAAAGTATGAGTAGCTCTGGTTGACTCACTGCATTCAGTCCTCCCTTGATCAAGGGGAAGTTGGATGGAGGGTGGCAAGAGGAAGAGAAAGGGCTATTTTACAAGTGGATTTATCTACTCATTGTTTCATTATGTCAAGGAGAAAGAGCAAAAAATGGAGTTCAAAAACAAGTTCAGATCTATCTTCTGGGAGTTATTGCTTCTGTGGTCTTGAACCAGCAATCCAATGTCACTCAGCTTTAGTTTTGCCTTCTGAAAAATGAAAGGGTTAGACTAGTTGGCCCCTGAGGTGCTCTAAGACTCTTACATTGAAGAGAAGATCCCAATATATATAGGAAGAAGGAGTTTCTTCATGGTTCAAGAGTTATCTTTAAGGTGCATTAGCTGTGTGAACACAGGCAAGTTCTTGTTTCCCTCTGAGCCTTAGAGTAAAATCTGAATAAGTATATTTTTACCACCTGTCACATAGAGGTGGAGTGGGAGATAATGGTTTGTGAATTCTTAAGTATAATAAATCTGAATTATGAATGTTCATAATACAAATAAAATACATAAAGTACTTTGTTGTGGTGGTGGTTGAGGCTGCTGCTGCTTCTGCTGCTGTTATATTTCAAAAGAGGATCTGCTATCTCTGGAGCTGGCTCTTCTCCCTTATTGTTGATCTTAAAGAAAAGGTCTCGATTGTCCCGGAGATCCCTTTGAAATAGGAAATTCTGATTCTCCTTAGTGCCCTTCGGTGCTAAAATGGAAGGAGGATATCAGGCACAAGAGCATCCCAGGCCACTTAATGGCCCCTTTCCCCATCTATTCCCCTTAATTACCTCTCATTTCAAAGACTTTTATGCTATAAAACATCACCAGATGGAATTTTAAGAAATAACACAACATCTGAGGATTTCTTTGATTTTTTTCCTTCCTAAATAGGGCCATCTAAGAAAATGTCTGGCATTTTGTAGAATTATGGGTTTTTGGAGAAAAAGATCAACTTTATTTTTCTAAAAATACTGGAAGCTCAATAGACGTACTGATAGATATTTTCACTAAGAAAAATACAAAGTTTCCCGGGCCATCCCCCTAACACAGTGGCCGCTCACAGGGAATCATAGAATTTGAGGAGGAAGGAACCTAGAAGCCATCTCTGAATCTGAAAAGAATCTCCTGCTGCTTCTTGCTTCACAAGGATCATCGGGCCTTTGTTCGGAGACTTCTGGCGAGAGGCAGATCGCTACCTCCTGAGATAACTTGTTTCACTTGGACTGGCTGCAATTATTAGGACCACCTCCGAGCTCCCTTCCAGCTCGATGAGCCTATGAAGTTTTTCCTTGACATGAAACTTGAATCTGTCATTTCTCAACTTCTGTGACTTTTTGAGCAGTGGGCAGAAAATGTAAAGAGATAAATTTGGATTTTGAGGAAAAAAGCTGAACAAAGAAAACTTCTTAATGTTGAGGACCACAAATCTAGAAGTGAAGGAGACATCCGAGTCAATATGATGCATTTTAGAGGTGAGCAAACTGAGATCCACAGAGGGTGTGTGGCTTGCCTAAGGAAACATATGTAAGTACCAGAGGCATGATTTGAATTCAAGTCTTCTAGAGTTATTTACAAAACATATATCCATGTTATCTGGTATAATCAAGATAGTTCTGGACTTTTTGATCCTGGGCAAGTCACTTTACCACTGCCTGCCTCGGTTTCCTCATTTGTAAAAGGGTGATCAGAATAGCACTTACCTCACTAGAATTGTTGTGAAAATCAAATGAAATAATGTTTATAGGGAGCTTTGCAAACCATGAAGTGCTACAAAAATGATCACTATTATTATTATTATTACTGTCATTCCTCCTCCTTTTATCTTCTTCCTTTTCCTCCTCTTATTCCTTATTTACCTCTTCCTCCTTCTCTTTCTCCTCATTCTCATTTTCATCCTTTTCTTCCTCCTCCTCTTCTTCTTCCAGATTCTCCTGATTCTCCTTCTCCTCCTCCTCACCAGACTAACAGCTCATACACAAGGACTTGATTGTTTTTCTCTTCTCCTCAGAATTTTCCCTGGCTCCCAATTGGTAATTGAAAACAAATCAAAGTTCTCTGTCTTTCATACACGTTCCTCTATTGCCAAGGTTTTGAGTCTTTAGCCAGATCGAAGGGCATTCTGGGGCCTGATCACATCCTACATTTTCTCCTCATCCTCGGTTTTGCCCAAGCTGTGGACCCAGCAAATGGCCCCAAATTCAAGGAAAGATACACTGATGAATCTAAAGAGCTGAGCAACCCAGAGAACGGGGCTGGGATGGTGTAACCAAAAGCATGGACGCAAGAACACATGCCCAATCACTCTGTAGTTCCTCTCCAGTTAGACTGAGCAGCCTATGATGCATGCAGCCCTTATGGAGCACATCACTAAGCTATACTCTAACATCTGGAAAGCTCCCCTATCAACTGGGAAAATCAAGCACAGTGAGCATGAACACACTGACTCTGACCTTTCTGCTTGTTGTTGCTCCTCCACAGGCCAAAGGATTCCAGGAACATTTGGTAATTACAAACCAATCAGGAAATCCATCCAGGAGGAATAATTATATAATTTCTGGCCAGATGCACTAGCTCCAGGAGGAGGTGTTTGAGAAGAGCGGATGGGAACGGGCTGGCTGCCGGGAGCTAGGATTCATCACCGCACTGGGGACCACCACCCAAACCAGGGCTGGTGCTCCCAAGAACAAATGAAGCAGTTTGAGCTTCTGAGTGCCTGGAAGGAGGACTCCGTTTCTGAGGCCCACTGGGAGTGTGATTGACAATAAAGAGATTAAATCGAGGTTTAAAACATCGTGAATGGCAGTTTCTCCCCATTTTGCCACAAATTGTTAAATCTCCCTGGTGGAGAAATCACCCTGCGGTGACCTGTGCCTTCATAAATATTAATGGCAGCAAAATGTCACCTGTGTTGAATATTCAGGTTTTGGATTGAAATTCTGGAGAATGGGAGGGTGAATGACACAGGGTACCAATTAAATTTTCTTAATCAAGCTACTAAGTTATTATAATCAACCTCAAGGTTGTAACAACCTCATTGCACATCTTGAAATCCCTTTTCTCCACCTTTGCTCACAGACCTTTGCCGTGGCTGAAATCCCTGCTTTCCTCACCTTTACCGAGAGCAGTGGAAAGAAATGGGCTCTTGAGTCAGAGAATCATAACTTCCAGCTGGAAGGGATGGTAGAGGTCACCAATCCAGTGTCCCATTTAGGGTGTCCCAATGGCCTCCTTCCTGAGGCAGGAGGTCATGCCCTTCATCATATAGTCATTACATATCAGAAACAGCTTTTGAACCCAAGTGTTCCTGATCCCAAGTCCAGGATTTTTATCATCACATCACGATGCCCTACTACCCTTAACATCTTGATTAAGCTGCTTAATCTCACTTTGTCTCAGTGTTCTCCTTCATAAAATGAAATTGGACTAGATGGACTCTGAGACCCATTCTCCTCCCTCATGTGACCTTTTCCCCATCCCTGAAGGCCCAAATCAGAAAGCACCTTCTCCATAAACTTGTTCTTGATCCATCCCCTTCCTCCAGGCAAAAATCAACCTATTCCTTATCTTCATATGTTGTTTTGCATTTCCTTCTCCTGGTTCATACCATCTTCCTTGCTAGAGGATAAATTCCACGGTGGTAGGATCTGCGTCTTATTTAATGTCATCTCTTTCAGAGCCTACCATCATGCTTTGAATATAGTACAACCTTGATAAAAATTGATTAATTGAATTTAGATGAATGCTTGGATGGAAGGGGCTGGTGCCATGACCCAGCACAGAAGCTTCCTTCTGACATTTCAATTGTGAGTTAGAGATTCCAATCAATTGGTTCTGTTTCCATCTTGTGGCTAACAAATACTCAACTTGCACAGCCTTTTTGGAATGAGGATATGGGCTTTTGTCTCAGGATCTGGATCCTACCTCCAGTGGGATGCTCTTCCATTCTGCCTTGCTCTTGCCCAAAATGAATTCGTCCTAGGTACACATAGGCTAGTTATAATTTTGTTTCTTTCTCCTTTACTAAAGTCTTTTGATTGAGAGTTACCATTTGGGGAGACAAGACCTTTCCAGGCTTGCAAACCTGAACCAAGTCAGGAATACTTCTTCTAAATTATAACTCATGTTTCTCTACTTTCCTCTGTAACTCCAAAATCAGTCACCAAATTCCCTTTAACTCTAAAGATGTTTGTCATACTGTTTCCATCGTGTGGAAATTACCCTTTCATTCCTTCTGCATCAAAGAACCCCTGACGTACAGGAAGCTTCTTTCCTCATCCTCCTCAACACACCGGCATAGGAAAGTGAGAATTTTAGATGACTGGATCATGGAGGTGGCAGTTGGGACTGATGATGATTTCCAATCATTGGAAATTTTCCTCTTTGATCATATTCTCTCTTTTCATCTTTTCCACTTGACTCCTTGTCCCTAAAACTTAACATGTTCGTGTCAACTTCCAATTGCTCTACCATGCCTGTTTTTCCAGGGCCCCTTTCTTAGTCTACTCCCATAATCCTTCCTTTATGATCTTGACCCTAAAGGTTGACCCTTTAATAAATAATATCTCATGCCCAAAGTCTCTTGTCTCTCTGATTCTAATACTGCTCAACTTGATGTCTTTATCCTCATGATGAACCTTCTTTATTCCTAGTTATAAAGCCACTGAACAATCCTGAAAGCAGTAATGCTATTCTGCCAACTGGTTCAACTATAGTTCATGTTATCTAATTTCAACAAGTTGTTTTTTTTAACATTTAGATTTTATTTTTTAATCAAATCAAGTTTCTCCACCTCTAACTCCTAACCCTTATCGAGAAAGCAAGGGGAACAACACTTGTGGTGCAGATCTTTCTAGTCAAATGAAACAAATTCCTGCCTTGTCCATGTTCTCAAACCATCAAAGGTTTCATCTAGTTTCTGAGTCTCTCACTTTTCTACAAGTGCTGGATAGCACATGCCATCACAAGTACTTTGGAATTATGGGAAGTCATTGATTGCATTGATCAGGGTTCCTAAGATCTTTAAAACAGTTTATCTTTACAAGATGGTTATCAAAGTATAACATTCTCCTGGTTCTGCTCACTTCCTCCTGCATCATTTCATGTCAGTCTTCCCAAGTTTCTCTGCATCCATCTTCCTTATCTTTTTAAAACAGAGCAACAGAACTCCATCACATCTACACAATAATATGTTCAGCCATTCTCAGATCGATGGGTATCCTTAATACTCTCATTCTTTGCCACCACAAAAGAGTTGCCCCTGTTTGCTCATTTTGTAATACTTCTCTAAAATATTCTTTGTGAGAAAAGCACCTTTTACTCTTTAATTCAACATAAATGAGTAATAAGGAAAACTCTTAACTTTTGCTAATATGCTTAAAGAATGGAACTTTCCCAACATCATATTTGCAGGTTGAGTATTATACACACTCCTGCAGGTACTAATACACTATAGAATACTGCTTTGGAAAATTAAAGTATTCTAGCTCGAGAATTTACAAGATTTAAAAAAAATCCACATTGGCAAGAGCTTTTCAGTCTGAATACCATCGCTAATGCACATGAATTTCTCACATCCTTTGCCAAGGATTGCTATCTAAAACCAGATCTATGCCAAAAGATCTCAACAATGGAAAGCTTACAATAGATTGGAACAGGGAGAGCAAAACCTACAGATAAGAGCAGTAAACCTCCATGGAAATAGAATAGGGGTAATGGGCTTCCAGGAGTCAGAAGATTGAATGATGTAGTACAGAAAACCCTGGACTTGGAAAGAGAAATCCTGGACTCAAGTTTTCACCATGTCAACTAATACTTGAATGAATTTGAGCAAGTCATAACTTTTCTCAGTTTCATTTTCTTTGACTATAAAGAGGAAATATGTCCCCAAATTTCACTCTGGTTAACGTGACTTAAAAATGTTATATGGCCTCTTTCCTTTTCCAGATAAAAATGACCCTTCCATTAAGTTAAAGAATCAATCAGTGCAATATATAAACTAGATGTGAACAATTCTCAGACACCCAAAGATATTTAACTATGGTTAAGAAGCAAATTGTAATGAAACATTATATGAAATAAGTGACAAAATTTATTGGGGTTCATTAAAGAATTAGATATACCTCTGGGCCTGTGTATATTAGAAGAGGATATATCTTAACAAATGCTTTCAAAGTAAAGTTCTAGCAGTCTTTGAGAAAGCAGACCCCTTTGATTCTCTCAGAGAAGTAAGCACAGAGGAAGTGTCATACTCATTTTACCAATCCCTCATGACTGAATCATTAGAAAGACTGGGTCAGTAACTAACAATGTAACCATCCAGGAGTTGTGAAAGAATGGGGTAACAGTGATAAAAAGGTGGCTCCAAGATTCTATAAGATTCTCAATTCTTAGAACAGAGCAGAGACATTTACATTTATGGGAAGCTCTCTGGCCTTCAGAAACAGAGAAAAGTAGTTCCATAAAATCAATTGCTATGAATTGTTCATTTACCATATGTGCTCTCCAAGTTTGAACTTTCTTTCCCCCCACATTCTCTTTGTATTTGTAGGAAAATGTGTACCAGAATTTGGGGAATGTTTTATAACCATCTGAAATTATATTGCCTTAAGAAACAGTCCTAAATAAAGCTAAATCCATCTGGCTGGATAACTGATAGTCAATAAGAAACACACTGATGGGGGCTTATGAGTCAGAGTATAGTATTAAAAAATAAGCACGTAACCAAAGACTTTAAGGGTTACCACTAAAATCTTGAAGGGAAGAATAATCTTTTGCACTCTGAGGAACTCCCTGCTTGTACAAATGGGGGTAAGAAGTGCTCCCCCTAAGAAGGAAAAGACTGAGTATTTATGGACTTTAGCACTAACCCTATGTATAGACACTGAGCTAGATGCTAGAGATTCACCAGCAAAATGAAAGCAGCCCCTGCCTAAAAGAGTTTCTGTTTCAGTGGGGGATTTGACAAGATGTATATGAAAGGAACCTCGTGAACTATCAGGTAAAAACCTTTCTTTTACACTTGAGGAAACTGAGATGCAGAGTTATGAATCGACAGAAGTTAGGAAGTGTCCAAGGTCCCCAAACAGTAAACTGTAGACCTTGGAAACAAACCCAGGTCCTCTGAGCAAATATGCAATGTATTTTTTAATGCCTCACTATGTTCTCCTAAACATCAGGATCCTGTTTCCTATTCTCTTTTCTTAATTGTCCTCGATCCTCTGTAGGGATCAGGCTAGGAAAATTTCCTACATTTGTAAATGGAGGAGATTAGTCTAAAATAGCATTTCTGGTTGCTTCCAGCTCTTTGTCTGAAATCCTATGATGTCTTTGTTGCAGAAAGTGGAAAAGTTGGATTTTGACTGTTATTCACTTGGGAAATGTGAGTTATAGATGGTGGTTAGGTTCTAGATTTTTATGGAATCTAAGGACAGCTTTATAAATATCAGAGGCCATCACTCTCTAGGAGGCACAGGATGCAGGAGGAGGTCCGACCCAAAGGGGAAAGGCTGCAGGGAGAATGAGAAGGCTGAGACCTCACCTTCTGACTCTTCATTTTCAGAGAAAAGCAGAGAATCTTTGGCAATGAAATTTCCCTGCTCGTTGCAGAGCTGTCTTAGAGGGATCTCAGAGGGCTGAAGAGACAGGCCATTCAAGGGAATGATTGAGGGGATAAACAGCTCAACAAACATAAGTTTCCAGAGCCAAATGAGGAAGGAAAAAAAAAAAAGATCAGTTTTTTCCATCCTGGCCCTGAGCTAATAGGAAAACACCTCTCCCATCTATCTTTCCTGACATTCCCTCAGCCACCAGCTAGCTCAGCCCTCATTACCGGCAGCCTGGATTACGTCAATGGCCTCTTAATGAGCACCCCCCATCTCCGGGGGCCTCCCCGCTGCAATTCATTCTAGGATCCTGCTGTCAGGTCCTCTCCTCCTGTGGATGCCCTTCATCCTCTCAGCCTTGCCAAACCCACCTATCCTTCAGTGTCAGAGTCAAATTCTACCCCCATCAGAGCCCAGACTACAAGAATCACAGGGTTTGAGAATCGGAAGGAACTTCTGGATTTATCTGATCCAACCCAAAGTGATGCTCATTTTCGTGTATCTGGCAAGTTATGTTCTGACCTAGTTTGAGGGCTTCCTTCCTGGGAGAGGGAAGGCTCTCCATCCCTGGTAGAGCCCTTGGGGGCAGCCTTTGTTCAGAAGTGTTTTCTCACAACCAGCCTAAAGTGATTTCTTTGCAGCTTTCACACTTTGTTCCTAGCTCTGCCCTCTGGGGCCAAACAGAAAAAAACACTCTCTTCTAACTAGAGACAGTTTTGTGGTGCAATAGTACACTGGAAGGCCTGAACTCAAATATGACGTCAGATTCTTCCTGTGTGATCCTAGGCAAGTTACTTCACAACCGTTTGCCTCAGTTTCCCTTTCTGTAAAATGGAAATGATACCAGGATTATTACAAAGATCAAATGAGACAATATTTGTAAAGTGCTTAGTGTAGCAGGCATTCGATGCCTATTTCCTCTTCCATGTGAAAGTTCCTTCTATTTGAAGATACCTATTATGCTCCCCCCATTCCTTTTCTTCTTAAGGGTAGAATGTTCAGTTCCTTCTCTGGTCCTCATATAGTATGGCCTTATGGTCCCGCACCACTTGGACTGCATCCTCTGGAGAGTCTCCAGCTTAGCAACACCCTTGGGGGCTAAGTCTTGATTATAAGAGTGCAGGTCACTCTAACCTGGCCGCTGTGGCCCCACAAAAGCAGTCGACGATTGCGTCAACCACATTTAACATGTATAGGACTGCTTGTCATCTGTGTGTGTGTGTGGCGGGGGGGACTGGAGAGAGGGAGGGGAAAAGTCGGAACAGAAGTGAGTTCAAGGGACAATGGAAAAAATTACCCAGGCCTATGTTCTGTCAATAAAGAGTTATAATCATTAAAAAGAAGAAGAAGAAGAAGAAGAAGAAGAAGAAGAAGAAGAAGAAGAAGAAGAAGAAGAAGAAGAAGAAGAAGAAGAAGAAGAGAAGAAGAAGAAGAAGAAGAAGAAGAAGAAGAAGAAGAAGAAGAAGAAGAAGAAGAAGAAGATTGCCTCAACGATGATATTTGGGCACATACTCTCCCTCCCCAACATGCATGTCAGCTGCTGGACAGCAGAAATGCTGGACTCCATTGAGTACTATAGAAATCTATGACACAACTTCTGGGGAAACTATAAGATCAAATGCTTCAGAGCTGGAAAGAAGGTCATGTGACCAAGTTCCTCATTTTATTGCTGGGGAAACTGAGAACCAGAGTGTTTAAAAGACTGACACTTACAAAGCTAGTGATTAATAAGGTTAGGATTTGAATCTTGGTCCTTTGACTCTAGAAGAAGAAAAGAGGAAAGGAGAGAAGAGGAGAGGAGAGGAAAGGAGAGGAGAGAAGAAAGGAGAGAAGAGGAGAGGAGAAGAAAAGAAAGGAGAAGAGAGGAAAGGAGAGGAGGGAGGGAAGGAAGCGGAAGGGGAAAAGGGGAAGAAGGAAGAAAACGAGGAATGGGAGAAAGAAAGGAAGGAAAGAAGAAAAGAATATAGGTGAGAGGAAGGAATAATGAGAAGGAAATAAAGAAAAAAAAAGGAAGAAAAAAGATAACTACTTAACAATGATAAATCAGAGGTAAATTGTCTTGTTATTATTTTTTATAATATGAATACTTCACTCTATTCCCTTTTTATTAAAGTAAATGTGCATCCCATTCAGGTTGCATTTGTTAGATTTGAGGGAATCACTTTGTACTGTGTTAAAAGAATAACATTCCTTTGAACCTGCTGAAGTTTGTAGGACTTTGAGTAGTTTGTTTGCATATGAAAAAGTTGCTGGAAAGTTGCCAAGACAATGAACTTAGGCCCAGGGTAGAAATTGCTTCTGTATATTTTTCCTACCTGGTCATTTGCATCAACCAATAGAAAAGACTTTAAACTTTAAACTCTGGGAAGCCCTAAACTCCAGAATAGTTTGATTATTGGGTAATATCTATCGTCTAGTTATAGCCTGCACAGAAAAAGATTTAGGAAAAAATTCTACAAAGTCATCACAAGTCATGGAATCCAGAATCGTACTAGAAGGACTTGTAAAAAGAAGGAAATATAAAGAATTAGTTCCCTTTCCAACCTCCTGTCCAGGAGATGGGTCTCAGAGTTGGATCCCAAGGGAGCAGATTTGGGAGACATTTTTTCCAGTTACAGATGAGATTCTGTGTTCTTGCTTTCTGAAAGAATCCTAGCTGAAGTTTGTAGCTGAGCTTAAACTAAAGCTGGAGGTGCAGCAGGCTAGAGAGCCTAATGAGGAGGATTTGAATGCAGGCACGAGTCAAATCACAGCAGAAGCCCAGCTTGTCAGAAGGCTCTGTCAGACGTGAGAAGCTGCATGTGAAAGGGGCAGCCAAAGCAGAGGCAGACAAAGGGGCAACAAGGAACGAGATTAGACTCTAAGAACAGGCTCTGAGCTGAGGCGGAGGCTGCCCAGCTGAAATCACCCTCCCAGTCTGTAGGCACAAGGTCTTATTCCTGAAACTGCTTTCTCCCTTTGGGTTCCCTCCTAGAACTCTGAAGCCTTTCCCTGAAAAGTCCGTTTAGTTTTCTTCGCTTTACATTTTATAGGCATGCTACTATAGACATTTGCTAATTAGGGTGAAAGGGGGCATCTTTTATTCTGAAGTTTTTTGGCAACATGCTGTCTTCTGTCTGGGGGCTTAGAGATAAAAATAGAGATAGTTGGAGATTCCCCTTTTATAGCTTCTCTTAATAAAGAAAGTGTCTTTATAAAGAAACCCACCTAAGCAATGAATTAGCAGTAGCATCTATAGAGCTAGTATTAGAAATGATAGTAGTAGTAATAGTCATAGTAGTAATAAAGATAGTAGTATAGTATTAGAAATGGCAGTAATAGTAATAATAGTAGTAGAAGCAGCAGTAATAGAAAGAGTATTAGAAATAGTAGTAGTAGTAATAGAAGAAATAGTGGTAATAGTGTAATTATAATGGTAGTAGGAGCAGCAGCAGCAGTAGTAAAAATAATAGTAAGAGTAATAGCAGCAGTAACAGTAGTAGAAATAGTAGTAGTAGTAGCAGTAATAGTGTAATAACAGCAGCAGCAGTAGGAGTAGCAGTAACAGTAATAGTAGTAGTAGCAGCAGTAGTAATAGAAATAGTGTTACAAATGGTAGTAGTAGTAGCAGTAGTAGAAATAGTAGTAGCAGTAGCAGCGGCAGCAGCTAACATTTATTTAGTGCCTATTTTATTCCAGGCACTGGACTAAATACTTAACCGATATCTCACTTGATAGTAACAACAGCTCTGGGAGATAGGTGCTATTATGATTCCCATTTTACAGATAAGGAAACTGAGGCAGAGTGAGACTAAATAACTTGTCTAATGTCACAAAGCCTAATAAGTGTCTGAGGCCAAATCTGAACTCAGGTCTTTCTGCCTCTATGCCCTTTGTTCCACCTATTGTATCCACTATAGCAACAGGGTAAATACAAATGGCTAAATAATCTTACTCCTCCCATCCCACTGCATCCCATCACTGCTACATAATATCTTGCTCGTATTAATCTGTGGTTACCAGGGATACTTTGTAAAGTATTTTACAATTTCCCTTTGAGCCATCGAGTAGATGTTTATAGGGTCATGGTAGGATGATGTCCGCTCTATTGCCTTTGTTACTCCCCCTCTTCCTTCTGAGGAGCAGGGGAATGTACCTGCTTTCAAACTCCGGACCTCTCACTTTCCATCTATATGATCTTGGGTAAGTCACTTTACTTCATTTGTAAAAATCAAGGTATTGGATAGATGATCCATCTCTGAGAGATGATCTCCAATGGCCTGACAAGTTGATGGTCTCAAGTCAAATCCCACATCAGTTTAGGTGCGTGTAAATCACAGAACAAAATGCTACAGAAACCTTTGAACCAATAATCACCTTTGTTCCTGGGATTCTGGACTTGGTTTGTTGTTGTTTGTCCTTTACAGAAAGAGGACTCTGACATCAGGGGAGTTTGGATTCAAAGGAAGAGATGCTTCTGCTCTCAAGTCCCTGATCCAAAGTGAGCCCATGACTTGCAGGCTCCTGTTAGGAGACACAAAGCTTTGCCTTCCTCTCAGGGCTTCTTCCAAGATTTATCACAAATCTCATCTTCTGCAAGAAGCTTTTCCCCAGACTTCTCTCTGCCTATGCCTCCGCCTCTGAGACCTTGTGTATCATTATTTGCAGGCTGTCTCCTCCGTTAGAATCTGAGCTCCTGAAGGGAAGGGCCCCATTTTGTTTTGTTTTGTTTTGTTTTTGTTTTGATTTTCTTTGTAGCTCCAGGGTTTAATACAGTGCCTGGCAAATAGTAGGCACTTAATAAATGCTTTTTGACTGACTGGGCTTTGAACACCAGGCAGAGGGATTTCTTTGATCCAGAAATTAACTAGGAGCCACTAAATAACTGAGCATAGATTAACATGAAATTATATCATGTTAATGCTCTACTGATACAAACTTATTTGCTGCATGGGAAGAGTTGAGCGATTTCTTACCTCTGAGAAGTTGAAGCAGCCAAGCAAGGAGTGAATCCAAAAAAGCTTTTTGCAGAGAAAGCACTTAAAGTTGGGGCAGTAAAGCTGACTGACCTGACTCACTGAGCCCTTTCCTGTGGCTAATATGAGAGCTCAGCAGGACTCACTTTGTCATAAATTCATAGAATAATAGCAAAGGTCCAAAAGAAATTGAAAGCAGAGTCGGAGAAAGGAAGGGGAGGAAGAGAGGAGAAGGGAGAACGAGGAGAGGCTGTGAACTTGGGCATTTAGTCAGTCAATAAACATTTATCAAGCAGCTACTTTATGTCAGGCCCTGCAGTAAATGGTGTGGATACAAAAAGAAGCAAAAGATAGTTACATCTCTCACTTAAACTAGTTTAAGTGGGGAGAGGTGGGGGGAAGGAAGGAGACAACGTCTAAATAATTGTGTACAAATAAACTGGATACAAGATAAAATGGAGTAATCCACAGGGAAGGTGCTGAATTAAAAGACTTTCTGAAGACTGTAATTTTAGTTGGGATTTGAAGGAATCCAGGGAAGCCAGGAGGCTGAGATGAGTAAGGAGGAACTTTCAGGCATGGGGGAAAATCAGAGAAAATACCCAGAGCCAAGGGAAGGAGGATCTTGTTCGTGAAACAGTGAGAAGGCTGATAGAAGAATTGTGTCAGCCAGCAAGGTGTAAGAAGACTGGAAAGGGAGGAGGGCACTAAATTATAATGGGCTTTGACTCCAATTAAAGCATGTTGTACTTGCTCCTGAAGGTGATAGGGAGTTGAGTAGGGGATGGCATGATCATACCCCAACCCCGTTCAACAAAATCACTTTTTGAGATTTATATCAGGAATGTAGGACTGGTTCAACATCAAGAAAACTATTACCATAACCAGCCATATCAATAAGAAAACCAACAGAAATCATATGATAATCTCAATAGATGCAGAAAAAGTTTGTGACAAAATACAGCACCCATTCCTAGTAGAAAATATTAGCGAGCATAAGGATAAAAGGATCCTTAAAATAATCAACAGTATCTATTTAAAACCTGCAGCAAGCATTATTGTAATGGAGAAAAGCTGGTCCTATTCCCAATAAGATCAGGATGCCCATTATCACCATTAATCATTCAACATTGTACTAGAAAGATTGGCTTTAGCAATAAGGAAAAAAAAAAGAAATGAAAGGAATTAGAATAGGCAATGAGGAAATAAAACTATCACTCTTTGCAGATGATACGATAATATACTTAGAGAATCCCAGAAACTCATCCAAAAACCTACTGGAAACAATTCACAGCTTTAGCAAAGTTGCAGGATATAAAATAAACCCACATAAATCATCAGCATGTCTATATGTTACTGACAAAGACCATCAGCAAGAGATAAAAAAGAAAAATTCCATTTAAAATTAGTGTAGCCAAAATAAAATACTTGGGGATCTATCTGCCAATCAAACCCAAGAACTATATGAACACAATTACAAAACACTTCTCACACAAATAAAATTAGATCTAAACAACTGAGAAAATGTCAATTGTTAATGGCTATGCTGAGCTAATATAATAAAAATGACAATTCTGCCTAAATTGGTCTACTTGTTCAGTGCCATATCCATCAAGCTGCCAAAACATTATTTTGTAGAATTAGAAAAAAAATAATAAAATTCATCTGGAAGAACAAATGATCAAGAGTATCAAGAGAATCAATGGGGAAAAAAAAAACACAAAGGATGGTGGCTTAGCAGTACCAAATCTAAAACTAAATTATAAAGTAGCAGTTATCAAAATCATTTGGAAATAGAATGGTGGAGCAATGGATTAGATTAGATTAGATACACATGATACAATAATCAGGGTCTACAGCAATCTAGTATTTGATAAACTCCCAAACTCCACCTTCTGCAATAAGAACTCCCTCTTTGACAAAATTTGTTGGGAAAAACTAGAAAATAATAGGCCAGAAACTCCTTATAGACTCACATTTCACACCCCATACAAAAATAAGTTTGAAATGGATACATGATTTGGGCATAAAGGATGATACTATAAACAAATTAGGAGAACAGGGGATCATTTCCCTATCAGATCTTTGGAGAAAGAAGGAATTTATGACCAAAGAAAAACTAGAGAATATTATGAAAGATAAAATGGACAACTTTGATTACATTGAATTAAAATGTTTTTGAACACACACACACACACACACACACACACAAGAAAACAACAGAAACAAAATTAAAAGGATTGTATGCAGCTGGGGAAAAAAATCTTTATAGCCAGTATTTCTGACAACTGAACTGAACTGAACAATATTTGAGATACAGCCTAACATGAACATTTTAAGTGACTTGACCAATGATTAGTGAGTGGCAAAGGCAGGATTTGAACTTGGCTTATATCTTTAAAACCCAGTATCCCTTCCCCTAAGCTACTAATTAGCACCCCTGGAGTTTGGGGGCCTTCATTCTAACACATGGGACTTAACTTTTCATTGAAATAATTGTCTATGTCCTTTGCTGCCTCCCTCCTCCCACATTATGTGTGTGTGTGTGTGTGTGTGTGTGTGTGTGTGTGTGTGTGTGTGCATTAATCAGGTTAGAGAGTGGACCTATTATGTCACTGTATAGGGACCTCCCGGGTGAAGAAATTCCCTCTCCCAAGGCAGGGAGCTTCTCTTCACCTTATAGTCTTAGGGAATTGTTAGCTCCACATCATCCCTGTGTGTGCGCCAGTCAGATTAAAATGAAATTAGGATATATCTAACAAAATAATTTTTAAAATATAGTAATATAAATAATATATTTTAAAAACTAAGTCAGTAAGCAGATCAAGGACAGCTACATGCTATAGAGTGCCCAGCCCAAAGGTAGGCAGTTCAAATCAAATTTGAGTCCAAATCCAGCTGTATGATCCTAGGCAACCACTTCACTTTATTTGCCTCAGTTTCCTCATCTGTAAAATGAGCTGGAGAAGGAAACCACACCAGTATCTTTGCCAAGATCCAGATGGGATCAAGAAGTTGAGAATAACTGAAATGACTGACCACAAGAAGCTTAATATATGATTTAGTGACCCCTCTTTCAAGTTAAGTTTGTTACTATTCTTCTAGACCACTAGGAGCCAAGTGACTTACGCAGGATCACGCTGCCTTTATCAGGGGAAAGAGTCTTAAACCCACTCTTCCTGGCTCCAAGGCTAGCTCTTTCCCGGTTCTGCTGTGCTGTTTCATGTGCATTTCATAAAGAATAACGGTAATGGGTCCCAGTGGGGTTCTAGTTCCATTTTATGGCTTAAATAGCTGCCTACCTGGCTTCTCCTGAGCCCTGGCTCTGCTTAAAAATGTGGCCCTGGGGAGTCTAGCTGTATACCTCCCACTCCCCAGTGGCATTTTCATGGTAAATGGCCAGCTTCCAGTCACTGGGTTTTAGACTGCTTTTCTCCCCCTCTTCCTCCTGCTTTTCCTCCTGCTTCTAATGAGACACACAGCTTCTCCAAATGCCAATTTCCCAGTAGAGATGCGGAGTAGATGTGGCCAAGGATTATTGGCAGCTCCTGGGGAGTTCCTGTATCTTACAGCGGAGCATTGAAAACAATGTGTTTATTAAGTGTCTTTATTGCCAAGAATGTAATGGACTCTCCGCTGAACAGTAAATACGGTCCCTCTTAAATTGAGAAATCTGGTAGAAAAAAGCGGAAGCATCTATCTTTTAAAAGAATAAACAAGAAATTGAAGAAGTAGAATCCCAAGTTTCCCAAGTGCTGGCAGAGAAATAATGAGGGATAAAGGCAAGAGGCAAAACCATATCCCACAATTCACTTTTGCAGACAGTTTTTCACACACATACAATACTCACTCATATCACGTACACACATAAACACACACTCATTCACACATACATATACTTACACACTCATACACTCATATTCATGCACAATATATCTATCTATCTAGGGTACCTTGGGGGTTTCCTGGCTTCCATCAAAAATTTATTTCAGTTTTACTATTCTCTCCTTCCTCATCTGCTCATACCTTCTTCTCTAAGGCTAACTTTTCTCTAGTCCATATCTTATTTATGCATATTGTCTCTGCCATTAAAATATGATCTCCTGGAGGAAAGTACTAAATTTCCTTTGTTAAAAAAAACAAACAAACAACTGAATTTGTTGTTTGTTTGTTTTTACATTTCTGGCTCTTAGTTCAGTGCCTAGAATATACTACTACTTACTGAATAGGCAGCTGGTGGTTCCATGGATTGAGAATTGGATCTAGAGTTGGAAAGATCTGCCTTTGAATCTTGCCTCATCCTACTTATTAATTATGGGACTCTGAGCAAGTCATTTAAGTTTTGTCTTCCCCGGTTTCCTCATCTATTAAAAAATAAAAATGGGGAAAATAATAGCATCTCTCTTCCAAGGTCATTATGAGGATAAAAGGAGATCATATTTGTAAATTACATTAGAAATTGTTTAAAAATTATACGAAGGTTAGCTATTATTATTAAATGCTCATTAAAGGATGAGATCTCCTGGCAGGAAGGAGTACCGAGTTGGTAGAAGTTGAGGGAGAGCTCTTGCAGGTTGTGGCTCCCAGAGGAGAAAGGTTTCTCTGTAGAGCTTCCAACTGTTGGTATTATTCTTGTTACCTTTGCTAACAGCTCATCTCAGTTGTTTCTAGGATGTAAGAATGGGAGAAATTGAGATCAACTTTCCAAATCCGAATTTAGCCCAGATTCTCTGGATCGTAACTAAATTCCTTCCCACATTGAAGCAACAAAGTATGATCTTGAAAAAGTCATTTCAATTCTCTGATAGTGTTTTCTCATCTCTGAAATGAGGGAATTGGAAGCTGTGGTCTCTGAGGTTCCTCCCAGGTTTAAATATTGATCTTTTTTCTCTCTCTAGTCCCATGCAAAGCACAAATACTTGTACATAATAAGTACTCAATATATGCTGGTTGAACGAACTCCAAAGGACAGTGGTTTCCTAGTCCCCATTAGTGCCCATTAGGCTGTTTGCTTACTCATAACCCCACATTGCAGATCTATCTTGGTATTGACCTAAGCAGTCCCATTGTCCTTGATGACATCTGTGGAAAGATACAGGAGAAAAGGGAGAGAAACCCTTTAAGAAACCTTTACCTTCTTGGGACTTCCAGTTCCATATACATCAGTCAGTCAACAAGCATTTATTAAGCACTATGCCAACTTCTGGGGATGTTGAGAAAAGAAAAAAGCCCTGACTGTGCTGTCAAGGGGCTCACATTCCAGCCTGGGGGGCCACATGCAAGAAACTCGGGACATAGCTCCAAGATAGATCAAGGTTAAATGGGGGGTAAACAACCTGAAGGGGAGGGGCCTGGGATTCTTCAGGCAAGGGGACCATTTGCAGGATTGTTGTGGAGGGAAGCTCTGAAGAGATGAGAGTTTGACTAGATGGACACAGTGCTTGATAAATGCTCATTATTCATACCATGAAAAGGTGTTTATTTAGTGCTCATTTGTTCATATCTTAATAAGGTGTTTATTAAATGCTGACTTGCTCATTCACATCTTAATATAGTGTTTATTAAGTGCTCAGTCGTTCATTCACATTTTAATAAGGTGTTTATTAAATGCTCATTCATTCATACCATAATAAGGTGCTTATTTAATGCTCATTTGTTCATATTTTAATATGATTTTTTTAAGTACTCATTGATTCATTCATATCTTAGGGTATTTATTAAGTAATTATTCATTCATATCTTAAGGTATTTATTAAGTAATTATTCATTCATATCTTAATAAAGTATTTATTAAATGCTCATTCATTCATTTACATCTTAATAAGGTATTTATTAAGTGCTTAGTCATTCTTTCATATCTCAATGTGTTTAGTGATTATTTGTTCATACCTTAATAAAGTGTTTATTAAATTCTCATTCATTCATTCATACCTTAATAAAGTGTTTATTAAATGCTCATTCATTCATACCATAACAAGGTGTTTAGTGCTTATTTGTTCATATTTTAATAAGATGTTTTTAAGTGCTCATTTATCTTAAGGTATTTATTAAGTGCTCATTCATTCATACCATAATAAGATATTTAATGCTTATTCATTCATCTCTTAATAAGGTGTTTATTAAGTGCTTATTCATTCATTCATATCTTAAGGTATTTATTAAGTGTTCATTCATTCATATTTTAATAAAGTATATATTAAATGCTGATTCATTCATTCATATCTTAGTACGGTGTTTATTGAGTGCTCATTCATTTATTCCCAAACTGAAATTCTGTATGTTTCTAGTCTACTTTGGAATGACTATCTGTTAGGCATTTTTTCCTGGCATCCAGGTTTATGTACAAAAGAAGAACTGCATTCAATCAAGTCAGCAAGCATTTATTAAGCACCTACTATATGTCAGGCAGCCAGGTGGCCTAGCAGAGTCAGAAAGATTCCCCTCCCTGAAATGACTTGCCCAGGTCATACAGTTAGTGTCTAAGCCTGTATCTCTTAGGCTAAACACAAGCTGTGTGACCTTGGACAAATTACTTCACCCTGTTTACCTCAGTTTCCTCATCTGTAAAAAATCTGTTGGAGAAGGAAATGGCAAACCTCATTAGTATCTTTGCCAAGAAAACCCCCAATGGAGTCATGAAGAGTTGGACATGACTGAACAACAATTGAACAACTGCAATCGATGTCATCCTTACTATGGAGACAGCTGAGTGATGCAGTGGGTAGAGTGCTGCACTTGGGAGTCAGGAGGACCTAATTTCAAACTCTATCTTAGACATTCATTAGCTATGTGGTTTTGGGTGAGTCAAAGAATTAAAATCCTCCAGTCTAAGTACAATGGAGGGGGGTGATAATTGTACATGCTTTCTTTATGATGTAAGGCTCTTCCTCTCATTTTCTACCAAGTCTTTCCTTAGTCCCCATGAAGACCACTTGCCTTTCTATTAAGATTAGCTCCAAATGACCCTGAATACATCTTATTTGTTCTTCACTGTGTACATTGTTTCCTCATCAGTCCCTTGACTGCAGGAAAGAGGTTTTTGCCCTGTGGTTCATTTTCAGGACTTAGGGCAGTAATTGGCTCAAAGTCATTGCTTCATCAATGATTGCTGACCAAATGCTGACTTGACTTGAGGATTACTGTGGCTGATCAAATGATATTTTTTCTTTCTATCTATCTATCTCTATCATCTATCTATCTATCTCTATCTATCATCTATCTATCTATCTGCCTATCTCTATCTATCTATCTATCTATCTATCTATCTATCTATCTATCTATCTATCATCTATCCATCTCTTTGAAGACCTTATAAAGCTATACAAATGCATAGTAATATCAATATCTGTATTATAATTCTCTTATGATATTGGACCTTTCAAACCTAGGGACCACAACTTGAGGCAGAGATGGGTAAATTGGAGACAGTTTAGCAAGACAAAGGAACATGACTAAAAGATTAGAAAGGAAGATTTATGATCAAAGGAGGAAGGAATTTATTCTTGAGGAAAGAACCCTGGGAGGCAACTTGATGACAGCCTTCATGTGCACTAGGATATAAGGGTTGTTTTGCAGAGGACACGGCCCAGCTGTTTTCCATATTAACTGAGTAGCTGACGTTGGGCTATGTGGTCTCCCTGCAGCTAGAGTCGTAAAGGTGAGATATGAGGAAACATTTCCTGAAAGAAATTACTGGAGCTAAAATATGCCATAGAGAGTTTGATGATGTTTCTTCACCGGCACATTCAGAATGTGCATCTAGATCATGTTTAAACAGTTCAAACTTTTATGATCCCAAGATCCTGACTTCTTACTGAAAAATAGACATGATATATAATTTCCCACTTTATGGTTCAGTGGGGCTCCAGAGAGGCAGTGTTGTAGAGTGCAAGTCAGGGAGAACTGGGTTCGAGTTTGATCTTGGGTACATGCTAGCTCTATGACCACAGGCAAGTAATTGAACCTTTCTCTCTCTCTCTAAGTCATAATCAACAATCCAAGATTTAGCTGCTAAATTACAGACAGCTTGAGATCTGGCCGAGGGAGTCCCCGCAGTGATGAGATCAGAGATCCTTGAAATAAATATGTCTTAGGCTAGGGATTAAGGGATGTGGTCAAGTTGCACAAGGGAACAAACTGTGTAGAGGAAGTGGTGGCTGTTCCCTCAAGTTGCTGCACAGGGAGAAACCTAAGATGTCATGGGGGAAGGGGAATTCCACAAGTTGGGCAAACACTCAGAGCAGCAAGGTCAGCCCATCCTAGGCAAGGAGTCTGGGAGGAGGAATCTAAGGCAGTCTATACATACTAGGTCTAGGCAAGTAGTTTATTCTTTATACTCATGATTCAAGGTAATTCCAATAGACTTGGGATGGAAAATACCATTCACATCCAGAAAGAGAAGGATGGAGAGTAAATGTGGATCAAAGCAGACCTCTTTTTTTGATTTGTTTGTTTGTTTGTTTCCTTTCTCATTATTTTTCCCCCTTCGATCTGATTTTTCTTGCACAACATAACAAATAAGTGGAAATAAGTTTAAAAGGATTGCACATATTTAACCTAAAAAGTCTTCTAACCTCAGTCTTCCTATTTATAAAATGGCAGAGAGAAGGGTATAATACATAATCTCTAAAATTCATTTAACTCTAAATCAGGGATTTAGATTGAATCTATTGTTGGTCCAGCAAGTTATAGGTCATTGGTTAAATCTTTTCATAGTCTCTGGTACCATTATTTCATGGACAGGTTGTCTATGTTTCCTTGCTTTTGCTCTACACCAGACTATGATAGAAGCAGTTATCACCTGGGGCCTTGCCATGGAGGCTGATCTAGTTTTAGCTAGTACTCTCTCCTACTGAAGCTAGATTGTTTTTTCCTTAAAAGGTATTTATTAAAACTAACCTTGAGATTCAGTTGGCCCAAGAGGCTTTCCTTGTATCCCTAGCTTTTAGCTTAACATAAATGTCTGGCACATTGCACCCTCTTAATAAATGTTTGCTGATTCATTGATCAGACTGTTAGCTCCTTGAGGGGAGAACTGTTTTTGCTTTATTTGCTTTTTTGCTTTCCCTTTTTCTTCCTTCCTTCCTCCCTCCCTCCCTCCCTTCTTTTTTTCCTTCCTCCCTCCCTCCTTCTTCCTTTACCTTTCCTTCCTTCCTTCTTCCCTTCCTCCCTTCCTTCTTTTCCCTTTCTCCTACAAACTTGCGTACCTGAAGAAACACCCTCAAGGGTTGAGAAATCTTTGGAGGTCCCTTCTCACTCTAAATTTAGTGGATTCTATATCTGCACTTCATGTACAAGTTCTTTTGGAAGACCCTCAATTAGGGGAAGCCTTTGCTTCCCAGGTCAGCACATTTTACCTTTGGTTCCCTCAGCTTCCTCTCACTGATTTCAGTTCTGCTCTCTGAGATCAAACAGAACAGTTCTCTTCTCTTTCACACAACAGCCTTTAAATCTGCAATAAAATGAGGAGCTCAACATCTCTTTTTCTCCAGTCTTTCTCTCCTAGTCCCTAATCTATAATCTCAAGGTCTTTGGCCAGCCTTTTGCATATGCTTTCAAGTTTATTGATCCCCCCCCATCCCACCCCAACATGGTCTGTAGAACTGAACAGGACACTCCAGACATCCTGTGCCCAGCATTGAGTCCACTAGGACTATTATGTCCTGGACATTCTGTCTTTCTTAACACAGTTTAAGATTGAATTAGCTTTTGCAACTGTCATATCATACTCTCTTCAGATTGAGCTCATAGTACACTGTTACCCTCAGGCAGTTTTGTTGAGCAAACTGTCATCTAGCCATATGTCCCTCTGATATGTGAACTTGGGAAGGGACAGAAAAAAGTCCAGTTGGGCTGGACCCCAAGTGTGTTATATGGATCACTAAAGCCTGAAAGAGGGGCTTTGGATCTCTCAGAAGGCAAGACAAGCCTGGGGCCAGCCCAGGAAAGAACCAGAAGGTTGTCTCTCATCTGGCTGAATGATCCAAGGCAGCTGTTCATTTTGCAGAGGAGGAAACTGAAGCTTGGAGATTCAGGCAGGCTCCTGCCCTAATAAAAGATGAGAAGCAATGTTCAAAGGAGATCTTTCTGGTTCTAAGCTCCCAGTCCACCACTAAGCCAGGCTGCTCTCACTTACAATCTGACAAAGATCATTTAGGGTCAGATTAGGCACCCAGTTGTCTTCTTGAGTAACAAACCTGCCTTCTGGCTCCCTGACCCTCTGGAGGAGTGGTCCATTGCTGAGCTGGGGCCAGCTGCTCTCCTCTTTCGTGTTCCTCATTTTGTAGGTGACCAAAGTCCATTCTTGCCAATGGGTTCTCTCTTGCCTGAGAGAATCTGAATCCCTAGGCCCCCAGATCCACAAACTAAACCTAAGCCCTTCTGGCCACGGTCTCCTTCATAAGCTGGCAGATAATTATACTCCAGTATATTAATATGGTCATTCATAAAAATGACCCCTTAGAAGAGAGAAGAATCTTTAAATCATTCACGGCTGGTGATTATGCAGACATCAAGGGAAGGAGCCAATAAAGCCATCCCTTTGTTGGGAAGTTCCTTAATTATACCTCAAAGGGGACCCTCGGTATTGTTTTCATTGACTTTCAATCCTGCATTTTACCCAACTTTCATAGAGGAGATTAATCTCCATGACACTGCAAATGGAGATCATACTGGGCAACAAAATGGAAATCTCTTACATGGTGAGAAGACTCCCAGAATTCCAGGCTGTCAAAATCTAAGAGATGGAAGGGAGCCCACAGGTGCCAGAGTCCCAGAAGGACCTGAAAGGCTCTTGTACTCTTCCAGCTCCTGGATGGGGTCACCATATCCTACATGGACTGAAGACTGCCAAGGGCAGGGAACTGTCACCCTCTCCAGAGAGCCCCCTTCACCTCGGAACTTTCTGTAATAATGGCTTTCTCAAAACCAAGTCAAAAATGACTCCTTTGCACCTTCCCC
Source organism: Antechinus flavipes (assembly GCF_016432865.1). Classification (NCBI taxonomy): domain Eukaryota; kingdom Metazoa; phylum Chordata; class Mammalia; order Dasyuromorphia; family Dasyuridae; genus Antechinus; species Antechinus flavipes. The sequence continues at coordinate 460,735,624 of NC_067401.1, forward strand.
TCATGGTCTTTGTCCCTTTCCTCTGGAGTTAACCAAAACAAATCTATCCATCTCCCAAACAATGGACCTTGAGATACTGGAAGATGGCTTTTCATATAACTTTCCTTACAACTGAACACACTCGGTTCTTTTCAGGGACCCTTCAGAGTCTTCCCCTTGGTCCTTCTTCTCTGACTGCTCTCCAGGTCATCAGCGTCTTGTGTGGAGGGCTGAATCATTGCTTCTTTCTCCCCCTGAGATGCTCAGCCATCTCATAATGATGACAGTGACCAATCATATAATGCTTTAAAGATAAAACAAAACAAAACAAAACAAAACAAAAAACCTTTGGGCTGTATTACCTCACTGATCCACATGACAATCCTGGGAGGTAAGTACCATAATTTTTCCCATTTTACACATGAGTTAACAGCCAATTAAATGATTCAGTGGATAGAGTGCCTGGAAATGTTCAGGAAGACGAGTTCAAATTCAGTCTCAGACATTTATTAGCTAGATGATCATGGGTAAGTCATTTACCCTCTATTTGCTTTAGTTCCTTCATCTGCAAAATGGGGGTAATGATAGCATGCCCAGGTAGCTTTGAGTATCAGATGGGAAAAAAATTTGGGAAGTGCTTAATACAGAGCCTGGATGTACATGCTACCTATAATTACTTATCATTATGATTCTTATTAAACTGTTGAGTTCCTATACATCCTTCTCAAAGCCCATCTCAAAAGCAAACTCTTCCAGGAATTCTTCCCTCCTCCTCCTTTTCCTACTCTTCCCTGTTGGGAATTGGGAAAACAATTGGCTTTGCGTCTTTCTAATGTATTTAAAATTAAGCAATATTGTTCATCACAGTTATCTCTAAATCTGGGATCCTATGATTTTAGGTCATATAAACCTCCAGAAAAAAGCATCTAATCAAGTACCTTTAAGGCTGTGCGTGATATTTAATGCATGAGCCTGATAAAGTGTCTCGTTTCTGCCAATATCTTTGGGACTCGTCTCCCCACTTCTGCACGGTCCTTGCCTGAAATCATTAAAGATAAGCCACCCGGAAAGCCTGCCACAGTCCATGGGAAAGGCTCTTTTGTGGGGAGGGGTAGGTGTCTCTGGGCAGTATAAATGGATACAGCTCAGTAAGAACACAACAGAAAAGACACCGCCAGAGAAGAGGGAGGATCCCAGGGGACTTGGTGTTCGGAGCCGGCTGGCTCAGATGCCCTTCCCTCCCTCCGACAGACCTTCCTGTTTGACAAACGCTATGGATGCAGGTTATTGTACCTGAGGAAGCCCTCCCATGGGGGCTGAGCATGTCGCCATCCATCTGCCTTTCCCAGTGGCTCTCCCAGCAGTCCCCAGGCTTTGTCTGCCTTTTGTTTGGTTTTTCCCATGCCTCTTAGCATTTAGATACAATTATTTAAAATGAGAAGATGAGAAAACATCTGTCCATTATTCGACAGAGGAAATAACCAGCTCCTCTCGCAGTGAATTGAGGAGGGGGAGGGTGGAGGGAACGAGAGATTTCTGTGCTTCTCTGTTTCATTTGTGGGCAAGTTTACTAGACACACTGGACTGGTTTGAAAGCTCCCAATGACGTCAATTGGGCCTCAGAATGAGAGCTCAGCTAGACATCTGCATTGCACCGGGTCCACTGAGGTTTTATTCCTTTCTCTCGGGGTGACATCCGAGACAGATATTATCAATCAAGCTCTCTCCTGGCTCAGCACCAAATCAAAGGCACTTTATCATTCCCAGTGGCAAGAACAGCAAGGAGAGAGGGGCTGCTCAGCCCTTTTACTCCAGCATTGTCTTGGCAACAATGGAGAAAGCTATTAAAGTGTGGATCAAATGGTGGACTGTTTTAGCAACGCTTTGTTGGATTACGTAGCTGAGCATTTTCATTTTTAAAGTATTAAGGATTATGCTTAATTGGAAACTACCCAATAAATTAACAAATGTACCTTTGTTAAAAGCTTATCGAAGCAAAATACGTTAATTTAAAAAAATAATATCCTTTGTCTTTTCCTCACCTCTCACACAGTTGTTCTGGACCTATAATATTAGTTTAAGGAAATCCTAGTATGGAGACTCCTTTCATCAGACATGCTTGTAGGATGATAGATTTAGAGCCAGATTTAGTCCAAACTATTCATTTTAAATAATAACAATAATTTTGTAGGTGTTGTTTAGTTGTTTTTCAACTTTCACACAGTTGTTCTGGACCTATAATATTGGTTTAAGAAAATCCTAGGAGGGAGACGCTTTTCATCAGACATGCTTGTAGGATGGCAGATTTATAGCCAGATTTAGTCCAAACTGTTCATTTTAAATAATAACAATAATTTGTAGGTGTTGTTTAGTTGTTTTTCAAAAATCATGCCTGATTCTTCATGATCTCTTTTGAGGTTTTCTTGGAAAAGATATTGCAGTAATTTGCAATTTCCTTCTCCATTGTGTCTCCATTTTACAAACAAGGAACTGAGGCAAATAGGGATTAAGTGACTTACCCAGGGCTAGTAAATGTCTGAATCTGGATTTGAACTCAGATCTTCCTGACTCCAGACCCCATACTGCCTAACTGCCCACTAACGAGATCCAAGACAGCTCATTAAATGTCTCAATGTTCTGGCGATTCTCTTAAGACTCAAGTGAATCGGTAAGAGGAATTTCTTCCACTGGGAGCACCATGTATGAGTGAAACCAAGATTCTTTCCAGTAGAGAAGGAAGCCACGCCCCCCTCCAAAGTGCTATTTTATTTCTGTAGGTGAACAGATAAATAGAGAACCTATTAATGAAAAATTGGGGAAAGGGAGGCAGTGAAGAAGAACTGAGGAATAAAGGTAGCAGAATATAAACTCCAGGGTGGGGCAGGATTTAGTTCATAATCCCCTAACCTCATTAAACAGAACCCTAATTGATGCTTGCCGGTAGATGGGTACATTGATTGATGAGGAGTGTCAACGCCATTCTCCAAATCATGGAAACAGAGCGCTACCCAAAGGGATGATCTGGTCTAAGAGGGCTGAAGCACTGGTCTCTTTAATCTGTACAACAGACAACTTGGCCAGAAGCAGGGAACATGGGAAACAATTAAGTTCAGACAGTAGGTCCCTACTGAGCGTTCCATGTTACCAACAAAAGCTCTAGTTAAGTTCCTCACGTCAGGTTTTCCATAATATATATTCTGCTGTTTATTAACTGTCTCTAAGAGTGTAGAAGCTTTTTATCCAGAAGATGACGTCCAGCTGTTCCTTGTTTCCAAGACGAGAAAAAGAAAGGAAGATGCTTAAGGCTTAAATGACAGCAGAAAGGACTGGGGTTAGATAGAACGAGGAACTTCCTGCCAACCAAATATGTTTACTCGGGTATGAAGCCTACAGAGTATAATATACTTAGTTGTATATATACATTTAATATGTATATTTTATACATATATATAAGTATTTTTAATATACTTAGTTGCTCCTAATGACTTTCTATCCATCTTTCCATTTTGATGATCTATAGAAAACAAAATAAAATAGAAATTCCCTCCACTCTACCCTGCCCGTTCCTATCATCGACCAAGGCACACAAAATAAAATGCAGCTCTGTAGAGGGAACATTTTGCAGAACAGTCAGTGAGAGACAATGCCGAGCGGGTCACTGGTGCATGGGAAATACACTGTGCAAGGGCTGACCTTCTCTGAGGTTAATATTCATGATGTGAATGAGTCCAAGTGTCCAAAGACACTTCATCTCCCTTGTGTTCAACAGGATGTGGCCCATGTTGGCTGAGTCTTAGGGCCCTGTCTCTGATCTCTTGCCTCTAGGTCAGAGAAGGAGGGAGAGAGAAGTAGGCTCTGGAGGGGCAACAAAGCAGGACGGGCTGCTAGAATCACAGAATCACGAAAGAACTACAGTTCCCTCGTCGGACCCAGGCCTTCCCCTTTTGCTCCACTTGAAAGAGTCATCCAGCTGCTGCTTGAAGATGAGGGGCAACCATTTACCTCGTGAGGCAAATCATCCCATTGTGAAACAGCTCTGATGGTTAGCGAGTTGTTCCGAATGTAGACTGACCTTGTATACGACTGACAATCCGCTTGCCAATCACATAAAACTTACACTAAACCACTTCTCTCAAACCAACCCCCTGCCTTCGCGTTCCATTTTCTGGTTCACAACACTGCACAAAACAAATAGCACACAGACTCTTTCCATCTCAGAGGACATTGGAAATGGAAGCTTCACCTAAAACATTGAAAATGGGAGCTTTACTTTCCCTCCAAGTCCTGAAATAGCCTTCCAGCTGGCGTCCCCAACCCCAACTTCGCCTTGTTCCAATCTGGACCTACCGAGGTGGTTCTGAGATGGGTGTTTTTATGGAGGAGGTGACCAGTCAGGTTCTCTCAATCCAAATTTGCACTTAGATCATACTGCTGAGAAATGCCTTTTCATCAAGATTGTGTTATACAAATTATTTTTAATATGCATATTTATAAAAATGGGAAAACAAATATCTTTATTGGCCACCAAAAGGAAAACCATTCTCTCTAGTCATTAAATCATCTACAATTACACAAATTGACCACTGGTTGCCCTTAGAATTCAATAACTTCACTTAATTTTAACTTTCTTGGCCAGCTTGTTTTACAATTGATTCAATCTGAGAAAAGAAATGAAAAATGGAGATTCTGCCAAACTGCTCACAATGAGCTTTTCAAGAAACAGAGAAAAGGAAACATCTATCCATTTTCTCTTTCTTTTCTTAAGAAATGCCTGGAATCAAAGAAAATGATTCAAAGTGAAACAATTTCAGGCAATTACACAGGTCCAGAGTTGGGAGCAACCTCAGCACCAGTTAGTGCTCACTTTCTCCTCAGTTCCTAAACAATGTCTGTAATGTCCTCCCTCTCTCCTCCACTTTACAGAATCCCTGGCTGCCATCAAGGGCCAATACATGCTCCAACTTCTTTGTCAGCTGATATATATATATATATATATATATATATATATATATATATATATATCTATATATATAGTAAGCATGACTTTTGTGCCATAGACTGTGCCAAGCCCTCAAGATGCAAAGAATGGCAAAAGACGGTCCCTGCTCTCAAGGAGCTTACAGTCTAATGGGAGCTGGCAACCTGCAAATAACTAGGAACAAGCAAAATTCAGACAGGATCAAATGGGGTCATGTCCAGGAGGAAGGCTCTGGGAGTAAGGTTCTGTCCAAGGTGATCCCCTAGAGTGAAGGCTTTCCTCTGTCTCAAATTACCATGAGTAAATGTTGATCTTTGTGGACTCTGTGGTCAGAATATGTGGTTTCAAATTCCATCTCTGAAGCATACAACCTAGGGGCCATGGGGAAGTGTCTTAACCTTGGTTCCCTCCTCTGTAAAACCAGGAGACTAGACTGGATGGCCCCCGAGCTCCTTTTCAGTTCTAGATCCCCACTACCATCATGTTTTGTTATATTCTCCCTGCTTCCCTCAGAAGAACAACTGCTTCCTTTTGTCTTCTATCTCTAATAGCCAGCCTAGTGGCTAGTATAGAGTAGGTGCTTAATAAATGCTTGCTATCATTGATAATGTTGAGGGTGTGCATTTTTTTCATCTTGTCTTTATAGCCTCAGGATCTAGCACTTTGTATTGAAGGAGAGAGAGAGAGCGAGAGAGAGAGAGAGCGAGAGAGAGAGAGAGAGAGAGGAGAGAGAGAGAGAGGAGAGAGAGAGAGAGAGAGAGAGAGAGAGAGAGAGAGAAGAAATAGGGAAAGGAGTGAAAAAAAGAAAGAAAGAAAGGAAGAAAAAGAAAGAAAGGAAGGAAGGAAGGGAGAGAGGAAGGAAGGAAGGAAAGCAAGCAAGCATTTAATAAATGCTTGGGATTGGCCAACTGTCCACCCAACTTTACTTGAAGACCTAAAGTGATGGGGAACCTACTTTCCAGAGCAGAATATTATATTTTGGAGAAGTTATAATGGTTAGGAGATCCTCACTGAATCATAGGATCATACATTTCAAATTAAAGGCATCCCAGGTGCCACCTAATTTAACCCTTCTATTGTAGAGATGCAGAAATGAAGATGAAAGGGAACTGAAGATTTGCTGATGAAGATTTTACAAAGAATAAGAGATAGAACCAGCATTCGATGCCAGGTGTCATCACTCCAGCCAGGTCCAGCACCTATCCGGACCAGTGGGGTTCTTCTGGGTCATGTTGATGATTTCTGTGGCTAGAATAGAAGAGGGTGGTTGCTCTAAGAGACACCAGCTCAGCTCATCTCCCAGGCAGCCCTGACACCAGAAGCAGGAAGACCCGCCTTTCAGCCCCATGGGCTTCCCTTGTCTCCTATTCCTCAGACAGACGCAGGTAATGTTTCCATTCATTTTTCTATATTCCTCAACATCATTGCTGTATTCACTGGGGAGGGAGCCTAAGGACAAGGAAATCTTAGTTCTTCTGTGGGAAAGTTAAGAGACTAATCCACACAATGGATCCTTTGTTTTGTAGGAAGCCATTTTTAATCATAGGAAAATATTTGATTTTCCATTGCAAAATACTTCCTCTGAACTCTCCCCTGACTCTTCCCTGCTGCTTGTCTACAGGGGAATCATGAGATCCCATTTAGAAGGCATCCTACATGTCTGTGAAGTGCCTTGACGGGGAAGTAACCCGGGGAGAAGCCCAATGGAAGGAACCTTTGATAGGGTCCTGCCCCCATGCCACGGGAGCCTGGGAATGTACTCTTCTGGCCCATCTGTGGCTCTGTGCCGCCTTCTACATCACTGCCAGTGTCAGGGTTGAAGGATGGCCCCGGGCTGGCATGGATCCATCCATCAAGAAGCACATCTTGGGTACCTTCTCCATGCCAGACACTGCCGGGCGAGACAAGATGAATCCATCCTTGTTCCCAAGAAGCTACTGAAGCAGGTGGTCTAGTCTCTCTCCTTAGAACCATGTGACAAAGACACAGGGCAAGTGTCCAGCCAAGGACAGTTGCAGCCCATCAGCCAACTCATTTGTTTCTAACAGAGCTGACACTAGTTAATTTGGTGCCCGGGGCAAGGAGTACAAGAGGTGTCTGGGAAGGCAGGACCCCAAGGATGCTCACATTGGGATTATGGACCCAGAGAACATGGACATCAAGTTCAGGGCTTCTTAACCTGGGCTCGGGGAACTTGGTTTGAACAAAAGTTTGATAATAGTTATTTCCATAAAGGGGTTTCCCTTTGTATCCTGGGTATTTTATGTTTTGCATTTAAAAACAAGATTCTGAACCAGAGTTTCACCAGGCTTACTGCCCAAAGGGTCCAAACTCCAAAGAGCTGGTCCCACTCTTCCAACTTGCACTTGAGGAAACTGAGCCCAAGAGAGAGGAGGTCACTGGGCTGAGGTCACGTAGCTGGGAAAGGAAAAATGGCATCTGGACTCCTGGTCTAGGACACCAAGTTCAGGGCTCTTTCTAAGGTAATTCTAGGTGAAATGAGAAGGACTCTGGTCATGAGGACCTTGTGGAGGGAAGAGACCCCAGGCTATTGCTCGAGAGTGGGGTAGAGCCCTGGTGAGATCCCATGGCCATTGGGGAAATTGCATCCAAATGGGGCCAGGCCAGAGGGAGGCTGAAAGCAGCGAGATGTGCTGGGTAGGGAGGGAGCAAGTCTGGGGAGCTTCCTCTGGGACATAATTTTTCTTGCCAGCTAGGTGCCCAGAGCTGTGATCTTGGTGCTGCTAAAGAAGTCCTCAGGGCTGACCGGCTTCTCTCAGGCTGAACGTCCTGGTGCAAAATCCCAGCTTCCCTGTCCTAATTAGGGTGAGGCGCTCCCGAGTTTTCCATGGACCTTTGGCTGAATCTAAACAGGAAAGAAAACTTTCCCCGGATCATACTGGAGCTTGTATAACTGCTTGGATAGCTCCCTGACTGGGAAACATCCTGTCCAGTGAACCTATTTAAGACTTTTGGGGATGGGGGGGATTCTGATGGGGAGGGTGGGGGAGAGCTCTGGGGGACAGAGCACTGAGGCAGAGAGCTGTGTGGGGAAAGTGCTGGGGTACAGAGTACTGGGAGGCAGAATGTTGGGGGCAGAGAGATGGGGGAGAATACTGAGGGGAGAGATAGAGGGAGAGCTCTGGGGGACAGAGCACTGAAGGACAGCGCATGGGGTACAGAGTGCTGGGGGGAGAGTACTGGGGAGCAGAGAGATGGGGGAGAACACTAGGGGAAGAGGTAGAGGAGAGCTCTGAGGCACAAAGCACTGAGGGAGAGAGCAGGGGGAAGTAGAGCACTGGTGGGCAGAAATGGGGGAGATGCTGGTGGGGAGGGTGGGGGAGAGCTCTGGGGGATAGAACACTGAGGGAGAGAGCAGTGGGGTCACAATGCTGGGGGGAGAGTACTGGGGAACCGAGAGATGGGGGAGAACACTAAAGGGAGAGGTAGGGGAGAGCCCTGGGGGGCAGAGCACTGAAGGACAGCGCATGGGGTACAGAGTGCTGGGGGGAGAGTACTGGGGAGCAGAGAGATGGGGGAGAACACTAGGGGAAGAGGTAGAGGAGAGCTCTGAGGCACAAAGCACTGAGGGAGAGAGCAGGGGGAAGTAGAGCACTGGTGGGCAGAAATGGGGGAGATGCTGGTGGGGAGGGTGGGGGAGAGCTCTGGGGGATAGAACACTGAGGGAGAGAGCAGTGGGGTCACAATGCTGGGGGAGAGTACTGGGGAGCAGAGAGATGGGGGAGAACACTAAGGGGAAGAGGTAGGGGAGAACTCTGGGGGACAGAGCACTGAGGGAGAGAGCAGTGGGGGGCACAGTGCTGGACCCAAGTTAGAAAGATTTGACTGACTTTCAATCTAGCTCCAAATACTTCCTAGCAGCATGACCCAGGCAATTCCTTTAAGTGTACCTCAGTTTCTCATCTGTAAAACGGGGATGATAATAGCCACAAAGCTTCAAATGAGATGATCATTGCAAAGTGCTTACTTAGCCCAGTGCCAGCACATAGTAGGTGCTTAATAACTATTTATTCCTTCCCCTTTCCCCTCCATGCCTGCTCATTTTCTGCATTGAAGAGATTCACTTCGGATGACGGCATTGCTGCTTAGGGGCTGGTTTTATTTGCTTTGAGACAATGCCAGAAATCTTTGATGTCGCCCTAGTGTCTCTGGGATCAAATACAAATCCTCGGAGCAGCTTTGGAGCCCTCTGTACTCAGGCTCCAGGCTGCTTTCCCAGACATATGTCAAATCCCTCTCCTCCGGACACTCCGTTTCCATTCTATTGCACTGCTCCTGCACAAGGTCTGTCTTGTCTCCTCTGCCTCCTAGGATTCCAGTCCTCCTACCTCCTAGGTGGGGCTTTTCCTGATCCGCCCACCCCAGCTGTTAGTTCTTTCCCTCTTAATTTAACAATAAAAATATTAATTTCTATTTGCCTGGCATAGAATCATGTATAGTTTTTCGGTTTTTGTTTTTTTTTTTTTACATCAAAGTTGACCATAGACACCATCAGTGACACACACACAAAAGCCCTGTATTCAGGCTGGAGTGTATTTATAAATATTACCTAAACTTATCCTCTTCACTTTTGGGTATAGTACTGTCTTTATCCCCATTTTACAGATGAACAATTAAGGCTGCTAAGTGACTTGCTCAAGCTCCTACAATTAGTAAGTGCCTGAAGCAGGCAGGTCTCATTCAGGTCAATACTCTTGGCAATCTACCTCTGGGTTCAGAAGCTCTAGCTTCCATTGCTCAGTGACCTTGGCAGGCTGTGGTGACCAGAAATTTTCCAGACACATGTCAAATGATGATCAAAGAGGAGATAGGACGTGAAGACATAAACCAGATCTCTGCTCCCTATGTGACTGAACTGAGAGAAGCACCTGTGTCCACATGGACTCTTTAACAATGTCAGCTCTTGACCTTTGGCCAGTAACTGCTCAGAGTTGGAAAGATGGTTAAACCAGAATTCAAAAAAAAATATTATTAAAAAAGGAATACCTTTGCTACTCTAGACTGCCTCAAACGTGGATGTTCTTTGGGAAGGTTCTGCCATATAAACATGGAAAAAGAAGCTCTGGGCTAGAGGATTTGATTTCTCAGCTTTCCTGGTTCTTTTCATGAATATCTACT